>NC_056750.1:604814205-605164551 GCF_019279795.1 Protopterus annectens | reverse complement strand
GTCTGACAACACAGATCCATCCGTAGACTCATCTGAAGAGTGTAGGTCAGAGGGCTCAGCCCTGGGCCTTTTGTCTGGAGGTGGTTGAGAGCCCCTGTCCGGGTGAGGCTGAGAACCTCTAATTAAAGAGATAAGATCCTCTGCAAGGCTGAGGATCTGAGAGCTAGAAGAAGGTCTCTGAGAGGTAGTCTTGAGAGGCAAAGCTTTAGCAAGTTTAGCAGCTTTAGCCCTGGAAAAAGCCTTAATGGACATGGAAGCAGGGGGTCTGGTTGCACCACGTGCAGGGGTAGACTTGTCCAAAGGAATGGTGTCGGACAATTCCTGGACAATGGTTTCAGTAGGTAGCTCAGTAGCCGACTCAGCCGGGGCCTCCAGGGCCGCGGTGGTCGGTTGAGTGGATTCGGTTAAAGGAAGTACCGAGGACTCGGTTTCGGCCGAAACTGAGACACTCGCGGTAGGCATAACCATGGTTTCAGCCGAAACCGCAGGCCGCAAGTGTCGGTCCTTGTCCTTCCGTTTCTTCACCAAATGCGATGTCGGAGTCTCCGACGGCATCTTATATGCAAAATTAGCCCCAAAGAATTCCTCTGCAAACTCCGACCGACGTCTAAGAGTCCGTCGGTTGAAGGAAGCACAGGCTGAACAGGCCGAGACGTCGTGGTCTGGGCCTAAGCAAGGGAGGCAGTAAGAGTGGAAATCCTTATGAGGTATTTGTTTCCCCACAAGTTAAACAATTATTTACTTTATCTGACATCGGCTGAGGCAAGAAAGAGTCCCCAACGGGGTACTTAGCTTTTTTGAAGTCTTCGGTAGCTGAATCACAGGAGCTGACCGACCGGCACTTGCGAACTGCTTCTGCTTCAGGCACCACGCAGCAAGAAAGACTGAGGAAAATGGCGTCGGCTGATGCTTTTATACCCCAGACGCTCTGACGTCGGGGAAAGTGCGACATCAGCCGAGGCCAGACCCAGACTTTGGAATCCGGCCGACCGAAGGGCTGCCTGAGGCAGGACAACCCATATGTTATGACTGCAGATGCATCCTTGAAGGATATCCAGGAACTTAAAAGTGTGTGTGTCCCCTTCTTGCATCACATGCATTGCTAATGCATTGCTTTCTTTTTGGTTTCGAATATCCCTCATATGTTCTAAAATTCTGTTCTTCAATAATCAATTTGTTTTACCTATAGAATAGGCAGGATACTTGTGAAGAAACTAAAGTATACTATATTTGCAGAGTGACAGTCAGCATGGAAGTGTGTATCAATGGAGAAACCTCTGATGGGGTGTTTATACTGTCCCCCACCAAAAATGAATGGGCATGCTGTGCATCTCCTGCAGGCAAATGTGCCCATTCTATCAGACTTTACATACTTTGGCTCATCTATTTTTTTGTAGCATAATTGTCTTTTAAGGGACTTATTATTTTTAAAGGAGAAGGATGGTGTTTCTCCTATTATTCCATCGTGTGTATCCAGTGAGTTTTATTTTTCTTATTTCCAGATTTTTGTTGTTCTATCATGTTTCACAAATATAACTACTGCTTTGTAAACCCACATTTGTCAATTTCCAAGTTACTGGTTTTATTCATGTTCATCTCTATCTCAAAAATGTTGTCCTTTCTTCATTTTCAATATACCCTCAGTTCTCTTAGTCAACTCTAGTGTTTTTTCCCTCTGCCAAAAATTTGCTGTCGAGACACTGGAAAAGGTTTCACTGGCAGTCTCTCTGTGGTCAACACTATGAGAAGAACAAGAAGCAGAATCTCCCTTCATCTCACATCTCACACTTTGCTAGACAAACTTTTCTATTTATTCCTTAGCATGCACTTCAACAAAAAATGGCTTTGTCCTTCCAGGGAAAATATTTTGAAGATAGCTGGGTATAGCAGTTTAAATCTCATGCCTGTTCTTTGACATTCCATGAATAATGAAATAAATATACTCCTCTTCTGCCTGGTGTACATTGAGTAGTCACTCTCCACAAACACTCTGCTGTCTCCCACTTTTAGTACTTTGTTCCTCTGCCACAGTTTTGTCAGAATCAACCCCTTCTGCCGGTAAGATTGCATCTTTACTGTTAAAGGTCTAGGTTGCTTTCTCATAGCCAAGTTTGGAACATACACATGATGTGCCCTTTCAATTAACAATTCCTGTTGTGAAATACCAGTCCTGTTGCTTATTTGTGCTTTCATCAAATTAATACAGTGTTCTCCTTCCAGCTTCTCTGGTACAGCAGAAAATCTCAGGTTTTCCCCTATGTGTTCTGTCTTCTAATTATATTAATTTTTGAAACATCTCTTCTTATGCAGTCTCATATTCAGCCAGCCTTTTCTTCATTTCAACCGCTGAATTTTGCAGTTTTATCACCTTATCTGAATATCTGTTTAAAGCTTCTTCCATTTTTCCAGCCTTTTATTGTTTGAGCTGATATACTACATTGGCTGTGTGCATTTGCCTTATATTTTCATCTAGTTTACTGGAAGTCACCTCTGGAGCTTGCACTGCTTTTTGCTGAACAACTGCAGTACTGTTCCCAGTGTTTCTTCATCACCTTTTGTAGGTGATTTTCCTTCAGATCTTCTATATTGTTTTTTTCCTGGCATCCAGGCAGTATACTCTCTAGCCAGTTATTGAAATTTACCCAGAAATCTAGGTCCACGGGTTTTCTCTACAAAGTTTCTGTTTTCACA
Source organism: Protopterus annectens (assembly GCF_019279795.1). Taxonomy (NCBI): domain Eukaryota; kingdom Metazoa; phylum Chordata; order Ceratodontiformes; family Protopteridae; genus Protopterus; species Protopterus annectens. The sequence goes on along the minus strand of NC_056750.1, from coordinate 605,161,860 downwards.
CTGGGAGAGCTAGAATTAAGCTGTTAATCAATGTGCAGCCATTTTGGAAGTCCTCCTGTATTGAATAACCTTATGATAAATAATGTTTTGGTGTTTTTGGATAAGAGCAATGCTTACCAATGCAGAATGGTTTACAAAAGTAAAGTTAAACTGCTGCTGTGACCTGTTCTGGATCACAGACTAGATAGAAATGTAGGTCAACTTGTTCAGCAAGTATCATTTGGTAGTATAGTCTATATGAAAACCATGTTGTGCTGGTGCCATTTTGTTATGCAGAGTTAGGTAGACTATGAGTTGGAAGTATGTTTTTCCATGATTTTAGAAAGTGGGATTATATATAAAAATTCTTCCAGTTTTCCATTTTATTCCTTTTGCTACTTTTATATGGAGGTATAATTTTGATTCTTTCCTTATAGGTAGGAGAGAGACTTCTTTTAGACTTGTGTCAATCATTACAATTAATGGGTATGCTATTCTGGGTGATAGCATTTTTAAGGTATATTGGTGGGAGGTTGTCCACGGATGGTGAGCTATGAACTTTAATTTTGCTTAGCAATTTGTTTACAATCTTAACTCTGACTGAACAGAGTGTTAGTTTTGTTTCTGAAGTTAGGTATTTTTCATTAGATTGTGCCATTGTACAGTCTGTGAATTTTGCACTTATTGATTTGAAATTATCAGGAGAAGTTTTAACTATCTCTAGAAATGTTGGGAGATTAAATGAGTTGTTTTATGATCCCTTTACTATGCCTAATATTTTGCTAAAATATTCCAGAGAGTTGTAGCTTTGTCTTGATTTTTATTTTGTAGATACAATAAGTAATTTCCTTAGCTAGCCAGACTTACTTTTTTCAATTTTCTAGCTTCTTTATACATTACTTATGATTGCATGTTACCTTGGTCTTTATATATAGTTTTCCAGGACAAGTCTCTCAGTTTCATGACTTTTTGTACTCCAGAGCCAATTCAAAGCAATGACATATTTTTACACTTACTGTTCTATCTGGGGCATATTTGTCTAGTAAAAACAGGAAGATATTCACTTGCATTAAGACAAAATCTATGATGTCGGTGACGTTAACTTTGTATAGTTTTGGTGTACCAGCTTTTTAGGAAGATTGTTCCAATTTCTTACATTAATTGTTCTTGGCTTTGAAACAGAAGGTTCATTTTTCCATATTGTACAGGTTACAGTTACTAAGGTAATTTTGGTAGTGTTCTGGATGCAATGAAGTTATGCGAGTGCTAGGATAGGATCCACTCTATTATATTAATTGGGTCAGTTCATGTTAGAATGATTCTTAGCTGAAAGCAACCAAGTGACGGGATATGAAAGGGGGAAGCCTGGTGTTTTTGTATATTCCATGGTATGCTGAGATTACCTAGTAATTCTAATTTGCACAGTTGTCATGAAACCAGTTTAATGTTTCAGGTAGGAGTTATGTTTGTACTGGTTTACAGGTTTAAGGACCTAATATGCAGTGGCTTGTTGTGATTAGTAGTTGGGACCCCACCCCCAATAGCTGGCAGTTACTTAGGATGCTACACAGAGTTAAGAAAATGTTTAATCATTCTGGGTATACTATGATGATGTGAGGTATTGCCAGCTGTGCCAGGAGATGTAGGGCAGTGGATGTGTAACATATACCAACATAGCTAGCTGGGGTTTTGTAAAGAATTATATGTCATTTGTATATCAAACTGATTTGTACAGGTGCTTGTGTTGAAAATGTATTTGCAAAGCTGCTTATGTTAAAAATGTGCCAACAATTGATCCTGCTGGACAGAAAATAAATATACCTGTTTGTCAGACTGTATTACAACTGTTGAAATGAATATATTGTAACAGAGGATACTACAAGAGAAGAGGTTAATCTCAGTCCAGCTAACTTTGAAAAATCGTCTGAAATTAAATTACTTGGTTTAGGCCATAAACATTGTATCTTACAGTTCTGGCTGCAGCCAGATACAAAATGTCTGTGAAAACCAGGACTAGTAATCCTACTGTATTGTCCTTAAGGGTGAATCAATTGCTACCCTGGAAGGGTGGAAGTTTTTGAAATGGTTTTATAGCTTTCAGATGCTATAACACATCTTAGCAAAGCTCTTTGTGTGTGTATTGTGACACATATGTGCTAGATTCTGGTTCAGTTTCTAGTAATAGGGGGTAGTGTGGGTGCCAGACTCATATGACCAGATGTATGTGATGTTATTTTGTAATTCAGCACTGAAATGATGTTATAATACTAGATGAGGCCGATATCTCAAGGCAGTCTGCTTCTGAAACTTAAAGAAGGATCACTCACCCACTTCATCTTGACTTGCTTTAGTAAGTAACCAGGGAATAGTAAGTCTTTAGATCTGTCAGTAAAATATAGTGAGATTAGCCAAGTACTGTTTTTCCTGTATCTGTGTGAATCTATCCATCTGTTATTTTTAATATTTCCTGTGACTGAAACTCTGGTGTTTATTGTAAATAGATACTTAGTGTTTTCATGTTCTTGTATTATTTATTATGTATATTTAAACCTTTGCATTGTGGCTGGTATTTTATAGAACATTTTAATGTTTGAGACTACTTATATTTATTTGGTGACACTGTGGCCACTCCTGAAAGTCTTGCTGTATTGGTCAAACACTATTTGTAGTAGTATTCATTTTACTGAATATAATTGGGTACCCCTATAACAGCCTTAGAGTAGCTAGCTTTGGAGTGTTCTGGTGGCAGTATCTACCTTACAGTCTGCAGAGGCAGAGGAAGCATAGCTGGTAAATCTATGCTAGCCTTTCCTAGATAGGTGTGTGTGTGTGCGCTCGCGTGTGAAAATCAAATCTCGGAGACTGTGTGCATTAGGTACTTGGAGCAGGGACACAGAGCACTGGTTTCCTAGAGAGGGTGGTGGAGGATTTGGCTTGGAACACTCAGCTGAGGACTAAACTCCACAGCTGTGGTCAGCATGGATTCTTATTTGGGACCTGGAGAGAGAGGGACGGGAACCCAGCCCCTGAACTGGGTGCGCTCCTTGTGTGCTCTTGAGGGAAATTTTGCTTGTTGCAGAGAGCTGCATCTGGAAATACTGTGTTTATCTATTTCTGTTCTAAGTGAACGTCCCTCACTGGTATCCATGGTGAGGACTGAGACTTCTTGATCACTGGCCCAGAGCAGGAGTAAATGTAGATAAATATAGCTTAACGTATAGAAAGTAAATAACAGAAGCTGTAGACTTAAATATAAATAAACTTTAAGCACAAAATTTATACTGCAGAATACCTTGGATCAAGAAAATGAAAGTGAATCAGTAGTCATATAACATGATGTTCAAGCTGAAATAATTATAGGGAAATGGGTGAGAAAATGAGATTATAACATTGGACAGACCAGGAGGTAGAGAGAGAGACTAACAGCTGAAGGTGGACTAAGAGTGTGGGAAAGATTAGTCAAGTAAAGAGAGAGAGAGAATACCACCAAAGGGAGAGTGAAAAATAAAGTGTGCATATGTACATAATATCACAAGTTTGGTTTGTTAGATTAATGTAGGTGGGTATGTCAAATAATCCAAGCTTTTAAATTCAGATAGGTGGGTGTCAAATAATCCACACTGTTAGATTAAGGTAGAGTGTATGTGTCATGTAATCCAGGTTGTTAGATTAAGGTAGGTGGGTGCGTCAAACATTCCACACTGTTAGATTAAGGAAGGTGGGTGTGTCAAATAATCCAGACTGATTGATTAAGGTGGTTGGGGGTGTCAAATAATCCAGATTGTTAGATTAAGATAGGTGGATGTGTCAAACAACATTATACTTGCATGATTCAAAGTTGGAGAGAGAGGGTGCAAGTGTTTGGAGACTTCACCTGCAATGCTGATGTTAGGTGATTTATTTGAAGTTCTCTTTAGCAGTCATTACTTTTTCACATTGTATTTTAATGTTTTTGGTGCATCGCTGTTGATCTGTGAAATCTGGAATTTATATTTTTATATTAGATGTGCTGACTTTTAGAGGCTTAGACAGTCTTCAGTGCTCTATTTTCTGAGGCAAATGGACACTGTTGTACATTTTTGTACCTGGCTTTGAGATGATTTTTTTTTTTATTTTTGTTGTGGGGAGAGAGTAATAAGTGATTTTATTTTTGCTTTATATACTGTAATTTTCTCAGTAGAGGTTTTTTCTGTTAGACAGACTTTGTAAATTTGATGTAATAGTATATTACCTGTGTCTGAGCATTTTTATAGTAACAAATATGTCTTGTAATACTATTTAATACTCCATGGTGACATAATGAATCTGTCATTTATGTTCTTAAAGTAATAAATGATGTCTCTCGGGATGAAAGATGATATAGATAGTAGATTTCAGAAATGGCACAGATTCTATTCTACATCTGTGTTTCAGAAAGCTGTAAGGAGAGGGGCATGGCCAAGATGGTTCATAGGTGTATACTAGGCCAATGGCCCTGGAGCCTTTACAAGCATAGCCCATGGAGGTGCCCTGGCATCATGCTGCCGTTAGTTCCCTGTGCCTCTATCAAGTAGAGCCACTGGAGTGATCCCTGGGGTGAACTTTCTATTTCCCATCCACTCATCAAGATTTCTCTTGAAAAGGGCCAGTGAGGTGCTCTGTTTGACATGTATGGGAAGTCTATCCCAGAGCATGGGCATCCTCTAGGTTATGAACCTGTCCCTCCAGCATGTTCTGTTGATTGTGGTAATGAGCTTGAGGTCTCTGGAGCATGTGGTATGGAGGGATTGGGATTTCTTTAGATGTAGCATTTCTAACAGAGCTGGGACAGACTTGGCTTTGTAAGTCAAGCAGAGATCACCTCTTAGACAATATGAGAGAAAATTGCTGGAGTTAGAGTCTGTCCATGTAGGACATGTGTTTAAGGCATAGGATCCTCTTTGTGAGGTACTTTTTTGGCCTTTCCAGCTGTTGCATGTGTCTAGTGAGGTACATGCCAAATGGGGCATTATACTCGGTGATTGGCCTAATGAAAGAAGAATAGAGAGATGATGACCTCTTTCTTCTGGGATGCAAAACCCTTGGTAATGAGATGTGCCACACAGAAGGACTTTCTGACCACAGTGGCAATGTGGTGGTCAAAGGAGAGGTTGGTGTCAACTTGTGTCCCGAGATCTCTTAAAACGCCTTCAATGTTCAGTGGGCTCCCATCAATGTGGTAATTGGTGGGAGCTGAGTTTTTCCCAAAGGGGATGACAATGCATTTTTTAGCATTAAGCTTAAGGCCATGGTTTTGATACCAGTCATTGGTCTCACTGATGACTTTCTGTAGGATGTCTACATCACTTGCGGAGTTAATAATGTCTCCCAGCTTGCAGTTGTCTGCAAACTTGGTTAGCCAGAGTCCCTCAGTGTTGGCCTGGACTTCTGAGAAGTAGATACCAAACAGGAGAGGACCCAGGACTGATCCTCGTGGGACTCCACCTGTGACTGGTCGGCAGTCTGACTTGGATTTCGCTACTTTCACACTGTGGGTTCTATCTGTGAGCCAATTTACAACCCACCTAGTGATATAGGAGGAGATGCCTAGTTTGGTGAGTTTATCAATAATTCCTGAGTGGGGAATGGTATCAAAGGCCTTGGCCAGATCGAGGTAGGCTGTATGAACTGCCTTTCCCTTATCCACAGCTCTGGTGACAGACTTAAAGTCAACCAGGTTCAGCAGGCATGATCTACCTTTTACAAAACCAAATTGAGTGGAATCTAGAGTCTGGAGATTCCCTAGATCCTTGTTGATTACTATTATGCAAAAAGCCCAGAATTTCCAGACAGAGGATATACAAAGAGATTCAGAGATAAATTAGAGGAAAGAAAAATACTTTCACATGAAAAACTGTCTGAAGATCAAATAAAAATTTGTGTTCATTAATACAACAGATTTTTGAAAAACAGTATATAGATCAAGAAACTTTGATCTGTTTGGGAAAAAAATCATCTGAGGAAATGTGAAGATGTAAACAAAACCTAGACATTTTTGAAAAGTATAAAAAAGAAACGGGGACATGGGAAAGAAAAAGATTTAATAAGGTGCAATATTTATGCAAAGGAGAAAGGCAAGTTAATTAATATAGAGAAGGCAGCCACAAAGGTATTTGAAGAGAAATACAGGAAAAGGCATCCAGATATGGAAAATTTCACAATAAAAAATGAATATCACAAAGATGGAAAGTGGAAAAAAAGATTAGTAAAGCAGAAGTTAAAGAAATAGAAGCTGAAGTTATGGAGTGTCTGCGAAGTGAAGGATTTAATGTAGATAGTCTAACACAGACTACATCACAGCATGATGGAGTAGTTCCCAAAATAAGGAGAAGCAGGAAGATCAGGAGACATCTGAAGAAGAAATATGGACATGGGAAAGAAAAAGAGATTTAATATGATGTAATATTTATGCAAAGGAGAAAGGAAAACTAACCAATATAAGAAGAGCAGTACATAAAACATTTGAAGAGAAATACAGGCAAAATAATCTGGATATGGAAAACTTCACAATACAAAAAATAAGAAGACAGAGGAAAGGTAGAAACGGATATCAGTGATGGAGAATTTAAAGAAATAGAAACTGAGGTTATGGAGCACCTGCAAAGTGAAGGATTCGGTGTAGAAAATCTAATATCGAAAGCACCACAACAGGATAGAGCAATGGATATCCAAATTAAGGGGAAACCAGTGGAACAGGAAGCAATTGGGCAGGTGCCATATCAAGATATTTTGGAGCCTTCCACAGGAAACAAGTATAAACGTTCACTTGAAGCCAGACAGCAAGGAAAGGAACAGGAGACTGGAAATTGATGCAATGTTGAGGAGTGCTAGGCCAGTGAGTTCCCCTACGACAGAGCAATGGATGGCACATGATGAAATTGAAGCGAAGGTGCCACAGGAAGATGCTATAGAACTCTATAGAATGCCTGCAGGAAGTGGAAAACAAAGGATGTGTCCCCAGTCTGGAAGAAAATGAACTAAGGGAAGAGTTGCTTGATTTAATGGACACAGATATATTAAGATCAGTGAAAGAAATAGACTGCAGAAGGTCAGTAAAACCACAAAGGTCAGAAGTCTGATAAAACAAATTAACACATTAATTATGACTGTCCATAGAGATCCATGCTATATAACAGAAGTAAACAGGATATAATACTGTGCATCTAAACTAATAACTGAAAATTCTACCACAAGAGCAAGGGGTAGTGAGGCAAAGGAAGGGGAGAAATCAAATACCATCATGGAAGTATCGGATATAGAGAAAAATATAAGGCAACTAAGACAAGAAGTGTCACTGTTGAAAGACTATAGAAGAGGGAATAAATCAACAAAAATACTAAAAAAGATAGATGTGATAAAAGAAATGTGCAGTATTAGAACAGACCAGGATTTATCATGTACTATCGCAAATAAACTCAAAATTTCAGCACAGGTGGAGAAACATAGAAGATATTTATAAAGGAAAAGTACAAAATAAGCAATTTATTGATGACCCAAAAAAGTTTTATACAGAATTGGGAAACAAGGTAAAAGGAATTGAAAGACCACCAAAAAAAGAAGAAATAGATGCATTTTGAAGAAGCATCTATGAATATCCTGTGGAACACAAAGACGCTAAATGGATAAAAGAAGTAAAAGAAAGAACAGAAGTCTAAAGGTGCAGGATATGAAATGGGATGAAGTAACACCAGAGAGATTGAAATAAAGTTAAAAAAAGCCTCTAATTGGAAAACCCCAGGCGCAGATGCAGTACCTAACTTTTGGTTAAAAGTATTAACATCTTTGCACAAAGACTTAGCCATGAGAAAGAACTATTTCTATGCACATCCTGAGCAGACACCAACCTGGTAACAACAGATAAAACAATGCTCTTACTGAAGAGTGAACCTGCAAACTACCCCAAAACTTATAGACCAATAACTTGCCTTCCGATGACATAAATTACAAATAGGAATTTATGCCGGAGTTTATACTCATTTAGAAGAAAACTCTATTATGGCAGTAGAACAAAAAGGCAATAAAAAAAGTCATATGGAACAAAGGATCATTAGTTGTTAAATAAAATCATAGTGGAGAACTGTAAAAAGGGGAATAGCGGAGAACTGTAAAAAGGGGAAGAATCTAAGTATGGCATGGACTGACTACAAAAAAGCATTTGATAATATCCCACATTCATGGATAATAAAGTGCTTAAAAATGTATAAAATACACCATACACTGATCAACCATGTTAGTGACCACAAAAGAATGGCAGACCACTTTGCAACTGAGCCATGATAAAGGACAAATTATTATCCCAGGGATAAAAATTCAAATGGGGATATTTCAGGGTGGCACTTTGTCACCGTTGCTGTTCTGCCTTGCCCTTAACCCATTAAGCTGTCTACTTAACAGCTTAGGCCATGGCTATAATTTGGCTCCTAGAAAACAAATTCTAAAGACTTATCTTCTATCTGTTGATGATTTAAAACTGTATAGTTCATCAGATGAGGAACTGAAAGCACAGCTGCAGGTTGTCAAAACTTTTTCAGATGAAATTAGAATGTCATTTGGTCTTGATAAGTGTGCAAAAGCAACCTTTAAAGCAGGAAAACTGCAGCACCAGGAAAATATTAGTTTGGGACAAGAATGTGATATAAAAGACCTTGAGCAAGAGGGAGTGTATAAATACTTGGGAAGTGATGAAGGATCAGCAATAAAACATGAACAGATGTGAGTAAAACTTAGTAAGGAATATTTTAGAAGACTTAAATGAATCCTGAAAACAGCGTTGAAGTCTGGGAACAAAATCCAAGCTATAAATCAGTTTGCTCTTCCTGTCATAACATGCAGTTTTGGAGTGATTGATTGGCCCCAAAACATGTTGGAGAGATTAGATATTACAACAAGAAGGATCCTTCATGGTCATCAAATGATCTATAAAAATCAGTGTAGACCAAGATTATATATTCCCCATTCCAAAGGATGGATAGGCTTCCTTGAAATTGATTACATGTGTAGATCTGCAATCGTGGGACTCCACACACATCTGCTGACATCACAAGACCCATAGTGAAAGTTTTAAAACATGAGGAGTATAAATCTAAGATGACTTCCCTGCTTAACTAGCAGAAGCATATCGGCATCAAGCAGGAATGGAAATCAAACCAGAAGTAGATAAAAATCAGGCAGCAACTGAATGTGCCAAAAAACAAAAGAAAGAATATAAGGTGAATGATGAGATGAGAAGGTAAGAAATGTGGAAAATGCATAAATATAGTTACAAGTATAGAAAACTTCTGGAAAAACCTCACGTTGATCAGGAATGAATGCAGGAATGGTTAAGGAGAGGTGAATTCAAACCAAAAGATGAAAGGTTAATATTGGTGGCACAAGATAGTGGGCTATGTACATGTTGGTTTACAAAGTCCATTGAACATGTGGGAGAAACAGACAAATGTAGGTTTTGTAAAACCAAATTGGAAACAGTTGCACACCTTGTTGCTGGTTGTGATATACTAATGGCAGAAGGACTGAATAGTGAAAGGCATAATAATGTGGTGAGACTGTTGCATTCTGGATTGTGCAAACATTATTGTTTTGAAGTGGCTGAAAAACACTGGAAACATAAGCCACAAAGCATCATAGAAAATATAGTAAAAGCAGCACACAGGTTACGTAATGAAACAAGACTGTTTGTATCCAGTATCTCAATATAAGACAAATATCAAGTTGATTCAAATGTCAGCAGCAAACTTTTATTACATAAAATCAGCAAGAGCTTTCTTCCTTATGGGCTTCATCAGACCTTAAAAAAACTAACCTATAACATGCCATCATATACGAGTCTCCACTTAAAAAAGGCGCCAAACTAGACACCACTATTTAAACTTTTAAAGAGCCAGTATCTCACTAAATCAATACTGGTACATAATATATAACTCTCAATAACTCAATAGCTTGCAACATGTCAAAAATTTCATACATCTAAAACATAAACTCAATGAACACATATGCATACAACCATTTAAATACGGCTAGTACTACTAATAAAAAACAATACTATTTATGCTGCATAATAATAATTTTAAAATAACTACCAACACATGATATATGATGCAAATAATTCATAATATAACATATACATATATATATATATATGTGTGTGTGTGTGTGTGTGTGTGTGCAAAACCTATATCCCTACTAGAGACCACCTATCACTAAAAAACGTAAAATACATAAATATATCAGTAGATCAATAAGGTATCTATAGATAGCTAATAGTCAATATACCTTATACGTATGCATATCCTAATCTATACATGGTGTCTACTTCAGACCCTTAGATTTCAAGAATGGTTTGAGTGGTACCTTATCATTAAGGCCAGGGTACTGATCCTCCCTTATTCTGATGAGCCATCTAGCTTCTTGTGTTTCTGTAAAATTCTTAATGTCCCCACCTCTGAAGCTGGGAGTCACAACCTCAGTAACATTGAACCTAAATTCATGGGTGGAGCCTAGTTCCAATATATGTTTAGATAGTGCATTAACACTAGAGCCCTACCTAATCTGATACAAGTGCTCATGTATACGGTCTTTCAGGCTCCTATCTGTCTTCTCTACATAGAAGGCATCACATGCTGTGCACCTCGCCAAATAAATCACATGTTCCGATGCACAATTAGCATGAACATTAAAAGTATACTTAACACCACTCAAAGGGTGCTGAAATTCATTACTGGACTCTATAAACTGACAAAAATTACACTGGTTGCATGGATATGTACATCGAATATTACTTTCCTCAACTTTAGTGTGAGTGTGACACAGTAATCTCTTCAAATTAGGCCTATTCTTATATACAAACATCGGGGTGTCACCAACAACTTCCCTAACTTTGGGATCTATTGTAAGTATTTCCCAATGTGACCTAATCACATCTTTAACATTCCCAATATCTTTGGTATAAAATAGGGGTATCCTGATGTTTTTTACTCTCTCAAAACAATCTAACTTATCAGGTTCATCCCGCCTATTTAACTCAGAGAAATAAGGACTGTCTACACCCTTTCTTAGGGTAGAAATACCTGTGATGTCCTTTTCAATCTCATTATCATGATATGCTCTTGCCTTGAACCTACTGCATAACTCTTGTAACTCTAAGTGAAAGCCTTCCTGGGTCTGGTTATATCGGGAAATCCTCATTGCGTGGCCATTGACAACATTGCTAAATATGTACCCAGGGTGCATACTATGTCTATGCAGAAGGGCATTGCGATGACAGGATTTCCTGTACACCCCTGTATTCAATAGGCCATTGTTCAGCCTTTCCCACATATACATCTAAAAAAAAAAAAAAAAAAAAAAAAAAAAAAAAAGAGAGATCCATCGATCAGAAAATTCACTGATTCATAGGTTGGTACTAGGCTAACAGCCCTAGGGCCTATACAAGCCTAGCCATAACAATTCCCTGGCTATTTCTTCCCACATTATTTACTTTCCTGGACCCCTGTCTAGCAGGGCAACTGACTTGATCCCTGGGGTGAATTTCCTTTCTCCCATCCAATCGTCAAGGTTCCTCTTGAAGAGGTCCAAAAAGGCACTCTGCTTGACATGTATGGGCAATCTATTCCAGAGTCTGGGGAGTCTCTGGGTCAGGAACCTATCCCTCCAGCATGTTTTGTTTATTGTGATGACAAGGTTTAGATCCCTGGAGCGTGTAGCTCTGAGGGATTGGGATTTCTTTAAGTGTAGCATGTCCAACAGCTCTGGGTTTGACATGGCCTTGTATGTTAAGCAGAGATCGCCTCTGAGTAGACAATATGACAGAGTATAGCTGGAGTTTTTAAGGCGGTCAGCATAGGGCATCTGCTTTAGGCCTGTGATTCTTTTAGTGAGGTATTTCTGAGGCCTTTCCAGTTGTTGCAGATGTCTTGAGAGGTACATACCAAATGGGGCGTTGTATTCTATAATGGGTCTAATGAGGGATGAGTACAGTGGGACAATGACCTCCTTTTTTCTGGATGAAAAGCCCTTCGTGATGAGGTGTGCCACATAGAAGGATTTCCTGACTGTTGTGGCGATGTGGTTATCGAAGGTGAGACCGCTGTCCACCTGTGTCCCTAAGTCTCTTATCACACTTTCTGTGTTTAGTGTACTGCCACCTATATGGTAATTCATGGATACATGTTTTTTCCCAAAGGGATAACAATACATTTCTTGGCATTGAGCTTGAGCCCATGGCTCTGGCACCAAGCATCTGTTTCTGTAAGGCCCTTTTGTACAGTATCCACATCATTTGGGGATTCAATAATGGCTCCCAGTTTGCAGTCATCTGCAAACTTTGTTAGCCAGAGTCCCTTAGTGTTGACCTGTACTTCAGAGAAGTAGATGCCAAACAAGAGCGGCCCCAGGACTGAACCTTGAGGTACTCCACTTGTCACTTGTCTGGAGCTGGATTTGGAGTCGGCTACTTTTACAGTGTGGGTTCTATCAGTAAGCCATTTAGCAACCCATTGGATGACATAGGGATTAATGCCCAACTTGGTAAGTTTATCTATGATTCCAGAGTGGGGGATGGTGTCAAAGGCCTTGGCAAGGTCTAGATAGGCTGTGTGGACCACCTTACCCTTGTCCATGGCTCTGGAGACTGATTCAAAGAAGTCAATCAGGTTCAGGAGACAAGATCGGCCCTTCACAAACCCAAACTGGGTGGGGTCCAGTGTTTGAAGGTTGCCAATGTCTTTGTTTATAAGTTCCATGATAATACGCTCCATGGCCTTGCAGATAAGGCTTGTCAGACTGATGGGATGGTAGTTTCCAGGATCCAAGGTGGATCCCCCCTTGTGGATTGGGATAACTGTAGCTCTGTGCCACTCAGTGGGCATGAAACCTGAGGTGAGGCTATGATTAAACATGACACTTAGGTGAGGTGCCAGTTCATATTGTAGTTCATGTAGTACACAGCCGGGATGTCATCTGGTCCCATGGATGCTGTATTCTTGGCTTTAGAGAGTGCATTTTGTACCTGTGTGGCCGTTATTACTGGAATTTGGCAATCTTCCGGTACTGAGATGGGCCATTTAGGGGGTGAGAGGGGGGTGAAGTTGGCACTGAATTGATCTGCCAGGATACTGGCAATATCCTTTGGATCAGTATATTTAATGCCATTCTGTTTTAGCTCAAGCAGATCTGAGCATTGCCATTTACATTCTTGACATAGTTATAGAATGCTTTGTGGTTGTCTTTGGAATCTTTGGCAATTTTATTTTCGTAACTAGCTTTGGAGGATTTTATGAGGCATCTCAGTTTCTTACTGAGGCCAGTAAGGGAGTTTTTTGCATCCTGGGATTTTCCTCTTTTCTGCAAAAGTTTCTTCCTTTTGTTGTAAAGTTTGTTTATGGCAGGGGACCACCAGATTGGCTTCCTTTTTTGGATGAGAGCATTTTGGTTCTATTTGGGATGGCACGATTCATGCATGAGTGGATGTGCTCGTACAGTGCCTTAGTGTAGGATTCAGCAGTTGAACTTTCAGTTCCCGTTCTGCATGGGTGTTATGAAGTTTGTCACTTCTGACTTGAGTAGCATGAAGTTGGCTTTGGAGAAGTTTTTATGGTGGTTTCTTTACTGGGGGGGGGGGGGGGTGGGATGTGGATGTTAAGGATGATTAGCTTATGGTCAGACCTGACTAACGAGGGGGTGACCATAGGTATGGAGCATTGATTTCCCATGTTGGTAATGACCAGGTCTAGGATATTGGAGCCCCTGGTGGGACTATGGATTAGTTGATCCAGGGCATTGGAATTTATGAATTCCAAGAACCGTTGCGCAAAGGTGTTGGGACATGAGTAGTTTTCCCACTTAATGGCAGGGTAGTTAAAATCACCCAGTATTAGGGTGTTTGGTTCTATCTTAATATTTTCCAGTATGTTTAGAAAGGTGTAGTGAGAATCTTGGGGTATGGTGGGGATCTGTAGCAAGCTACAATTTGGATTGCAGTCTTACCTAGTGTTAGTTGCACTTGGAGAATTTCAGACACATTGTGTTGGCCAACTAGCCTGGTGGTGTGAATATCCTTGGTGAATATTGACACTCCTCCACCTTTAGTGTTTCGGTCCTTGTTTGGTGGCCGAAAAGTGTGGTAAGAGTTGTAGCCTGGTATTGCAGGGGTGCTCTCTGGAGCCTTGAACCAGGTCTCAGTTACTGCACAGATATCGATGTTCTCCATTTTTAGGAGTGCCTCGAGAGAGTGCATTTTGAGGTTTAGACTTCTAGCATTGAGTAGCATTACCTTCAGATTTTGCATGCTTGTACCTGTTACGGTGGTGGTTTTGTCCTTTGAAGTTTGCCTAAAAAAAGGCACTATAGGGGTGGCAAGAGCCTTAGCCAGTAACCTGAATCCCAGGGGCAACAGGTGCAGACCATCTCTGGCAAAGCATCGTGGTCTGTCAATCATGTCATCCCAGGCAGACAGATACTGGATCTCCTTTGAATGACACCATAAGCTTAGCCAATTGTTGAAGTCAATCATTTTATCCTTATATTGTGGTATCATTCTGGGCGAAGGCAGGATGCTACTCAGGGTTAGGGTCATACCTTCCTGGGTCACATGATCCGAGAGCTCTTCCATGTCTCTTTTTATGTAGTCCAGGGAGGTACGTCTCAAGTCATTCACTCCAACATGGACAATGACAGAGTCATATTTGTACTTGTTGTAGAGTGACTTGAGTGCATGCGTTATGTGGCGGATCCTGGCACCCGACAGGCAGCTGACTGTAATTTTCTCCTTATTCAACCTGGTGAGAGGGACATCAGTGTGCCGGACTATAGAGTCACCTATGACTAAAGTGTTAGGTACATTGTCTTGCCTTAGGGCTGTTGCTGGGTGGCACACTGGTGTTGTGAACTATGTGACACATTGGTTGTGATTGGTGTTTGTTTGCGTTTCGGCTTCAGAGGTCTTTGTTGCTTGGGCAGGTTACAGTTAAGGGCCTCTGCATATGTGGATTTAGTGTTGCTATATGTGGGTGTTGGTGGTGCGGGTTTAGAAGGGCTATGTGTTGCTTGAGATGTAGTGTGGGTGTTAACCGTCTCCTCTTGACTGTTTAGCACAAATTTTAATACCTGGGATAATTTATTCACATCAAAAAATACAGCCAGCTCATCCCTAGTCCCTGTCCAGAAGACAAACAAGTCATCAACGAAACGTCTATACAACGGAATATGCTGGATGAAGCTTTCAGTCTTAAATAGTGGCATGAGGTGCCCATAGCCACGTCATCCCTTTTTAAACAGAACTGGGAATCAAAGCAGAAAATATTGTTCTCCAATGCGATCTCCAAAAATAAAATCAATAGGTTTAAGGCAGAGGCACTCAACTCAGCATAGTCCCTGACATAATCATGAACACTCTGAATACCTTCCACATTTGGAATTACTGTGAACAGGGACTGAACATACATGGTAACCATCAAATAAGCTAAATTAATAGGTACCTCCTTGAAAAAAGTATAGGAGGTCCAATAAAAATTGCTTCATATCTCTCAACACATATATATTGGCATTTACTACTGGGCGTAAAAACTTTTCTACATAGATCGAGAACAGCTCGGTTGTCCTGCCAGACACTATAGGTCGCATGGGGGGATTTTGCTTATCCTTGTGTATTTTGGGCTGGCCTTGTATCACCGGTATAAGAGGACTACTAACCATCAGATATTCAAATAATTCCTCTGTGATAACATGACTTTTATATAGGTCATCCAGCATTATCACTATTCTCTGTACATGTACAGATCATATAAAATGAAGTCTACATCACATGGGATCATCCATTATCAATAATTCAAAAGATAGATACTAGAAAACCGGATACAGTAGTCCAAGAAAAAAAGACAAGAGTAGCATTTATCATACAAATCACCACACCCAGTCACTACAGTGTCCTGCATACAAAGAAACACAAAGTTATAAAATACCAGGATCTGCAAGCAGAAATGAGAGCATTGTGGAAGGAGGATACCCAGATAGTTCCAATAATAGGAGCAATAGGTCTTATAAAAAAAGAGTCTACAATCATATTTAGATACGCTACCAATACATGTAACTCCGTACGATCTGCAGGAGGAGTCATTACTGGGCTCATTGCGGGTACTGCGAAGAGCACTTTTGGCTGACATCAAACAGGGAAACAATACTAATTTCATGAACTTTAATCGTACTTTGACTTAGGAATGGGGTCCATTCCATCATGGTATAAGAAACCCAAAAGATTTGAAGAAATTAAAAAGTGAGAGACCATTGCATTAGTGAAAGCCATTGTAGACTCGTGTGTAGTTTTGCTACTGGAACTATTATTATCGATGCTGCTATTGAGCCTAATAGTTGGAGGACTGCCTGAGCTGGAGCTTTGTCCTGACAGAGTATCACCTAGCGTTGAAATTTGAGTCTTTCCAGTCTGCGGAGTGGGAGGAAGACTAGGCAAGATTAAGTGTCGAAATTGGCTGCTATAAATGCTAATCTTTGAGAAAGGGTCAAGTTGCATTTGTCCTTGTTTACTGTTAACCCTAAGTGGTCCAGTAGTTGTAGGGTGTAATGAGTGGCTGAGACCAGTAGATGCTTGGTTGGTGCAGTAAGGAGCCAATCATTTAAGTATGGAAACACCTGAAATCCCTGCAGTCTCAAGGGAGCTGTTATGACTGCCATGCATTTGAACACACTGGGGCAGTAGAGAGACCAAAGGGCAGCACTCAGAATTGATAGTGATTGGCTCCCAGACGGAAGTGCAGGTATCTTCTGGAGCGTTTGTCCATTTTTATGTGGTAATACACATCCTAAAGATCTATCGAGCACATCCAATCATCTTTTTCCAGAAAAGGAAGTATAGACTGAACCGTGACCATCCAGAATTTTGTTTGACAAATTTGTTTAGGATGCGGAGGTCCAGAATTGGCCTCCAGTTCCTTGTCCTTTTTGACACTAGAATCTGGATCCTATCTGGTCTGGTGGGACTGTTTGGATGGCCCTTCTTTGAAACAGCTTTCGGATTTCTTGAGCTGCTACTTCCATCTGACTGGGTGGAAGGTCAGGAATATGAGTTAGGTGTCTTGGGAGGTCGAAAGGGATGTGGTAGCCTCTGGTAATTATCATCTGCACTCAAAGATCTGTGGTTATCGTTTTCCAGGCAAGGTAGTGCAGAGAAAATCATCTCCCGACTGCTTAAAGAGGTAAGCAACCGGGCCGCTCTTCAGGAGAGCTGATAGGGTTGTCCAAAGAAGGAATCTCTGGATCCCTGATTATGCGTACCCCCTCTGCCTCTGAAGGGGCATCCACCGGTTGAGTTCCCCCCTCTGAACCAGAGGGAAAACTCACTATGTGTGTCGCGGAAAGGACCCTGGGATTTCTTGTACTGCATTTTTCCACTCCTCTGATTCCTAGAACAGGATCATTGGAGGAGTAGAAAAATGTATGCCTACTGCAGACAAGGTCTTACGGTCCTTTTCACACCTAAGGTGTCTTTTACCTTAGGGCCAAAAAGAAGAGAGGCCTCTAAGGGGGTATTCCGGAAGGAAGACTTAAAGGGATCCGTAAAATCACATAAGCACATCCAGGCATGATGTCTCATGACAACGCCTGCACCCGCTGCTCTAGCCATCCCTTTAGTAGAATGAGAAATCAACCGCATGGAGGAATTAGAGACAGATTCCAGGGTGGCAAGCTGTGTGGCAACTTTGTCATATTTCACATCAGCAACTGCTCCTGCAAGGGCTTCTGAGAGTTCGGAGATTAGATCTCGGTGAAGTGTGCCAGACAGTTCTGGGACCGAATGGCAAAGGTCACTGAAGAGTACACTGCTTCCCAAGTCTATTGCCTGAGACTCCCTGTTAGGGGGATGGACAGTAGAGCTCTCCATGGCTGGCTCTTTGTTAGTGGCCACCACCACAACCATAGCATTTACTGGCAGGCCCTTGGACCAGTGTAGACTGTCCACAGGAGCAGAAAGAATTTTGTCTGGTCTCCAGGGGATAACTTCAATGGTATCCAGATTCTTCCATGCATGTTGCACTATGAGCAGAACCAGGTCATCTGCAGGTGGGGTCACCCAGGAAGTAGAGGGACAGGCACGAAAAGCCTGCAAGAATACAGACTCCTCCAAGGAAGGGGCGGTGGACTTCCAGTCCCCCCGCTGCTTCAGGATCTCCAGTATGTCTCCAAAGGAGACATCCTCAAGGGGGCGACTGTGGGCACCCATCCCCTTCATCGTAGTCTGTATCTTCAGTAAGAGATTCTTCAGAAGAATCCATGTGCTTTCTCTTGTACGATCTCTTGTGAGGTACCTTCCCAGTGGGGGCATCTGAGGAGTGGGTACCATGTGGAAGGATGTCTTGAGGTTCCCGTGCCTGGTATCCTTGAGTAGTGGGCTGTGTCAACTGTGGCTCAGCGGAAAGGTATATATGAGTCTCCAGGGCCGAAGTACCAGCTGGGAGCCTGCCAAGGCAAGTCCCCTCTCCATCACCTGGAAAGCAGGTCTGCACAAAGAGGGATGGGAGCCCTGAACTGAGAAAGACAACCTTTAAACCAGGGTCAAACCCCACTCCAATGAACCCACTCCCAGGGAAGGAGCCAAGGGATGACCCTGTTCCGCCAAATCAACCAGAACCATAGTAGGTGGCACAGAGGAAAAAACAGGTGCCACACTAGGGATCACAGTGCCGACAGACCAGTGTTGATCCCAAGGATGCCCTGGCTCAAAATGAGTCGAAGGCCAAAGGGTAGACTCCAGAGCCACGAAAAGGTCTACTAATGGAGCCGAAGAAGCTGGAACCAGGGTTGGCATCAGTGTCGAAGGTTCCGATACCTCCAGGGAGGTCAAAGGAGGAAAGTAGGTCTGTGGAGAAAAATCCTTGGCTTCAGGTGGGAGGGAGGATTTGGAGGGTGTTGGAAAAACTCTGGCCACCAGGAGCTGATCCACAAGCCTCACTACTTCCAGTTCCAAAAGGCTGGAGGAGCAGCTGGATATCCTCAACAAGGAGTCAAGCCAGTCTAGGAAGGGGCTACATTGTTGACCAACAAAAGGGATCCACCGAAGGGGAATATTGGGTCCAAGGGGTTATTTCACATATTGGCACCGAGGTTGAAGGACCAGCATGATGTACAGGGAGGGGGGAAGTGACCGGTGTTGGAATAACTATTTTTGGTGCCAAAAGGGAAGTTGGTAATGTTGTCATAGTCAGTGTTGAAGTCAGAATTTGAGGAACAGGTGCAGAGGTTGGCACCGTAGTCAGCTGCTGAGGTGTCATAACCGAAGCTGGCACCATGAAAGGGGTTTGAGGTCCCAGTGCAGAGGATGTTGGTGCCAGTTTAGAAATTTTAGCCTTCAGCTCCGAAGATTTTGACTCACTAGTGTGAGGAGAAGAGGGTGAAGATTTGCTTCTCTTTTCGTGTTCTTTCTTTGGAGAGGATGAGCCCACTCTGCCTCAGAAATAGCCTTCGCAAATGGAG
The DNA here is from genome assembly GCF_019279795.1 of Protopterus annectens. NCBI lineage: Eukaryota > Metazoa > Chordata > Ceratodontiformes > Protopteridae > Protopterus > Protopterus annectens. The sequence continues at coordinate 605,142,384 of NC_056750.1, read as the reverse complement.
ATTTAAGAAAGCCTTTGAGCATAAGTTTATTTTTTTATACCATCAACGTGCAGGAGCTAAAGGCTTTACAAATGTCATACGGGAGGTTTACCGATAGGTGTGGTACCCCAAGATAATAAACACAGGATGTATTGCTATCAACATTAGGCATTTGCCTATCACATTCTTCACAGCACTTAAACCCCGTAGTACTCTTTCTCAGACATAGCACTGAAATTATACAATTCAGGCACAAAACATAAACGGCAGAAACACATACTCAAGCACACAGGAAGAAGAAAAGTTAGTTTTATTTATTTATTTTTTTAATACAGTAAAAGAGGAAAGAAAAGTGGGGGAATACCAAAGATGGTAGTGGGAATTGCCTCAGAGGTAAGGGGAAGGCCTGTACCAGCAATGGTACAAAGAGTACCAAACTTGGTAAAGGGAAGGAAAGAGACAGAGCAACGCACACAAATATTCAAAAGGTATACGACCAGCAGTAAGTAACTAGGTATTAGCAAAGAAGAGAAAAAAAAGCTCTCATAATAGACAAAATACAAAAATATATAAATGACTTACCTGAGAGCTGGCCTGACACGTTTTTATACAGTACGCGGCAAACAAGATCTGGGTAATATAGAAAGGGGCACTATGGGTAAGACTTAGCTTGAGAGTATTTGGCTGGATCGAGCTTGTTATAATGGCCGACTCGGTTCCGAGGACAGAACAGAATCGACACCCATCAGTAAAGAATGAAAACTGACAACATCAGATCCAATATTATGTATTTACCATAACAATAGATCCATGTCTTCTTTCATCCTTTTCAACCAGTAGGTTATCGGATCAAATTCTGATCCATCACTGGCACCCTCATAATCCTCAGTCTTGGAACTCCACCTCCTCAACCCATAACCTCATGTTCTGACTTGTCTCAGATCGACTTTGCCCCATCATTGTCCCTACAACAATGGACAAAGGGAAAGGCATTTAATATATAACAGGTAAAGGGTAGCAAGAGGGTCCTCTCACATATAGCTTTGACGTTGGTCTCCACAGCCAATCAGGAGAAACTAACAGAAGTGATAATTTGGAGGGGGCATGGTAGGAGGAATGGTTGAGAAGAATGGAAGAAACCAACACAGATCTGTCTTTATGGTAAGTATGTAATATTCACATCTGATGCTGTCTTTTCCATCCATCTCAATCTATGGGACAGAGTCCCTAACCAGTAACAACCATAAGATGGTCCAAGGAGAGAGCATTCTGCACAATGGTAGAATCAAAGAAAGCTCTAGACCTAGACTGGATGTCCAATTTGTAATGGGACACAAAGGTAGGACTGTTAGACCAATTAGCTGCTGCACAAATGCCATTAATAGAAGCTTGAAGGAAAAAGGAAGCTGAAGTAGCAACAACTCTGGTGGAATGAGCCTTAGGCTTAGTAGGTAAAAAAATTCCTTTCAGTAAGTATGCAAATGAAATACAATCAGAAAGCCACCAGACAGGATCACTTTACCAACAGACTTACCAAAATAAGTTTTGGAAAAGGAGACAAAGCTGGTGAGATTTTCTGAATTTTTTTGTTTTATTCAAAAAGAATCTAATTTGTTGATGAAAATCCAAACAATGGAGCAAGCAACTCTCCCTTGTTACTGAAATTTTGAAAGAAAAAAAAAAACAGGTAAATGAATAGGCTGATTCAAATTAGACTTGGTTAGAAAGGAAGGGTTGGTCCTTAAGGTAACTCTGTCTTTGTGGAAAACCAAATAATGGGGAACAGAAGATGGAGCCTGAAGTTCAGACACTCTTCTTGCTGATGTAACGGTTACAATAAAAAGATTTTTTTCAAGACAAAAGGTTTAACGACATTGTACCTGCTGGCTCAAAAGGATGTCTGGTGAGAACTTGCAGTGGTAGACTGAGGTCCCAAGACTGAATTGGGCGATGAACAGGTGGACATAATAATAAAGTGCATCCAAAAAAGACTTTGGCAAGTTTAAGGATCATCACAGGTGTTTTATCTATGCCTGTGTGAAAGTCAGAAATGGCTGCTTACTAAACTTTAATGGTAGAGTAACTGAGGCCGCAGTTAGGAAAAAAAATAGCCAAGAAATATAGTATAGCATCCAATGGTATAGAAAAAGGAACCAAGTCTCTGGTGTTGCCCAAATCGAGAATCTGTTTAACTTGCTGATGTAAGCTTTTCTAGAGGATGGCTTCTAGGAGAAAGAATGTAAATAACTCTCTGAAAGATTGGGATCCCTGGCCATCACTGGAATTGGAAGAACCATGCAGTTAGCTTGAAGGAGTGAAAATTCATGAGAAATAGGCCCAAAGGATGAGAAATCAGACCTGCAGCAGAGTCCAGAAGCTAAGCCAGGCGAAGAAAGTGAGGCCAAAGAAAAGGGAACCAAACCTGTTGGGGGCATGAGAGAGTAAGAAGGTTGACAGTTCTCTGCAATGGGCTGCTTTCTAAAAAAAGACTGATTATCAGAGGAGTTAGATGACAGGCATATAGCAGCCCTGGGGTGCAAAACATGCAGAACAGTGTACCCGATTGACTGTCCCTCTGGCATGATGAGTGTGTAGAAACTGCTGCATTTCTTGCTGGATGGGGAAGCAAACAGATCACAGTGATGGGGTAAACCCAGCAGTTGAAAATCTACACGGCTCTCTCTGGATTCAGGGACCACTTGTGAGGCAAAAGAATCTTTTTGGACTGTCCACCAGGATGTTGGATTTCCTCAGATTGCATTTGGTCAGAACCCTTTGAGAAGACATTACCCATTGCCAAACTTTTATGATTTATTGGTCTGAATTTGTCCATAACAGACTTAAAAATGAAAAAAAAAGTTATGTGCATTCAGAACTGCCATATAGCTGAAACACCTGATGTCCTTAAGGGGTCATTTGCATATGCCCCATTTTACCTCTAATACAAAAGATTTTATGGAATCACACAGTGGAAAATCTAGCTTGACTAGGTTTTTCTTGTAGTGAAACTCTTATGCCCTCTTGACACATGGGATAAGACAGAGTTCTTTCTTGTTATTCATATACCAAACTACTGAAGTATTGTTGGTCTGAAGGCAATCATCCAGTTGGGGAGAAGGTCCTGAAAGGCCTGCAACACTAGGACAGCCATAATCTCCAAGATATTGATGTGAAGAGTGGCCTCAGCTAAGACCAGGTGCCCTGAACAGTCTTCCTTTCAAAATGTCCTCCACCCCCAACCCATAAAGGATGCATTTGTGATCATTGTAGCTTGTTGATAGAATGGGGATAACAAAATGGTGGACCATGGGGATATTCCAGTCACCAACCAATATGGTGACAGATGTTTGTTAAAGAGACTGGAAAATTCATTGGATGAGTCAAGGCAAATGTCAATAGCCTCTGTCTGACTAAATTTGCGGATGACGGCAAATTAGGAGCACTCAGAGAATCTCCCACCAACACAAATGTTCTCCAGAAAGGGCTGACAGACAAATAACTGCTCTCAGAGCCCATTGGCTAAAACTAAATGCCAAGAAATGCATAGCAGTATCCTTTGGTTAGACATCAACCCTGGTAACTATCATATTAACAACATATCCTTAATAGCTGACCCAGTAGTTAGGGACTTGGGGATACAAACACAGACAGTAATCTAGCCTTTGACCATCACATGTCTGTAGTAGTGAGGAAATAATTCTATGTTGTGCAACTTATAAACAAAGGTATGGCACTTGGGTATGACGAATGCTGAATACAGTGGACCAGTGACATTCTTGGACCTATCATCGAGTACAATTTAGCCTTTTGATATGTACCTAACTGGGCATATGCAACAATTGGAACATCCACAGAGGTTCGTCAATAAAGGAATACAGGGTGTAAGTAACATGTCCTATGCAGACTGCCTCCTACAGGCTATTGAGGGAAGATGTATGCCTGGCATATAAGGCACCGTCAGCCCCCACCCTGATGGACCCCTTGTATTTTTGCAGAACAAACAGCACCAGAATTACTCACTCATTCTAAAGACTTAAATCTTGCTTGTGATATAAACAAGACCTGCTGAAGAGACAGGTATGTATCCCAGAGAATATCCCTTTTCTGAAACAGGTTCCCCATCCATGTGAAGCAGAGTTCCTCTCTAACCCAATTCAAGTGCAACTTAAACTGGATACAGAACAGGAAATTCATCCCTGGTCCTGTCCCCTTCATCATGAAGCAATGAGTGTGTGGCAGTGGGCAATTTCCTCCAACTGCTTTCTTTTGGCAATGCACATTCCGGGGAAGTCCAGCATGCTAGCTGACAAAGTCAGCTGGTCCATCCTGATGCTTCATGAGTAGTCTGGCAATCATTTAGTGGGAGAGAGGATTGTCCATCATTGGGTTCAGCCTTGCTGTGATCTGTTTGTCACTCCCCACAACAAGTGCAGCAGGTACTTTGCCCTGATCCCCATGGCGGAGTCACCAAGAGATGCTGTAATCTACATTGGACCATCTGGTCTCCTTTACGCTTACCCCTCCGATACCTCTAATCCCCAGATTTCTACAGAAAGCACTTTGGTTAAAGAGGAAGATTATCCTCATTGTCTCTTATTGGCCTCATCAGGTGTGGCTCCCCTTTCTTTGGTCTCATCTTCTATGTCCACCTTGGATCCTGGACCCCACAGGGATGGCACACCCAGCCATTAACAGCGTGGTTTCTTCAGTTTCTCTAGTATTTAGACAGCCCAGTCTTTCCTGCCTGGTCTGCCAGATATTACTATCATCCCAGAAAGCCTCCACCAGGAAGATTTACAAAAGTAAATGAAGAAGGTGTTCCTGTGAACGGCCTGCCTATAGTTATCTGCGTATATTGAAGCCTCCAGCGTAGGTCTTTCTTGTAGGAGTCTGTAATGAAGATCTTGTGGGACATGGGTAACTCCTACATGGACTATTGAGCAAAGAATAGCCACTGTAGGACTCTCATATGTAGACGTGCCAGAGGTACTAATGTTATAGCAGCTGCCATAGTGCCTACGACCTTTAGAACAAACTTTGCCTGTACTTTCTTTTTCAAGAGCAAGATGGACAATTGATGGCCCAGTGTCTGAACCCTGTCGTGAGGCAGTTTTGCTACCATGTCTTCTGTGTTTAAATCTGCTCCTATGAAAGTAATATGCTGTGATGGCAACAAGGCAGATTTTTCGAAATTTATGGTAGTGCCCAGTTCTGAGCATAGATGAATGGTGGTGTCTCTTGCTTTGGTTAGGGATACTCAGTGGTGGCGGTCAGGAGCCAGTCGTCTAAGAACGAAAACCGGAATCCTAGACACTTCAGGTGAGCAGTGACTACTGCCATGCATTTGGTAAACACTCTGGGGGCTGTAGTGAGACCAAAAAGCAGAGCTTGGAATTGGTAATGACTGGCTCCCAGCCAGAAGCGTAGATATTTCCTGGATCACCTGTCCATGTTTATATGGTAGTACGCATCCTGAAGATCGATTGAGCACATCCAATTGTCTTGTCCCAGAAAAGGGAGTATAGACTGCAGTGTCACCATCCAGAACTTTGATTTTTTTTTTTTTATGGACTTGTTCAGCCTGCTGAGATCCAAGATGGGTCTCCAGTCCCCTATTTTCTTTGGAACTAAAAAGAACCTTGAGTAAGTTCCGGATCCAATTTGGTCTGTGGGGACTTCTTGGATGACTCTTTTTCTTAGTAACCTTTGTATCTCTAGGGTTGCTTGATCCATTTGACAAGGTGGAATGTCTGGGACTGATCTTGTTTGTGGGGTGGAGAAGGTTATGTTGTATCCCCTGGAAATTGTTGACTGTACCCATTTGTCTTGAGTGATGTTTAGCCAGGCTTTTGGGTACAGTGCTAGTGTGCCCCCAACTGCCTCCAGAGGTGGACAGCTGGGCCTCCTTTCAGGAGCGCTGGAAGGTTCGGTCAGAGAACGTATCTCTGTCGCCCTGGTTTTGCAGACCGCCCTCTGAAGCGTAGTCGGCATCTTCCATTATTTCCCCCTCTGCCCCGGGGGGGAGAATTCACCACGTGTGTCTAGTGAAGCTCTTTTGGATTTACGGAACCACATTTTTCCGCCCTTCTGGCCTTTGGGATAAGGCCTGGTAGGGTGGGAAAAATGTTCTCCCACAGCAGAGTTTTACCTTCTTGTTCACACCTGGTCAGTATCCCTAACTTTTGGCCCAAACAAGGACGAGCAATCAAAAGGGACGTTAATGAAGAAAGACGAAGGGCTCAGCAAACTCGCATCCAGGAATTCCTCCTCAGAGCGATTCCTGTACCAGTTGCCCTACTCAAACCATCGGCTGCATAAGAAATGAGCCGCATAGAGGAGTTGACTATTGAATTTAAGGTAGCAAGCTGGCCGGTCATCTTATCTGGAACCCCCCCCAGCTGTGAAACCTTGGTGGATATCACCTAGCTCCTTTAGGAGATCCCTCTGAAGTCTGGTAAAATGGGTCAAATTGTTCAGCGACCTGAGTGTAAAGGCTGCTGACGAGAACGTACACTTCCTATACTTGTCCATCATTCGAGATTCCTTATTCGGTGGATGGACAGATGAAGTCTCAGCTAACTCCTTTTTGGTGGCTGTCGCCATCACCATAGCATCTACTGGGACACCTTTGGTTAAGAAATCTGTGTCTGATGGTGCTGTTATAGATTTGTTGGGCCTCCTCGGAACAGGTTCCATGGATTCTGGAGAGTAACAATGTTGAGGAGCTGGTCAAAGGGCTGAGACACCCAAGAGGTGGAGGGTCAAGAACGAAATGCCTCCAGGTATACGGACTCATCCTCAGAAGGGGTACGGGTCTTCCAGCCACCTCTCTGCTTCAGGATCTCTAGGATATCTGAGAAGGAGACATCCTTAGAGGGTGACTGAGGACCCTTCTGAATCATCCAAGTCTGTATCCAAAGTGATAGACTCCTCAGGGGAGTCTAGATGTTTCCTCTTATGTGTTCTCTTCCGAGGGACCTCTCCGGAGGTTGTCGGTTCCAATCCCTTCTGGGCTGGACTCAAAAGGATCTTGGCCAGAGTCCAAAGCAACCTCCTGACAACCCACTCCATGTCATCATCCGACAGACTCCTGGAGGATCCTGAGGACGGGGGTTGAGGATTTGACGCTTCTAGACACCAACTGCAAATAGGTGACTGTGGAACTGAGGAGACCGGCTCCATCTATGGCTCCTAGTCAGTTCCAGAGAAACTGATGTAACCGAAGGAGTTGTCTTTTCAGGCCCAAAAGCCTTTGGGTCTGAAGTAGTGTCTTTAGCTAGCTTCTTAACCGGCTCAGAAGTAGGAGCTGAAGAAGATGCTCTTTTAATATACTTCTCCGATTTTTGGGGATTGAGAAGATTTGGAGGAGGTCTGGTTCCCTTCTAGTGCATCAGAAAAAGGAACTTTAAGCAATCCCCTGACTATAAGCTTGTTTTTGTGTTCCAGCAGGACCCTGGAACTAAAACCATAACAAATGGAGCACGAGTCTTGAAGGTGTACTGCACCCAAACACTAGACACAGCTAGTGTGCCCATCGGTTAATGACATTTTTTGTGAACAGGAATCACACTTTTTGAAGCCTGACTGCTTCATTTATTTTCCTTCCTTGGACATAGTGATAAGCCACAGCAACAACAAATATTGCCCAGGAAACTAGATTAATAATGATAACAAGGTTAACTATGAAAAACTATCAAAACAATTTAACACACTAGTAAAGATTAACTGTAAATATATATTTTCTACTTTTTTTAACAGTCACGCAGGAAAGAGAAAAGGGCTAGAGGAGAAGTCTCTAACTAAAACAATGGTCTCCTCTAGCCAGAGGAGATGTCTCTAATTTAAATGATGAAACCTCTTTAGGAATGGGAAAAAAGTAGAAAGGGGAGCCCTATAATTTAAACGGGGTAAGGAAGGAAAAGGTGAACCCTCTAACTTAAATGGGTTCGTTAAAGATAAAGTTTTTAGTGAAAATGGGATAAAGGAGGAGCTGTAGGCATAACGAAAGTGACGGCCAGCCACAAACAAACAACAAGCAAAAAACTAGTAATTCACTACAAGGTGAGACCTAAAACACTGTAGCTAACTACAACAACATTTATCCAAAAATATTATGGAAAAACAGAATACTGAAAAACTATTTTCACTTAGCCTGAGTTTAGTGAGAAGCACCTGATCTAGTTTACCGGCAAACGAGATCTGGATAATCTTCCCTAAGCATGATGGAATAGGGTATAGCCTTGAGCCAGTGGAAGTTCTCAAGCTTTAGGAATAGGCAGAGTCAGAACCGATGCTCGGTTCCGAACCCAACCAGAAAGAATGAAGGCGAGATGGGACAACATAACATCAAAGGGTAAGTTTCTGAACAGAGTGCAACTGGCCCCATGTGAAAGCACAGATTATCTTCAGAGCATCTATTCATTTTGATATGATAGTACGTGTCCTGAAGATTGATACAGCATATCCAATCGTCCTTTTGTAGAAAGGGCAGAATGGACTAAACTGTGATCATCAGGAACTTGGAGTTCTTTACAAACTGATTGAAACTGCCAAGGCCCAGAATAGGTCTCCGGTCTCCTGTCTTCTTTGACACTAAAAAGAACCCTGAGTAAGTTTCAAATCTTCTCTGGTTTGGTAGATGACGTTTCTTCTGGGTGCAGAAATAAGCACTCCCCGACTGCCTCCAGAGAAGACCAGTCAGGCAGCCCTTCAGGAACATGGGAAGGGTCTATCTGAGAAGGCATCTCGAAACCCTTGATTTTGCTGGCCTTCTCTGCCACAAGGGCAGAGTCCTCCATCCCAAAACACTAAAAGGGAAGATGAGACAGAAACTATGATAGAAAAGAGAATAAATAGTAAAATTAGCAAATTACACTCTCAAATCACAATGGAAACACCCTATAAGCTTGAGAGTGGGATCCACACCTGAAGTGAAGCAGCAGCAAACATGAGCTGAGGTATTACAGGGTTTTGGGGCATTATGGGTAAAGTAAGGAGCTCGAGAATCAGATCTGAAAAGTCTAAGTAAATGCAGCCGAGCCTGATCAGAGACCCATCATCAGTTGAGAAATGAATGAAAATGACAACACCAGATACAAAATTTCTTAAACCCTTTCTTAGGCAAAACTTCACTAAACAGAGGCTACAAGCTATCTTAGAAGTCCTCTCCCAACTCCTGGATCAAAGGAGGGAAAAGAAAAAAAAAAGTTATGTACTCACCATAACATTCCAGCTGAGTTGTTACTCTTCATTTGTCTTCAACCTGTGGGTACTCGGATCCGGGGCGTATCTGACTTGGCTGCATTTTCCAGCATATGATCTGAGCTCCAAACACCTCCCCTACCCATAATGCCCCCATCTCCCTCCTCCCTTCAAGATAGAGTTTGCTGCTAGCCATAGCATCCCAACCTGACCCAAGATCTTATCCCATAACAACAAGTCTCCAGAAGCATTAAGAGGGGAACAAATGTATGCCAACATGCTGACTATGTTTCTTCTGGCTAGACCACCACACAGCCCATGTAAGGCAGGGGGAGAGAGGGAGGGATGGCTGAAGACAAATGAAGAGCAGCAACAACTCAGATGGAACATTATGGCGAGTACATCATTTCTTTATCTAAAGTTGTTGTCTTCATTTGCTCTTCAACCTGTGGGACAGAGTCCCCAGCTATAAAACACCCAGGAGGCCCTCATGGAAGGATATTCTGGAGCACGGCAGAGCCAAAGGATGCCCTATTCCTGGACAAAATGTCCAACTTGTAGTGCGAAATGAAAGTATGCGAAGATGCACAAGTAGCCACATAGCAAATGTCATCTAATGAAATTCCGACCCAGAAGGCAGCTGAAGTAGCCATAGATCTATTAGAATGCAACTTAATGTGATCTGGTGGGGGTAAACCTTTAGCTGAATATGCCAGAATACTACACTGAAAAATCCAATAAGCAATGGTGACTTTCGATACAGGTTTTCCTAAAAAGGGCTTAGAATGGGAAACAAAGAGTTGGTCAGACTTATGGAAAGATTTTGTCCTATGCAAGTAAAAATGTAACTGTATGAACATCCAACAAGTGTAATTTGTATTCTCCCTTATTCTGAAAATTCAGAAATAAAACAGGGAGATTGATTACCCGATTAATGTCTGATTCCAAATCCACTTTTGGAGGGAAAGAGGGGTTAGTGTGCAAAAACACCTTGTCCTTATGAAAGATCATGTAAGGAGGTTTGACCGATAACACCTGAGGCTCCAAAACCCTTTTGGTTGATGTAATGGCAATCAGGAAAGCAGTTTTCCATGACAAGAACTGTAAATCCACCAAATCTGCAGGATCAAAAGGAGAACAGACAAGAGCTTGAAGAACCAGTGTAAGATCCCAAGAAGGCACTGGGTCCTTAATTGGTGGCTGAAGCAAAAAGGTACCCTTCAAAAAAGCTTTTCAAAACTTAGAAGCTAGAGAAGTCACGTTATCACCTACATGAATGTTAGACATAGCTCCCAGTTGGACCTTAACAGTGGAAGAACTAGCGCCTTGATGAAAAATGCTTGCCAAAAAAATCTAGAACCAGTGGAATTGGAGCAAAAAAGGGATCTAAATCATGCTGAGATACCCAAATAGAAAAATGTTTCCACTTGCTGAAATAAACCTTCCTGATAAAAGATTTATGAGCTTCAACTACTATCTTTTTGACTGGTGAAGATAACCCAGGAGTCTTGACTATCATGGGAACAGCAGCAGCCAAGCGGTGAGCTTCAGACTGGCCAGATCTGGGTGAGGAATCCCTGAGGGATAACAGATGACATCCAGAGCTGGATCTAATGTTCAAGGGAGACGCACTACGTGAGACCACATAAAAGGGAACCAGACTTGGCGAGGCCAAAATGGGACAATGAGGATGACTGAGCTCCCTAGCCTGCAAGCTTTCTGAAGGAATTTCAGGATCAGAGGGAGAGGAAGATAAGCATACAGAAGACCCGGAGTGCCAAGCATGAACCAAAGCATCTCGGGGGGCTTCCCCCTGTAGGGGGTTCAGAGCGAAAAACTCGCTGCACTTCGCTTTGGAAGGAGAGGTGAAGAGATCACAGTAAGGCTGACCCCACTTTAATAAGATCTGTTTCGCTACTAAAGGATTCAGAGACCACTCATAAGGTGTCAGGATAGATCTGCTGAGCCTGTCTGCTAGAATGCTGGACCTCTCCGGAATGTGCATTGCCACCAGAAAACAGCCAGTGTAGCTCACCCACTCCCACATTCTCATAGCTTTGTGACACAGGGGGGTAAAACCTGGTTTCCTCCTACTTGTTGATGTACCAGACTATAAATATACTGTCTGTCTGGATGTCAATCTTCCCTAGAGAAAGACGGGCATGGACAGCTTTCAACGCTAGGAGCACCAGCCTCATCTCCAGGATGTTGATGTGCAATTGACTCTTGTGGGAAGACCACATTCCTTGGACTGTACTTCCCAAGCATTGCCACCCCCCACCCGAGCAGGGAGGCATCAGTGGTCACCATGGTGAAAGGGGAAGGAAGAATAAAGGGATGAGCCTGAAGAAGATCTGGGGATTGAATCCACCATAGAAGAGAATCCCTGCATGTTCAAGATATGCAGATAGGGTGGGACAATGGAAGTTTATAAGGGTCCACTGAAGTACCCTCATATGCAACTAGGCCGTGGGGCCTGAGGGTGATTGTGGCTGCCATGGACCCTAATGCTCATAAGACCAATTCTGCTGTCGGTGATTGAGCTTGAAGGATACACAAAACATCTTGTTTGAGGAACAGAAGTCTGTCTGAGGTTAGAAAAACCTTGGTCTGCATGGTGTCCAACCGAGTTCCAATTAAGTCCAGAACTTGAACTGGAGTCAGTAGGGACTTGTTGAGATTTATAGTTATACCAAACTGGTGGGCTGTTTGGATAAGAGAATCCCTGGCTTTGCAAAGTTGATGCCTGGAGGGGCAGAAAGGAGTCAATTGTCCAGGTAGGAGAAGAGCTGGAAGCCCTGCAGCCGCAGATGAGCCGCTACCACTGCCATCATTTTGGTGAACACCGTGGGGCTGTGGTGGAACAAAAGGGTAGCACTCGGAACTAGTAATGATTGGCCCCCAGCTGGAAGTGGAGGGACCCCCGAGAACGTGTTCATTGTGATGTGGTAGTATGTGTCCTGAAGGTCAACTGAGCACATCCAGTTGTTCTCCTGCAGGAAGGGCAGGATAGATTGGAGAGTGACCATCCAGAATTTTGTCTTGGCAACTGACAGATTTAAGGTGGAAAGATCCAGAATGGGTCTGAAGTCCCCCATCTTCTTTGACATTAAAAAGAATCTGGAATTGATGCCTAATCTGGACCATTCTGGGGGAATGGGCTGGATGACCCACTTTTCTAGGAGCTTGGCAATTTCCAGTGCTGCCTACTCCCTTCGCGCAGGTGGAACGTCTGGGAGGTGTCTGGCAGGGGGCGGTGGTTGAATAAAGGGGATTGAATATCCTCTGGATATAATCTGCAACACCCAACGATAATCTGTGATGGACTCCCAGCCTGTTGGGTGTAGTGAAAGTTGGCCCCCACCTGCCTCCAAAGACAAGCAGCAAGACACCCCTTCAGGGCTGCTGCACAGGTCTGTCCACGAAAAAATCTCGAGAGCCCTGATTCCTTGGACCCCCTCTGCCTCGAGGGCGGCGTCTGTCAAATCCCCCTCTGCCTCAGGGGGAAGGTGAGTCCAGAGCATCCTGGGTATAGCCCTGACACTTCCGGAACCACATCTTCTTTGCCCCTCACTGATACCTGGAAAAGATTCGGTGAGGGGTTGAGAAACAGATTCCAATGGCAGACAGAGTCTTCCCATGTTTCTCACTCTGGACTAGAGTGTCACAAACCAACTTTCCAAAGAGAGTGGAACCATCATACCGGGAGTTTGTAAAGGATGCCTTGAAGGGCTCCGAGAAGGCACAGAGTCGAAGCCAGGTGTGACACCTGATGGCAACAGTTGTCCTGGCAGCTATAGTGGCGACCTTGGTATCATGAGAAAGAAGTCACAAAGAAGTGTTGGCAAATGAAGTGAGGGTGGCCATCCAGGAAGAGAAAACCTTTTTATCCTCTGCTGACATGGACCCTGTGATAAACTCGGTGATCTGTTTGACTAGGTCTCGGTGAAGTCTAATTACGTGTACCATGTAGTTCAGTGCATGTACTGAGAACATTGCTGAAGCATTCAACCAGCTCCAAAAATGGTCCAGTGTCCTGGACTCGTGGTCTGGTGGATGAACTGTGGAGCTCTCCTGCACAAGCTCCTTCTTGGTAGCCTCTGTCACCACCATGGCATCAACGTGGGATCCCTTGGTCCAATAAAGTTTGTCCGAGGGGGTGCTAAGTATTTTATCAGGGCATTTGGAGACCGGTTCCACTGTGTCAGGCTTCTTCCACACCCAAGATGTAATCAGATCCACCCAGGGATCTGCAAGAGGGGACACTCAGGATGTAGAAGGTCCTGTGCCAAATGCCTCCAGGAATACCAACTCATCTGGGCTGGTTTTCTGGGCAGACCACCCCCCCCTTGCTGAAGGATCTCCATGATGTCTCCTTTGACATCTTCGGGGGTGACCAGGGGGAACCCTCCCCCTTCCTCCAAATCAGTGTCCTCTCTGAGGGGCAACGGTGGGCAGTCTGCCTCCTTTTGCATGTGTGTTTTTCAGGAAACTCCTTGGGGGAGGGTCTCTGGAGAGGACTCAAAAACATCAATCTGTTCCCATGGGGAACTCCCTGGGGCAGAGAGGCAGCAGGCTGTCCTTGAGGGGCCAGGATGGCAGAATTCATGCCAGATACACAGGGAGCAAGGACGGACTCCAAGGATGAAAGTGTCAAGGGTCTCAATGGAACTGCAGGGACCCTCTCCACCACACGGAAAGGAGAATGTACCCCAGGAGAGGGAATCTTGACTGGGTCCCTCACCCTCTGACCCAAAAGGGGAGAAACAGTCGAACCTCCAGGCGCCGAGGCTCCAAGAGGAACCACTTGGCTCCCAAAAACTAGGAGCAGACACCGCCACGTCGGATTCAGTGCTGAGGCCACGGCTCCGAGAGCTGGTCAACTCTGAACTAGTTGGAGCAGAGCCACTTAGGGTAATGGCCGGTGTCAAGATATAGGGTACATCGACGCAGACAAGCATTGGACCCGAATACTCTGAAACTGGGGGTCGAATCAGAGAAGGAGTGATCGGGACAAAGGCGGACTGCATGCCCCAGCCCCAGTGTGTGAGGGGACAGGCAAGACTCGCATCTGAATCTGTGTGAGGATTAATCTCCCATCACACTGTCCACCTCAACTTCAGCAAGGCTGTGGGTGGACCTGGAAGGAGAAGCCAGTGACACCAGCCTAAAGAGACGTGAGGAGAAGCTGACGGGTGGGGAGCGGACCCGAGACACCTCCAGCTCTAGGAAAAAACAAGGGGAATGGAGCTGGGGGGAACCCGAGCCGGCAGCCGGGCAGGATTTCGCCAAGTGCTCTGCCGAGGCAGAGCTGTCAGAGACTGCTTCCTCAGTCTGTCTCGGTCCTTGTGCTTACACTTCTCTCCATCCCTGGTCCTCTTAGCGGGAGGTTGAGTCCCAGAGGCTGGGGCAGAGGAAACAGAAGAGGCGGATGAAGCCACTGAAACAGCTGGGGCCTATGCTGGAGGTGGAAGGAGGTGGCCCCTAAGAATAAGTTTATTCCTCCTGTCGATTAACAAGCAGGGATTCAACCCCGTGCAGATCGAACAGGAGGAATCGAGGTGAGGCACACCTAAACAAACCATACAGAGAGTGTGGCCATCTACTGTAGAAAGCTTATGGCCACACATTGTGCACTTTCCGAAACCTGGTTTGGGTGTCTCTGCCATGTGGACGGTGAGAGAGACCCAAACACTCTCACACACACTAGGCAGGAAAGGAAGGAAAGGAAAAGCGGGAAAGTTTTTTTTTTAATATATAAACAGATAAGCAATGCCCAAGCGCTATGTCAGAAAGACAGAAAAGTGAAAGGGGGAAGACAAAGTGGGAAGATAAATAGCCAAAAATAAGCCACAAACTTACCCAAAAAGTCACTTAGAGCCCAGACCACAATGCAAACGCTAGCGTGGCAAACGAGATCTGAAGGGAGGAGGGAGACAGGGGCATTATGGGTAGGGGAGGAGGTTGGAGCTCGGATCAGATGCTGGAAAATGAGGCTAAGTCGGATCCAACTCGGATCAGAGTATCCACAGGTTGAAGAACAAGTGAAGACAACAACTTCAGATCATCTGCTTTGGGTCCCTGTACCTGTTCATAATCAGAGTAACCAGTTAATTTGACACAGACAGGTCAGACACCTCAGACATAGGATCGCCTTCAAAAAGAAAGGACCCTTAGCAGATTGACTTGGGGGTGGAAGTGTCATGGTTATGCACCCTGTAACCAACTGCATGTAGCATGGATCTACCCATAGCCTCAATCTCAGGAAGGAAAACAGTCAGAGACTACTGCATGTGGAGGGTCTTTCAGGCCTGCGCCACACTAGTGGAAAGAGTCTCCGAGGGGTGCATCAATACTGGTAACAGACTTTACCCGGCTAATTTCCCCTGCACCTAAAGTGCTTGGTTCTGCCATACCTGCAGCAGGCAATGTTAAAGCCCTGAAGGATGCGTCTGACCCTTGTGCCATTCACAGTTGTGCTACTATGCCCACCCCAGAGGACCTGGAAGTAATAAAAGGCAAGTGGTCCAATAACCTGCACAAAGCTAAGGCTTCTGCAGAATCACAAGCCATAGGCCAGGGCATATTTTTTCATTTATTTCATTTTTTTAGGTGCAGATGGGGAATATGGAAGGGTGGGTGGTCCAAGTCCATTAAGTCACAAACCAAAAGACAGCTGGTTCACCCAGGCTAACACTGTGCTGAAAAGCAAATAAACTGTCTGTGCAATCCAGTAATAAAAGTTCTGTTAAAATTCAGAATTTAATAAAAAGAATGAAATAAAACAAAATAAGAACAAAAATAATAAAAATTAAGTCCCTTGTCCAACGATAAGCGCTTTCGAATAGTTCTTCTTCAGACATTCTTCTGTATATATAAGCCAGTCAGAATTACTCACCCAGTGAGAATATCAACACCAAGGTTCCAGCCAATCCATGTTTGGATTTCTCCATCTGATTTGCATAAACCAGGTTAACAATCCCATTTCCTAAATGGATGCCTCACACAGCTTGTTAATGTTCAGTACTAATGAAATATGCAAAGCAGGTGATGTTAGTAACCAATAGCACTTCCAACAGATGAAACAGCTAGCTTTCATGCATACTTAGAAGCATGCCTCACACTAATGTATTGGAGTCAGAATATGCAAAATAGGTGAGCTAAACAGCCAATAATGGCTGCCAAGAAGCAGCAAAAGACAAATCTGCTAGCCTTCATGTATTCTTATTGAAAAACTTGTCAAATAATCCCAAAAGCAGTTCTTTACATATTTCTAATATTCAATAGAAGAAAAATGGCACGAACAATAAATGGATGATCTAAATAGCCAATAGTGGCTTCCAAGGAGCGGCAAAAAACAAATCTGCTGACTTTCATAAATTCCTATTATGAAACTTCTTTTTTTAATCTAATTAACCCAAAAGAAGTTTTTCACATATCGCTAATGTCCAGTGATGGGGATGACAAAAAAATAATATCTATAGTAGTAAGCATCGCTATCAATAAAAAATAGGCAATGTCATTACTAAAATTTCATTTCCCAAGACAGGAATATAGCAGGACAATTACTAAGTGACAATAAATGTCAAGGCTCCATGTCTTCCATAGCCACATTTGTACCCCGATAAATTCACATGGTAACTGCCTATAAGTTTTTCCTGAAAAGAGTATAGGTATGTTATTTCACTCTAGCAATGTATGCAAGTTTCAGACTTCATTTCATCCATCCAAAGTCAGTATATATAAGTTTCTAACTTCATCCCATCCATTCAAGATCAATAGGGAACTTTTACTAAAATTCCATCATCTCTGTTCAGATGTTTATCATAAAGTCCAGTGTCATGGTTATGCACCCTGTAACCATCTGCATGTAGCATG
The DNA here is from genome assembly GCF_019279795.1 of Protopterus annectens. Lineage (NCBI taxonomy): Eukaryota > Metazoa > Chordata > Ceratodontiformes > Protopteridae > Protopterus > Protopterus annectens. The sequence goes on along the minus strand of NC_056750.1, from coordinate 605,125,326 downwards.
GATCTACCCATAGCCTCAATCTCAGGAAGGAAAACAGTCAGAGACTACTGCATGTGGCGGGTCTTTCAGGCATGTGCCACACTAGTGGAGAGAGTCTCCGGGAGGGGGGGCATCAATACTGGTAACAGACTTTGCCCAGCTAACTTCCCCTGCACCTAGTGTTTGGTTCTGACATACCTGCAGCAGGCAATGTTAAAGCCCTGAAGGATGCGTCTGATCCTTGTGTCATTCACGGTTGTGCTACTATGCCCACCCCAGAGGACCTGGAAGTAATAAAAGGCAAGTGGTCCAATAACCTGCACAAAGCTAAGGCTTCTGCAGAATCACAAGGCATATTTTTTTCATTTATTTCATTTTTTTTTAGGTGCAGATGGGGAATATGGAAGGGTGGGTGGTCCAAGTCCATTAAGTCAGGGGACAAGAAACTAGCCAAAGCAATACCAGTCTCAGGCTGTATGATCAGCCCCGTAAGAAGATGGACAAATCCCACTATTCTCCCTCTAAATAGCAATCTAAAGACTATTTCTGTAGGAATACTATTTTGAACACTACACTAACAAAATATCAGGGTTTTCAGTAACACAGCTGAAAACAGTAAGTACGTGCATTGAAGTTCCCTAATTTTGTACAAAAAAGGCTAGTTTCAGTCAAAACGAATGGATACAGCCTAAAACAGTACTGGATAATAAATAACTCAAGCTGATGAAAAATTCTTGTCAGAAATGTTTAACATGCAAAAGGTGCCAAAATCGTTTAAATGCTGTAGTCCTACTCACTCGCCTCAAATAATCATAACCCCCAAAGAAAACAGTGCAACATCATCAAGTTTTCCTGTCAAAACACTAAATGAATCTTTTAATCAACAGGCCTTACTGTGCTAGTCAACGTGAAAACGGAAGCACATACAATATTCTTGTAAAGCTGTTTATAGGTTCATAGGCAAGTACTAGTCTAACTGCCTTGTGGGCCATTTTAAGCCTAGCCAAATTTCTCCAATGGTGAGAATCAAACCTTGTACACCTTGTGCTTGTGAGATAAACAATTCGACCATTCTGCCAAAACAGTGAAAAAAAGCTAGTTTTAGTCCAAATGAATTGATACAGCCCAAAACAGTATTACACAATAAATAAATCCTACACTTATGAAACATTCCTGCCAGAAATGTATATACACTAAATGGTGAGCAAAGCAAACTGAAGTCTATTTCTGCAGGAATTATACTAAAGACTGCACTTAACAAAATGACAGTTTCAATAGCACAGTTCCACATACTAAATACATGCATAAAGTTCCCGTAATTTTGTAAAAAGAGCCAGTTAAAATGGATGAGTACAGCCTAGAACACTATCAGACAATAATTAAATCAGATTAAAAATTCCAGTCAGAAATGTTTAACATGGAAAATGGTGCAAAAGTCTTTTAAAATGTTGTAATCCTACTCTGATTGCTTCAAATAATTATACCCCCCAAAGAAAAAAACTATCATATCAAGTTTTCCTGCCAAAACTTCCAAATGAATCTTTTAATCAACAGGCCTTACTGTGTTAGTCAAAGTAAAAACAGACACGTATTATACTATTCAAGCTCTTCCTACCATTCTGGTTCCCTGAGAAGGATGTCCGATGGGTAGATAAGCGAATCCCAATGGCAGACTGCATCTGAATGTCCTGCTCACTCCTAGTCAACATCTCTTTGACCTTTGTGCCAAACAATGAGGAACCATCAAAAGGAGCACTGCTAAAGGATGCCATGAAGCAGTCCACAAATTTGCATGAGAGCATCCAGGCAGGGTGGAGCACAGCAATACTGGTACCTGCAATGCAGGACATTCCATCTGCAGCATTGGTCAACAGACTCCTCCTGGAAAGAAACTTCAGTAGTCCACTTCCCATGATGTTTCAACAATTCAAGCAAATTGCCAAAGGAGGGATCTTTGTAGGGGATTTGGAGGAACCTTCCCTTTCATCGGTATTCTCATTGAGGGATTCCTCAGGGGAATCCAAGTGCTTCCTCTTCCCATACACCTCCCTGGTAGAAGAAGTGGAAAGAGACACAGAAGAGGCTGGGGGCCCTAAATTCAGGAAAGCTTCAAGACCTAAGAAAGTGGGCTGTTCTGAAGCCAGCTGATGTGTAAACAAGGACGCCCAATGCAGGGATCTGAAACATCTGCTAAGGCTCCCATCACTGAACAGGAAAAGATTCTCTTTGCAACATTGAAAGGAGGGACCAAAGCTGATGACTGGACCCAGCATCCAAGGGACTGAGCAAGAAACCAGTGCTTGCTGCTGACTTGGCAAGCTCAAATGTTGAGATTAGAACCAAATTATCAGGAGTCAATGTATCCAAGGGAAGGGATGACTCAAACCCAGAAGGTCGACCCCCAAACCTCTTGGCTCAGAGGAGCATCAGACTCCAAGTCTGGAGTAGAGAACACAAAGGATAAAGTCCATGTGAAATGAAATGCGGCCAAGCTGTCAGCATAGATAAAGGGGGAGGGCAGCTAGACTGTCGGACATGGACTGACCTAGATTTAGAAGCCACAGAAGATGGCTTAAACAGGTTTTTTTTTTTTTTTTTTTTTTTTTTGTCAGTTAGATCAGAGGTTGGGATACAAAAGAGTGAAGCTCAGATCTGAGTGAGAGAAGGAGAATTTCCTGGAGAAAATTCTTCAGGGGTAATCAGGCAAAAGGGGGAGTGAGCCCTGCCTGAATAATCAGAAGGATTCTTGGAGAGGAAGGGGCTGTGAATACCAACAATCAAGAGTTGGTGGACTCCTGGGTCCAGGATTGCAATAGCAGGTGATCAGGGCAGAGGCAGCAGAGAAGATTCCATTGCAGCAGGAGCCAGAGGAAATGAAGGTCAGTAAGCCCTCTGATCCAACTGGCCCTTAGTGGAAGTGGAGGAGCATTTGCTTTCTTTCCTATTCTTAGCCTTGGATTTGGCAGACCGACTCTCTTGATTTCTCTCTCTCTCTTTTTTCTGATTTCTTACTAGAAAAAGCAGAAGCAGCAACACACTTAGGGCTGGAGAAAGCCTTTTATTTCTAACTTACACTCCTTTCAGTCAGGGCTCTGGCACCAAATGAAGCACAGGCCTGGCAGTCAACATTTAAATGCAATGCGCCCAAATAGTAAATGCACTTATCATGAGCAGTTTGTGGCCACATGCAATGCATTTCTTAAAACCCAAACCTTTATCCATATTTACCAAAAAAAACAACACACTGCACACAAACACAGTACACTGCATGCTGTAACAAAGCAATAATTACAAACTTAATCCTAATACCACTACTGGAACTACAACTAAAACAGCACACTAGAAAAAAAAGGAAATGTTTTTATTTTTTTGTGGGAAACCAAGAAATGCATCTAAACTACCTACCTAACTGCTAAAACACTACAATCCTAACATACCTCACAACCTATCGCTACAAATAACAGTACTTAATTAAAAAAAAAACATTACTAATAGAAGGTAAAGGAAGCAAACCTCAAAACAAAAGATACGCAAAAAGGGGTAGTTCTTTGCAGAACTCTTAGATCATGATCTGCTGGCGAAGGCAGCAAATGAGATCCAAGGACAGCGGGTTAGAGCTGTGAGTTATGAACAGTGGAGGCACAGCTTCAGGACTGAAGATCCTGAAGGTGCCGGGTTGATTAGAGTTGGATCAGATTAACCCATAGGTTGAGATGGACAAAAAAGATCGGATCTACAATGTGTTAAGCTTTCAGGTTAGTTTTGAGGGTTTGTATGTTTTTATTTTGTTTTGTTTCTTGTAGGCATATAGTAAAAGTAGTGTTCTTATTTGTTTGCATTGCACTTCCTGTTCAATTTCTTTTTAACCATTGTTGTAATGTTGCAGATGGGGATTAAAATGAAATTTCAGTGCCGGTGACTTTTGCCCTTTCTTTGAATGTATTCAGCTATGAAGTTAGCAAGTAACAGTGATAAGGTAGCGTTGAAGGGATGTGCTCCCTGAAAAAAAAAATCATTCATTTTGCAGTGCTTTCAGTCACAGGATCTTTTTACATGAAGAGAAACTAGTCTAATGAAGCTGTTTCATTTGTTAGAGTTTCAGTGCTGTGTACACTTGTAAAGGTTCAAATCTGATACAGGAGATGAAAAAGACAAGAAAATTGAAGAAAATGCCAAACAGATTAAGCAGGGTCTCCCACAGAAAGAATAGTTGTGTAAACTCTTACCATAGCCATATATGTCATTCTCTTCCATGTTGCAGTATTCTAGTTGTGGGATTTCCTGCTCTCAGGCTACTCGTACGTCGGCTCCTATACAAATGCTTCAGCTTGGCTGTTGCAGCTTGTGTGGAACATCAGACCTAAGGCCATAAACTAGGGGCCTTAAATGTGATGTCCGCACGCACAATCCTCAGAACTTGAAGGCCAGCAGGTAGAGAAAAAGGTCCAGCAGGAGGAATGCCAGTGGTTTTCAGGTGTGTGACTTTGGTGTCCTACAGCAGCCTAGATAGGCCCAGGTATTAGCTGGGACTGGGAAAGAGTGAGTTGGGGTAAGGTGGGTGGGAAGGAATACTGCAACACGGAAGAGAAGGACATCTATGGTTATGGTAAGATTTTACACAACTATTCTATGTCCTATTCCTATGTTGCAGTATTCTAGTTGTGGGAGAGTACCACAGCTTAGATGGATGACAGGGTGACGGATGCTAAAGAGGATTCTACAAAGCCCTGCAGGATTGCCCTGGTGAATCCTGCTTGTGCTCTGGTGACTTGGTCCAGTTTGTAATGTTTGGTGAAAGTGTGGATAGTGGACCATGCGGCTGCTTCCATAATGGATGCCGTGTCCAAACCTTTTAAGAAAGCACTGGAGGCAGCTATAGCCCTAATGGAATAGGTCTTTACTCCCACTGTTTTTTTTTCCATGGAGGGAGTAACAGAGACAAATAGTTTTCCTGATCCAGCATGCAATGGTTTGTTTGGAGACTGCCTTGCCCGGGGCTCTGGGGTGAAAGGAGACAGAGCTGCTTAGATTTCCTAATGATTTTGGTTTTGTCCAGGTAGAATCTTAGCTGCCTGTGCACATCCAAGGAGTGCAGTATTCTCTCCCCTTCATTAGTGGGGGAGGGAATGAAAGTGGATAGATGGATAAATTGGTTTAGAGACAAGTTCTTGACCACCTTGGGCATAAAGGAGAGATTAGCTCACAGGGTGACTCTGTCTTTGTGGAAGGTGGTGTAGGGGAGACAGGCAATTAAGGCCTGCAATTCTGACACCCTTCTGGCTGAAGTGATAGCCACCAGAAGGACAAGTTTTCATGTACACATCTGTAGTGAGGAAGACCCAGCCGGTTTGAAAGGGTGCTGGGTTAGTTTTTCCAGGATGTAGTTAAGGTCCCAGGGCGGAGGGATAGGTTTCTTTGGTGGTGTTATGTGCAAGACCCCTTTGAGGAATAGCTTAACACTGAGCCTGGCTAGTAAGGGGGATCAAGGGGCAAGCAGGCTGATATAGCGGAAAGATGCACTTTCACTGAAGAGTAAGAGAGTCCTCTTTTTATCAATTGACACACACAGGAGAGGACCAGGGGAGCCTCAGCAGTGCAGGAGTCCCTTCCCTTGTCCTGACATCACTTTGTAAATCTTTCCCACTTAGATAGGTAAGTTTTTCTGGCAGTAGGTTTCCTTGCCTCCCTCAGGACTGAAAGCACGTCCTCCGAGTAGTGGTGTCTGAAGGGAATCAAAAGTTTATCATCCACAGAGTCAGAGATAACATCTGCAAGTGTGGGTGGAGGAGAGTTCCTTTGTCTTGTGTCAGTAGTATGGTAACTTATAGTGATTGACCCTGGCTAGATTGTGAAGTAGGGGGAACCAGTGCTGCCTTGGACAGTAAGGAGTTACTAACAAGATTTTTGGTTTATTCTTCTGGATTTTCAGGACGACTTTCTGAATCAGTGGGAAGGGAGGGAAGGCATACAGAAATTTCCCATCCTATGAGATGTTGAAAGTGTCCACACTCCATACTAGAGGGTCTTTGAGCAGAAGGTCTGCAGCTGCCTGTTCTGAGGGGATGCAAACAGGTCCACTTGTGGAGTACCCCACTGGTGGACTATGTCTAGGAAGGTCCCCCTGTCCAGCATGCATTCGTGTTATGAGGAGGAGGTCCTGCTTAGGAGATCTGCTTGCTGGTTGTCCTGTGAGGGGATATAGGTCGCTTCAGGACCAAGTTTCGGCAAGAGGCTAGGTCCTATATCAGTAGAGTCAGTCTGCACAGCTGATAGGCCTTGGTTCCTCCCTGGTATGAGGAGGGGAATGAAGGACTGTAGAGCAAGGAAGACTGCTGTCATTTCCCTGACACTAATGTGCTTGGCCTGTAGAGAAGGTTGCCATTTTTCTTGAACCCTGCAGGATGCCACAGTCACCCGCCAACCTGAATCTGTGGCATCTGTATGCATTTCCTGGGTTGGAGTGGGGGGTTGGGGTGGGAGTCCTGGGTTTAGTTGGACTTGCTGGATCCACAGCTGATTTCTGCCTTTAGACAGGGAAGGAGGGGAATGAATTGTTCTAAGGGGTGTAGGTGTTGGGACCAAATGTTTTTTGAGATACCACTGCAGCTTGCGCATGTGCATTGTGGCCAGAGGTAGCATGGGAATGGTTGCTGCCATTAACCCCAGGAGATTAAGAAATTGCCTTGTCGTCACCTTCTGGGAGTGTAGGGTTTCCTGGCAGTGGGAAGTTAAAAGACAGAACCTTGTCTTGTGGAAGAAAGGCCTTCATTTTGTCCGTTGTGATTCTGCAGCCTAGGAAAATCTTGTCCTGGCCTGGTTTCAAGGAGGACTTTGGGAGATTGATGGTGAACCCTAGATTTTGCAGAAAGGACATGGTAAAGTGCAGGTGCCTTGAGAGAGTATCTCTGGACTCTGCTAGTATTAGGATGTTGTCCAGGTATGGGTAAATCTGGACTCCCTGGGTTCTGCAGAAGGCAATGGCTGAGGCTAGGCCCTTTGTAAATACTCGGGGGGGAGTGGGCAGTGTATAAACCAAAGGTCAAGGTACTAAACTGGAAATCCAAGATAGGTCAAGAGAAATGCAGGAATTATCTATGTGAAGGCCTGATGGGTATATGCAGATAGGCTTCTTTTAGGTCCTGGGTGGCCATGAAGGCCTTGTCTAGGATAAGAGGCAGCACAGTGTGTAGAGACAGCATTTTGAAGGAGGGTACCTGAAGGTGAAGATTTAGAAAGGAAAGGTCTAAGATGGGTCTCCAGGGCCCATTTGTTTGGGGACGAGGAAGAGGCGGCAGTAGAATCCCTTTCCTTCCTGTCCTGGGGGGGGACAGATTGTATGGTACCTAGCTTTAGTAGGTCTGACAAAACTTGTGGCAGGAGATGAAGCTGTTTTTTTTGGGGAAAAGGGATGCCTTTCCTGGGGGGGGGAGGGGGTTCTTTCTGGGATAGGAAGTAACCTTTCTGAATAATGGATAGGACCTATTGGTCTGTGGTGATAGATTGCCAGAGGGGGAGACAATGAGAAAGGCATGGAGAGAGTGGTAGGTGGGCAAGCCAGTCACTCATTATTGGGACCTCCTCTGTACTGAAAGGATTGTCTTGGCTGAGGAGGTGGTGCAGTAGGTCTGGATGAAGTAGATCTTTTAGTCCCTGTTCTAGATCTGGAAGAGGAAGAGGCTGTCTGAGGAGGGTTACACCTTACAAATGTGGTTTTATCAGGGTAATTCCTATAATACTTGGGAATGGGAGACACCAGCAGATGTTTTATGTCTTGTAATTCTTTACTTTTTTTCCTGCAGATTTTTGAAAAGGTCTGCAGATTGTTTACCAAAACAGACACTGTGATCCAGGAGGGCATTCAAGATTTTGGACTTGAAATCTTCTGGCAGATTCTGTAGTCTTAAACCAGGAGTACCTCCTGAGGGCAGAAGCAGATGCTGCAGAGCAGGCAGATGCTTCTGCAGCATCATAGCTGCATCTGATGGAATGCCTGGCTACTTGCTGAGTCAAGAACAGTTTGGAGGTAATGACATTCTTAGTGTGACTGTCAGGAAAGGAAGCTAGCGTGGAGATGGCTTGAGACACTAAGTCTAGAGCATACTTAGTCATGTGGGTCTGATAATTTATGGCTCTGAATGCCAAGGTGGAGGATGTGTATACCCTTCTTTCCCATCCTATCCATATATTTGCTATCTTTATCTGTGGGTAACAGTAAGCCGGAAAGCAACAGTCTAGACTGTTTATCTGGAGCGGTGGCAATCACAGCTGGGTCTGCCAAGGGTGGTTTTATTAGGAATTTGTGTTCCTCTGGCACTTTATAGAAGCAGTCAGTGCGCTTAGGGGCTGGAGGCTGGGAGTCTGGGGCCTTAGAAGCTAAATTAAAGGCATCCAAGTAAGCAGGCAGAACCACAGGGGCAGCTGAAGGGGATGGTGATTCAACTTGAAGCAGCTCAAAGTACCTCTTTTGGGTGTCTGACATTTTGGAAGAGTCCCACTTGAAATAATCTTTCATCTTGGTGATGGTCTCACCAAATGTAATATCCTCAGGTGGAGAATCCCCTTCCACAGATTCTTCATCAGGGGAATAGTATTCCTGGGGAGAAGCAATCTGGGATGTATAAGAAATAGAGTCTTCTGAGGAAGAAAAGGAAGAATCTTGCTCTTCCTCCCTGACTTGAGAGGTCATGGGTGGGAGGGAAGAGGCAGATGCAGGCCTAGAGCTCAGTAAAGGCAGAGAAGTGGGGGCTGAGGCTGAAGGCCTGAGAGCTATAAAGGCCTGCATGAGAGATGAAGTAAAGGCCTGCCAATCTGGTATGGCTTCTATGGGGGGGGGGGGGGGGGGTATGCTTAGTTTTCTGCTTCTTTTTGGCTGGGGTGGAAGAAGGGACCGACCTGGCGTCAGATTTCAAAGTTACCATTTCTGAAGTCTGGATCCTGGTTGGAGGTACCATCAAAATTGGTTCCCCCTCGACATCGACGGTAGTCGGTGTCTGGCTGAGCTCCAAGGATGTGGCAGTTGTCGGCTGAGCAGCGGCTTCCTTAATGGATGTCGTTGAAGTCAATGGATCCTCCGAGCACACCTCAACTCCTACATCAGCATTTGGAGAGGCGTCGGGAAGAGGAGTGGCAGGCAAAGAAGGCCTAGGAATCTTGGCCTTCCTGTGCGGAGGTTCGGGTGTGGCCTCGAAGCAGGATCCATTTTAAGAGCTAACCGTTACAGGTGCTGATTTTTTAAGTAGAGGTTTAAAGCAGCCAGATGGGCTGCATAGGGTCTTCGGCACAAATGATTGACAAATTGAGCAGGCAGAATGATCGTGTTCCCGGCCTAAGCAAAAAAATACACCTGTCATGGGTGTCTTTATGGGGTATCTGGTGCCCGCATTGGCACTTTTCTTTTTTACCTGACATCAGCTAAAAGCTACAACAACCAAGCCTAAGCAATAACAATCGGTAAAACAAGAAAAAACAGAAACCCAGTGGGTTACTTAGCTTTATCAATGCGACATTTGAGAAGGAGCGATCGTACAATGCGTGGGTCTGCGGCTGAAAAGTTCTGAGGACTGTGTGTGCGGACATCACATTAAGGCCCCTGGTTTATGGCCTTGCATTTGACGTCCCATGCACGCTGCAACAGCCAAGCTGAAGCTTTTGTATAGGAACCAACGTACGAGTCGTCTGAGGGCAGGAAATCCCACAACTAGAATACTGCAACACAGGAATAGAAGGATATCAATAGATATATTTGGCACAACCAGGACCCTGCTGATGGGACTTTTGGTGTCTTGGAACCCAAGCAGCAACTACCAGTAGGGAAGAAGCCAGAAAACTATACAAAGGCAGAGCTCAGAAAGCTATGTAGCATAGGTCCAAGAGACCAAAGTCATGGAGAATTGTTTAAGCTTAATGTCTAGTGATGTGTACAGTGAAGACTACATGGCCATGGCATAAATGAATGCAGTGGAGATACTTTTTAAGCATGTACTGGAGGCAACCACTCACATATTGCAATGGACTTTAACTGCAGCTTTCAAAAGTGGGAAGTCTGCAAAAGATAATGTTGCTGGCATCAGTTTGTGACTGAGTTGCAAATGTGACCTTTCCTCCTTGGAATGAAGATAAAGAACAGCTGATGATGCTTCCTGAACTACTGCACTCACTCCTATCTCAGCTGACAAGGAAAACTGAGGGGGTGCAACTCTCTCTCACCTCTGTTTTTTGCTCCATTCGCAAAGAAAGCAGGGAGCTGAATGGACTGGTTCAAAGATAAGATGGAAACCACCTTTTGAAAGAAGGAGAGTTAGTCTTGTTGGATACCCTCTCCTTGTGAAAGGCTCTATACAATTCTCTCTGAATAAGAGCCTGAAACTCCCAGATCCTATGAGCAAAGGTAATGAATATTAGGAAAACAGCATTATAAAAAAATGAATTTCAACATCACTGTGCTGGGGGCAGGCTCAAATGGTAGATGGGAAGGTGCATTGATCATGAAATTTGGGTCCCATAAAAGAGAGAGGGATTCTTCAATTTTTTCAAAGGAATATGGGAGGCAACATGCCTTTAAATAAAGAAGTTATGTACTCACCATAACGTTACACGTTTGTTGTCCATCTCACCTTCATTCTCACTGGTTGGGGTTCGAAACTGATCCTCTGTTCCGACTCAGCCATTTACAAAGCTCAAAGTCTTCCACTGGCTTGTGGCTGTATCCCTATCCCATCATGCCCTACGAGAGCTCCTCAGATCTTGTTTGCTGATAATTTGTCAATGGAGTATTTTTACACTTTATACTCCAATGAAGGTGGTCAGAAAACATTATATACCAAATGTGACCGCTCGGTCCTCCAGAGGCCAAAGGCTGGCAGGAGGAGGGTGGGATGTAAGAATGAAGGCGAAATGGACAACAAACATGGAACATTATGGTGAGTACATAACTTCTTTATGTTATGTTAACCTATCTCGCCTTCATTCTCACTGGTTGGGACAGCATCCCTAGCACCATATTTCTTGGGTGGCTCACGGGAGAATATACTTCAGAACAGTGGACTCAAATGAAGCCCTGTTCCTGGAGGCCAAATCCACTTTGTAATGAGTGATAAAGGTATGAGGCTTTACCCATGTTGCTGTGGCACAAATAGTATCCATAGGTAGCCTCGCCTGAAAGACAGATGAGGTTGCTATAGCTCTTGTAGAATGACCCTTTACTTTTCTGGGAAGTTCTCTGTTTTGAGATTTGCAAGTGAAGGTAATACAATCTGAAAGCCATTTTGAAAAAGTGATCTTTGATATGGGTGCACCCTTCTTTTTGTCTGAAAGTGATACAAATAACTGGTCCACTTTCCTGTAATCCTTTGTTCTATTTAGGTAGAAACGTAATTGTCTATGCACATCTAGTTGGTGTACTTTGCACTCTGCCTTGTTGCCATACTTGGGGAAAAAAAGTACAGTTGTGTACACTTACCATAAATGTAGATGCTTGAGAGTATTCACTGTTGCAGTCATTACATTTGGGTTATCTGCTTGCAGGTAAGCCCTCAGTCGGCCTGATTAACAAAGTCTTGGGTCCTGCGTCGGTTGCTGTCCCTTCTTCCATGAAGTCAGCAGTATAAAACATGCAGCTGATGCCATTACATAAGTTTGTCTTACCCCAGATGTCAGGTGCCCCCTAATGGGAAGCAATTAAATATAAAAGTATAAAGATATACCTCCAACAAAAAAGCAAATACACCAAAAAGGCTTTTAAGCATAGTAGAGGAAAGTAGAGGTATAGTCAAAAGAAGTTAGGGGGCTGGAGGGAGGGTAACCAGGACTGCAACAGTGAATACACTTGAACATCTACATTTATGGTAAGTGTACACAACTGTACTATGTTCTTCGTGTTTCACTGTTGCAGTCATTACATTTGGGTAGATTCCCAAAGCTATGGTTGGGAGGAGGAATTTAGATAGCATTAGGGCCAGCTATAAGGCCCTGCAAGACTGCAGTGGCAAAACCAGCTCTAGATTTATTGAAAATTGACAAATGATAATGCTTGGTGAAAGTATGTACAGAACTCCAGGTAGCAGCTTCTAGATTGTCCTTGGTAGGGATGCCTCTGAGAAAGGCTTTAGAGGTAGATGCAGCCCTGGTGGAGTGAGGTCTGATCCCCTGGGGATAGGTTTTCTACTGTGCTTATAGCAGAAATGAATGCAATGGCTTAACCATTTAGAAATGGTTTGCTTTGAAATAGCCTTCCCCTCTGCCCCAGCAGCAAATGCCACCAGCAGATGTTCAGATTTCCTTTGAGGTTTAGTTCTGTCCAAGTAGAATCAAAGTTGTCTGTGCACATCTTAAGGAATGCAGTATCCGTTCCCCTTTATTCTGTGGACTGGGAAAGAAGGTTGGCAAACTAATGGACTGATTAAGAGCCACACTGGATACCACCATGGGCATGAAGGATGGCTTGGTTCTGCGGGACACCCTGTCCGCATGAAAGATGATGAAAGGCTCCACTGCCATAAAGGCCTGTAATTCAGATACCCTTCTAGCGGAAGTGATTGCTAAAAGGAAAGCTGTTTTCCAAGAAAGAAATTTTAAGTCTGCAGTAACAGCTGGCTCGAAAGGAGGTAGAGTGAGTTTCTCCAAGACAAAGTTAAGGTCCCAGGCTGGGGTTGGAGCTCTCCTGGGTGGTCTCAAATTTTTGGCCCCCCGAGGAACTGCTTGAGCAGTGGATGAAAGAAGAGGGGAAGTTCTATGTAATAATGAGCTGAAATGGCTGAGGTGTGCATTTTAATGAAGGAAAAAGACAGACCCTTGTGAAGCATCTCAGTTAAGAACTGTAAAATCTGAGGTAAACTGGCCGCTGCTGTGCTCATCCCTTGAGACTGGCTCCAGGCACAGAATCTTTTCCATTTTTCAGCATAAGATTTTCTAGTACTAGGCCTCCTTGCCCCTAAAATGATATCCATCACAGGTTTGCTGAGGGATGGTAAATGAGAGATTAAGTAATTAGCCAGGCTGCAAAGTTCAGTGTTAGAAGCTGAGGGTGCAGAATCTGGTTCTCCTACTGAGACAGCAGGGAAGGAGTCTGAGGCAGGTGGCATGGAGATAACTGTGACACACTGCGCAGCAGGGGGTACTAGTGCTGGCGCGGCCAGTCTGGAGCAATCAAAATCATCCATGGTTTGTCCCGTTTGATTTTTAGTAGTACTTTGGAGAGCAGAGGCAGAGGGGGGAAGGCATAGACGGATTGGTTTTTCCAGCTGAAGGACAGAGCATCCAATTTCCAGGCTTGTTTGTGGGGAGTCCCTGTGCAAAATTTGTCTAATTGGTAATTCTGGGGAGAGGCAAACAGGTCTATATCTGGGCTCCCCCATTTGCTTATCAACATGTTGAAAATCCTTGGTTCCAGTTTCCACTCGTGTGGGTCCATGAGTTTTCTGCTTAGTCCATCTGCCAGTGTATTTAATTTTCCTGGCAGGAATTGAGCTTGTAGGCGCACTTGGTAGCACAAGGCTGTGTTCCACAATGCCAGGGCTAGTCTGCAGAGGGGGTAGGAATGTGTACCCCCCCCCTGCTTGCTTATGTACCACATAACAGTGGTGTTGTCCGCCTTTACCATTAGTTGTCCTGGAAGAATGTGGTCCTTGAAGGCTGTCGGAGCATTCTGTACAGCTAACATTTCTTTTTGATTGATATGCAGGTGCATTCGACTTGGGTTCCATTTGCCCTGAATGCACTTCCCTGCCGTGAGTCCCCCATGCAAAGTCTGATGAGTCTGTTGTTAGGGTTTAGGTGGCAGGGGGTGGCGTGAAAGGTAGTCCCTTGTTTTGGTGGCAGGCCTCTGCCCACCAAAGGAACTCTAGGCATAGGCAAGGTATCATAGGAATCATTGTTTCTAGGTCTTGAGAATGTTGACACCATAGGCTTTTTAGATACCACTGTAGTTTCCTCATATGCAGTCTTGCATATGGAATGAGAAGAATGCAGGAGGCCATGAACCCCAAGGCTTGCAGTACTTGCCTTGCAGATAGCAGGGTTTTTGTGGCCACTTGTTTGAAGTAGGTTGTCAAATGAATTTGTTTCTCTGGTGTGAGGTAAGCCATCTGGGAAGTTGTATTCAAGCTTGCTCATTTATAGTGTACCCCAGACAAGTCAGAACCCTTTGTACAAAGGCCAGATTATTCAAATGTATGTCCTGGCCTACCTGAATTGGACAATCGTCCAGGTATGGGTATATTTGAATATTTCTTTGCCTGCACTTTGTGAATACCCTGGGTGCAGTAGATAAGCCAAAGGGCACTGCAGAGAACTGACAGTGCGTGTAGCCTGCTTTGAAGCGTAGGTATCCTCTGCAAGATTCCCTGACTGGGATGTGCAGGTATGCTTCTTTTGAATTAATTGTTGCCAGCCAGGCATCTTTGCCTAGCATAAGTAGTAATTGAAGAGTCAGCATCTTGAATTTTGGAATCTCCAAAAATGGTGTTTAGAGTAGACAGGTCCAGGATAGGACACCGTGAATTGTCTTTTCTGGGTACCAGGAAAAGTCTCGAGTAGAAACCTTGTCCCTTTTCCTCTTCTGGTACCAGTTGAATAGCCCCCATGCTCAAGAGAGAAAGTACTTGTTTTTGGGCCTTTGCCCACTAATTTGGGGGTAGGTCCAGCCACCCGCTTGGTGTTGGCAACGTGTGGAAGTGAAATCTGTATCCCTGGGACACTATATTTAAAATACATTTGTCCTGGGTAATGAGTTCCCAATTCTTTGCATGAAGAGCAATCTTTCCCTCCAAAGGGGCAGTCAGTTGATAAGTGCTTGGAAATTTTAAAAGGAAGTCATTGAGACAGTTTACCATAGGGGGGAGTCTTATTATTGCCAGAAGTGGAGGCCCCTCACTGCTTAGTTCTGTGTGTCCCCTGGGACTGAAACCTGGGGTTTTAGCTGTGTCTGGGTTTGGCTTGAGTAGACCTGGAAGGGGCTGGAAAGGACCAATTCTTAGAGGGCCAGTGCCTACTAAATCTAGGAGGCTGAACTTGTAAAACATCTTTAACAGTTTGCATAGATTCAGCTTTATCTTCCATCTTTTTAAGAACTTCCTCAGCCTTGTTGCCAAACAGGCGGTCCTGATTTAAAGGAGCATCCAACAATTTAGCTTTAACGTGATCAGGCAAAGATTGCTCCTTAAGCCAAGCATGCCTTCTGAGCACAGACCCAGTAACAGCAGCACTGCAAGAGGCCTCTAATGAATCAAAGCCACATTGCAAAGTATGTTTTCCAACTTGTTCAGCAGAATGCATTAAATCCTGTAATTCTTTATTTTCCACACAGTCAGGAATCAACATAATTTTCTGTTTAAGCAGTCTAATAACATTTTGCTGATACTTTAGCATATGAAACTGGCAGTTTAAAGCCCTAATGGCCAAGGTTGCAGAAGTGTAAACCTTCTTACCCCATCTATCCAGCACCCTGGAGTCTATCAGAAGGGGTAGGATTTTTGGCAGTAGAAGCCTTAATGCCCTTGGGCCCATGTGAAATGGTGTCTGGATCTGCAATAGGATTTTTAAAAAGGAACTTGTGGGATTCAGGGACCCTGTAGTATCTGTCAGGTTTTCTGGGAGCAGGAGGTAGGGAATCAGGGGCCAAGCTAGATTCCAAAAAAGCATCATCAACAATGTCTAGTACAGGAGGAATAGCTAAAGGCCTATGCTGAGGTAGAAGGAAATCCCTAAGCCTCTTTTTTGAATCAGAAAAATCCTAGCTTTCCCAGTGGAAATGCTCCCTTAGAGTATGTAAGGTTTCCCCAAAAGAAGAATCCTCAGGAGGGGAAGCAGAGGGAGTGGAGTCCTCTGCATCAGAATCTTCATAAGTAGATAAGGGCAAATCCAGATCATCAGAAGAATCAGAAACAGAATCCTAATCAGAAGATTCATAATCAACTTCAGTCCTAGGACTCTTGGGGTGGGGGGGTTGGCTACCCCTGATTAGAGTTATTAGATCTTCAGCCATCCTTATAATTTGTTTTTTGGCACAGAGGCCTGAGCATGTGGCCTAGACATAGTTTTTTTAGGCATGGATCGAGATTTAGGTCTAAGTAAAGAAGGAGGCATCGGTTTAATATGCAAGTCTGTAGGCCCGAATACACCCTTAGAAGCCGGTGCCTGCATAGCAGCTCCGGACCCATCCAAGGTAGAGACATCTGCGGGTTCCATAATTGAAGCATCTTGCGGCATACTGGACACTGAATGGGTCTCAGTAGAGGCCTGCGAATCAGAAGTAGTGGGTATCAGGGGCTGCAAAAGCGCCTCACTGAGTACCGGTGAACTGGTGACTGGCTTAGGAGAAGCAGATTTGGACATCGGCTGCCTGTTTCTGTCTTTATCTTTGCATTTTTTCGGAATCCCGGTAGTCGGATGGCTAACCGACAAAATTTCTGGATAATTAAACCGAGAACTGAAATATTTAGAGGTGGAAATATACCAACAACAGATAGTACGCTGATTAAGTAAAGCACAAAACTGACAGCAAGGTACGTCATGGTCAGGGCCTAGGCAAGGAATACAGTACAAATGAAAATCTTTATGAGTTATTTGCTTTCCACAAGTAATGCAGTTATTAACTTTTACTGACATCGGTAAGGAGCAAGAAAAAGTTTCCCCAATGGGGTAAATAGCTTTAGTTGAAGACTTCAGTTCTGAAACTCAAAAATGAAAATTTCAGGAGTCGGCCGACTGGCACTTGTGAACTGCTTCTGCTTCGGGCACTGCATGGCAAGAAAGACTGATGTAATGACGTCGGCTGCATGTTTTATACCCCTGAGGACCTGATGTCATGGAAGAAGGGACAGCAACCGACGCAGGACCCAAGACTTTGTTAATCAGGCCAACTGAGAGCTACCTGCAAGCAGATAACCCAAATGTAATGACTGCAACAGTGAAACACGAAGAGCATCTGGTAAGTCAGTGGATTGATTCAAATTAGATTCTGAGCACACTTTGGGTAAGAAGGAAGTTCGCAGAGATGCTCTATCCTTGTGGAAAATCATGTAAGGGGGGTCGTATCGACAATGCTTGTAGTTCTGATACCCTTCTAGTAGACATGATAGATACCAAAAAGGCAGTCTTCCATGATAAAAACTTTAGGTCACAGGTTGATGCAGGTTCAAAGGGGGGGGGGGGTCAAATTGGATAAAACAAAGTTTAGGTCCCATGGCACTGGGGGGTCTCTGACAGGAGGCTTCAGTAAAAAGGTACCCTTCAGGAAAGCTTTGCAAAGCCTATAGGACATGATTTTTAGTCCCATTTCTACTACATGATAATTAGATATAGCCGTTAGTTGAACTCTAATAGTAGCCGTGGCTGTACCCTCATTAAAAAGCTTTGCCAAGAAATCTAATACCAATGTTATAGGGGCAGTGAAAGGGTCAATGTGATTACTGAAGGCCCAATGGGAAAATCTTTTCCATTTGCTCAAGTATAATTTCCTGGTTGAAGCCTTATGAGATGAAATCAAGATATGCTTCACCGAAAGGGAAATGTCAGGAAGCCTGGCTATGTGTGGAATTGGAGCTGTCAACTTGAGGGTTTGAACCGATGGATGGAGCCTCCCTGAAGAATGAGTCAGGAGGTCTGGAACTGGGGCCAGAATCCACGGCTCCTTCTGGAGATGGGGCCAAAGAAAGAGGAACCATATTTGATGAGGCCAGTATGGTGTGATTAGTATCAAACACTTTCCCAATGAACTGGCTTTCTGAAGGACTTTGGGAATCAAAGGAAAGGGGGGGGGGACATAAAGGAGACCTGGGGGCCAATCGTGTACGAGTGTGTCCCTTGTTGACTCCCCCCGAGGGGGGGGGGAATCAGAGCAAAATAGCTGCTGCACTTGGCATTCATGGATGTGGTGAAGAGATTGCAGCAAGGATGGCCCCACTTTTGGAAAATCTTTTCTGCTACTTCCTGTTTTTAGGAACCACGCGTGAGGCATCAAAATAGCTCTGCTGAGTTTGTCTGCTATCAGGGTGGATTTCCCCGGGATGTGCATTGCCATCAGAAAATGCTGGGAAGAGACTACCCACTGCCACAGTCTCCGAGCCTCTCGACAGAGGGGGTAAGATTTGGTTACCCCTTCTTTATGTACCATACAACTGACATGTCTGTCTATATCACAATCGTTGCTAAGAGAAAGGAGTCTTGGAATGCTTGCGATGCTTGAAACACCACTCTCATCTCTAGGAAGTTGATATGCAAATGGGTCTCGTGATCTTGCCAAGTGCCCTGGGCTGTCTTTCCCAGACAATGCCCCCCCCCACCTATCTGGAAGCATCTGTGGTCACTGTGGCTAACAGTTGTGGAAAAACAAATGGTCAACCTCAGGTCACCTGAGTGGAATGAAGCCACCAACAAAGGTCTTTCTTGCAGCATTCTGTAATAATAATTTGCTGAGACATGGGTAGTTTCTGCATGGACCACTGACTGAACAGCAGCTACTGCAAAATTCTCATGTTCAGGTGTGCCAATGGTATCAAGGTTATTGTTGCCGCCATGGTACCCAAAATTTTCAGGACAGTCCTTGCTTGCACTTTTTTTTTGGACAATAGATTTTTGACTTGATGTAGAACATGAAATATTTTGGGAGGAAGCATGGCCAACATTTGTTTTGTATCTAGGTCTGCTCCTATAAAGACGATAAGCTGAGAAGACAACAAGGCAGACTTTTCGTAATTTATTGTGATTCATAGGTGAGAGCAAAGTTGTATAGTTGTGTCTCTCATTCTTGTTAGTAGATGCTTGGTGGTGGCAGAGAGGAGACAGTAGTCTAGGTACAGAAACACAAATCCCAGGTGCCTCAAATGAGCCATGACTACTGCCATGCAGAGCTCAAAACTGATGGTGGCTGGCTCCCAGCCAAAAGTGCAAATGACTCCTGGATCGCCTGTCCATTTTTATATGGTAGTACACATCCTGGAGGTCTATCGAGTACATTCAGTAGTCTTTTCCCAGGAAGGGGAGTATCGACTGTAGTGTCCATCTGGAACTTTGATTTCTTCATGGACTTGTTTAATCTGCTGAAATCCAAACAGGTCTCCAGTCCCCTGTCTTTTTTGGAACTAAAAAGAACTTTGAGTAAAGTTCTGGATCCAATCTGGTCTGCAGGGACAGTTCGGATGACTCTCTTTGTCTAGCAACTTTTGTATTTCTAGAGTTGCGTGATCCCTTTGACTGGGTGGAACATCTGAGATTGACTTTGTTTTTAAGAGGGAAAAGGGAATGTAGTAGCCTCTGTATACAATCGTTTGTACCCATTTGCCTTTTGTTATTTTTAGCCAGGTGCTTGGGTACAAAGATAAGCGACCTCCGACTGCCTCCGGAGGTGGACAGACAGGCCTCCTTTCAGGAACGCTAAAAGGGCTTACCAAGGAAGGAGTCCCTGTCACCCTGATTCTGCAGACCTCCTCTGGCACGTGGTCGGCGTGTTCCATTGTTACTTCCTCCTCTGCCCCTGGAGGAAGGATCACCACGTGTGTCCTGGAAAGCTCTCAGGGATTTTTGAAACCACATTCCTCCCTTCTGACCTTTGGGATGAGGTCTGGTAAGAAGGGAGAAATGGACTCCAATGGCAGAGACAGTCTTTCCTTCATGTTCACACCAGGTTAGTGTGCCTTTAACTTTTGGACCGAACAAGGACAAGCCATCAAAAGGAGCATTAATAAAGGAAGACTTAAAAGTCTCTGTGAAATCACATAAGCGCATCCAGGAATGTCTCCTTAAGGAAATTCCTGTACCCGCTGCCCTATGCGCTCCATCAATTGCATAAGAAATGAGCCTCATGGAGGAGTTTACCACTGAATTTAAGGTGGAGAGCTGAGAGGAAACCTTGCCCGAAACCCCGCAGCTACAGAACCTTGGAGGGCATCTCCTAGCTCCTTCAGGAGATCCCTCTGAAGCCTAGTAAAATGGGTGAGGTACTTCAGTGACCTAAGAGCAAACGACACTGAAGAAAAGATGTGCTTTCCATATCTGTCCATTGTACCAGACTCCTTGTTCAGAGGATGGAAAGATGATGCCGTCTCCAAAAGATCCTTCTTGATGGCTGCTGCCACCACCATAGCATCTACTGGGACACCTTTACTAAGGAACTCTAACTGAAGGTGCAGTGATGAACTTATTTGGCCTCCTAGGGACAGGTTCCACTGAATCTGGAGACTCCCACATCTTTCGACTAACCACATTTATAAGTTGGTCGAAAGGTGGAGACACCCAAGAGGTGAAAGGGCGAGATCCGAAGGCCTCCAGGTATACAGCTACATCAAAAGGCGTAATGGGCTTCCAGCCACCTCTCTCTGTTTAAGTATTTCCAGGATGTCTGCAAACATCCTCAGAGCATGACTGTGGGGACCCATCTGACTCATCGAGGTCCATATCTGATGTGATGGACTCCTGTGGGGAGTGTAAATGCTTTCTCTTGCATAATCTCTTTCGAGGGACCTCTTCGGAAGGGTAATCCGGAGAGGTTTCAGAAGAGACCGTCTCACCCGATGGGGCATCCTGAGTCTTCGGGTCTCCATGTCTGCATGGATGCAATGGTAGTGAGACAGACACTGGCGCCTTCGAGGGAAGAATGCCTGAACCTGAGAGCGGAGCTGTCTGTGGTGACAGCACTCTCAGCTTGAAAGCCCCCCAGGCCCTGATCCAAGGAAGCCTCCAGCTCCAAAGAACCAGAAGGCATTTCCAGAACCAAGGCGGTGGGCTCCGAGGCTGATGTGGAAGCCAAGCACACCTGAGCCGAATCCCCGAGTGGCAAGTTCGGATCCGAAAAAACTCCGGTCCGACTGTCCTCCCCGGACCCGACTGGATAATGTCTACTCCTAGACTCCTCGAGCTTGGACGACACTGAGGAAGTCAGAGCAATAGTCGGGGCCGAATATCCTGGAGCATATCTCAGCTCAGACGGTTCCACTACAATCAGCTCCATGCATTTCTGCTCTGAAAACATGGGTCAGGTCGGAGGAGGAAT
The DNA here is from genome assembly GCF_019279795.1 of Protopterus annectens. Lineage (NCBI taxonomy): Eukaryota > Metazoa > Chordata > Ceratodontiformes > Protopteridae > Protopterus > Protopterus annectens. The sequence continues at coordinate 605,104,364 of NC_056750.1, read as the reverse complement.
CAATGGTGAAAGGGCAGGTCTGATCAGATCCGAAATCCTCTGGGTCAGATCTGACAAAAGTTTGGACAGTGCCGGTGTACTCAAAAGTCTCCTCACCATGCGATCCACATTGTCATCAGAAAGGCTCCTGGCAGATCAAGAGGATGGAGGTGGAGATCTTGTAACTTGCAAAATAGGTGATCTAAGCAGAGAAACCAGCACCAAATCTGGGGACCGGCTCTGAGCAATAGGTACCAATGGTTCCAATATAGAAGGAGCAGAGGCAGATGGTCTCTCGGGCCTGACAGACTTCAGGTCCGAAGATGATGATGTTAGTAAATTTTTTGATGATTCCTATTCAGAGGAAGTAGAGGATGATAATCTGGATGTCCTGTCTGATTTTTGAGAGTGAGAAGAGGTAGTCTTTTTCATAGGGCTCTGATCCTCTTCTAAGGCCTCAGAAAAAGTTTTTAACAAACCCTTCACAAATAGCTTGTTGTTTCTTTCGAGAAGAACCCTAGAGCTAAATGAGTGGCAGATTGAGCACAACTCCTGCAAATGTACTGCTCCCAATCAATAAACACATGCACTATGACCATCTGTTAAAGACATTTTTGAGTGCACTTTGAACACTTCTTGAACCCTGAGGGTTTCGACTCTTTTGCTTGTTTAGACATAGCAACAACATATTTAGAGAACACACAAAGGAAAAAAATAGGCCCTCTAACTGAAATGGGCTTATCCGCTCTCTAAAACGAGCTGGATCAACAAACCACACAAGAAATATAAACACACAATTTAAACGCTAATAATTAAAAGTCAAAGATGAAATAGCGCTATAACACATTGTACAAAAACAGTGGGTTTAAACAAACAACCCTTTTTAACATAAACTGTTTAAGTAAAATTGCTCAGTAAACGAGCTTAAGGATAACTATATTAAACACACACAAGTAATCGGGATAGGGGATAAAATTTTGGCCTAAAACTAAACAACAGCCACAATATAAACACAGCACACACTAAGTTTTTTTTAAACAAAGTTAAAACTAAGCTACTTATCTCTAAAAAACCTAAAGAGGAAAGGAAATATACAATTACCTATACAAAAGGTAATTTTCAGAAAAAACACTTAGCCAGACCCAGATGAAGCATCCGATCTGTTTTAGCGGCAAACAAGACCTGAGGAGCTCTCCTAGGGCATGATGGGATAGGGATACAGCCACAAGCCAGTAGAAGACTCCGAGCTTTGTAAATGGCTTAGTTGGAACAGAGGATCAGTTCCGAACCCAACCAGTTAGAATGAAGGTGAGACAGGACAACATAACATCAAACTTTATTTACAACTCTAGCTACTCCTCTAGCATTGCCAAATGATGCTTCTAAGTACCCAATACAAGTTGGTTATATTTGTATTAATGACTACAAAAAACATGTCACATACAAGCTGCTGGAAGATGCTCAGAACTGATATAATGGGCACATTTCTAGAAAAACTGGCAAGTTATTATTCACATAATTGTGCAAATGGGCAAAGCTTGAACATGAAATACATCAGCAAGGACAGAATGACTTGATCGCATTTGAGGAAGTCCAAATGGATGAACAAAAATACTGCTGACAGTGTGTGTCTGGTTTGAATTGTTAATGGCATATTACAAGATGCTTAAAAAAATAAAACTGTTAACATTTAGTGCATTTATTGTGATGCAACAATTCAATTTCAAGACTTGGAATTTAATGAATGTTGCCACTGTCAAGAAATATTTGTGGTAAACATTTTACAGCTTATACCTCTTTAGTAGCACTTGCGCTTCTAGAAATATGAACACGCACTGTGAGTTTATATTTGGTTTTGTCAAAAGGCTAAGGATATAACCAGTAACGGCTTAACTACAATTTTATAGATCTCTGGTAAAGGCAACAAATTAAGGAAATGGTTAACAAATTGATGCAATACCCACACTTCTCCTGCTCTCCATAAGGTCATGATCAAGTCAAATAAAAAAAAAAAAATAAAGTTATGTACTTCTCTTAATGCTATATCCAAGTTGTCTTGCTCTGTCCAGCTCAACAGTTGGGTTATGAGATCTGTGACCTGATCCAAACTCTGAACTTTTTTCAAGAGCTTGGCTCCAGGACTCCGACTCTTCCATTACCGATAATTCCCTCTGGTCCTCAGATTGGGTCTGCCAGCTTGTAGCTAGCACCACACCTCGTGAACAAAACACAGACCCAACAACCTATAACAGAGCAACAAGGAAGAGGAACAACAGTAGCTGGCTGTCAAAAAAGACAAGGCCGTTAGGTCTAACCAATCAACAGAGAGCCAAACAAAGCAGTACTCTAGGATGGGAGGAAAGAGAAAGGGAATGTTGAGCCAGGCTGAACAGTACAACACAGATCTACCATTAAGGTAACTACATAACTTTTGTATCAGATATTGTCTCTTACATCTGACTCAAAAGTTGGGGCAGATTCTCAAGCTACACAGGAGATCTCATGGAAGGACTTTCCAAAGTATGGTGGAGCCAAAGGATGCACAAGGTTTAGATTGTACACCCAACCTTTATTATGATACAAAATGTATGAACTGTAGAGCAAGCAGCTGCACAGCAAATCTCAGTGAAGTGAACTCTAGCGAAGTAAGCAGTGGAAATAGCCACAGGTCTAATTGAGTGAGCCTTTGGTTTGCCCACTAAAGTTAATCCCAATTTTTCATAAAGAAAGGAAATACAGTTGGACAGACACCTGGACAAAGTCACTTTAGAAACTCATTGCCCCAATTTAGTCTTTCAAAAGGAAATAAAATACTGGCCTGACTTTTTGATATTCTTTGTGTGATGATAATATAGCCCAAGCTGATGATGAATGTTCATCAATGTAGAGCATCTTTCCCATTTGTTGGAAAAAATTGGAAAGAATAATGGAAGATTGACTGTCTGATTTTGATTTGCTTCAGAGGCCACTGTAGGTAGAAAATGAGAATTAATTCACAATGTCCTTACGAAACGCAAAGTAAGGAGGTCTGCAAGACTACGCTTGCAGTCCAGAAATCCTCCTAGCTGAAGCAATTGCTACTAGGAAGCAAGGGATTTCAAATCTGCTGAGGATACACACTCTCGGGAGATACTGCTTTATGCCTGTAGCATGACTGCAATATCCCATGCCAGAACTGGATCTTTGACTGGAGATCTTAAGAGAAAGGTTCTCTTCAAAAATGCCTTGTCAATTTTTAAGGAAGCAATGGAAATTTGATTTTGGTCCACATGCACTTTGATGGTTGAGAAGCAAATCTAATAGGGAGTCTAATAATGAGTTTAAAATAGATGGTAGTAGGGCTGAAAAAGGGTCCAAACCTTTGGAAGAAGCCCATGTGGCAAAATCTTTTCATTTGCTATGATAAACATTTCTATTTTTTTAAACAAAATATGAATGATGGAGTTGACGGCCTGGTGTCTCTGGTGACAATTAAAATTGGAGAAACCATGCAGTCACAATTTGCGTGTTTTTATGTTTTGATGAGGCTGTCCAGAGGGATGAATCAGGTCATCAGGATGTAGATCCAGCACCTGTGAAGAGCACTTCAGATGAGGCAAAAGGAAAGGGAAACAAACCTGTCTGGGACAAAAGGGCACAATGAAAATCACTTTTGCCTTGCACCGCCTGGCTTTCTGAAGAATCTTAGTTATCATGGGGAAAGGTATAAAGGAGACCTGACTGTCAATTGTGGACTACAGCACCCCTCTGTGATTATTTCTATGGAGGAAACGGTAAAGTAGCTGCTTGTTGTTTAGATGGCAGGCAATAAGATCAAAGCACGGCTGGCCACAGTGACTGAAAAAGATTAACTCCACTAATTAATTGAGGGACTTGTGACACAAAAGAATAGACTTGCTCAGTTTACCTGGCAGGACAATGAAAGTCCCCAGGATGTGCACCGCAACAAGAAAGCATCGGGAAGACACTTGCCCATTGCCACACTCTAATGGCTTCCTGGCACAATAGGTATGAATGGGTTCCTCCTTGCCTGATATACCACACCACTGTCATGTTATCCTCCCTTGGTGAGGGAGTCGTAAATGCCTGCAATGCTAGCAGAACTAGCTTAGAGTGTAAGGATAGGGTACTATTCATAATCTCAGCCTATGCCCCACAGTAGGGTTGTGATAGTGAGTAAAATACAGTTGTGTACATTTAACCATAAATGTAGATGTTCAAGTGTATTCACTGTTGCAGTCATCACATCTGGGTTATCCCTGCCAGGGTAGCCCTGGGCCGGCCCGAATACCAGAGGCTTAGTATTTCTGCGTTGGTTGCTGTCGCTTCAGGACTGACATCAGGTCGTCAGTAGTATAAAGTAAGGCAGCAGACACCATTACATCAGTTTTTCTTGCCCTAACCTGTCAGGAGCCCCCAAGTAGGAGCCAGGTTCTGGTGGAAGAACCCCACCAGTAGAAAGTAAAAAACAATACGTCCCTTGTAAGGAAAGAAATGAAAGGGGGCTGGAGGGAGGGAAACCAGGACTGCAACAGTGAATACACTCAAACATCTACATTTATGGTAGGTGTACACAACTGTATTATGTTCTTCGTGTTTCACTGTTGCAGTCATCGCATTTGGGTTGATTCCCAAAGCTGAGGAAATTGGTGAAGGCAGTCAAAGAAACTAGGGACTGGCTAGGATGCCTTGCAAGACTCCAGAGGCAAACCCTGCCCTGGATTTGGAGAAGAGAGGCAGGTGGTAATGCTTGGTAAAATTTTGAAGAGATGTCCAGGTGGGAGCCTCTAGGATGTCTCTGGTGGGGACTCCTCTGAGGAAAGCTGCAGAGGTGGAGGCTAATCTGGTGGAGTGAGCCCTGACCCCCTTGGAGGGGAGGCTTTCCATGTGGTTTGTAGCAGAAATGGATGCAGTGTGCTATCCATTTGAATATTGTTTGTTTGGAGATGGCTTTGCCTTCTTCCCCTGTAGCGAAGCTAACCAGCAATTGATCAGACTTTCTGAAGGATTTAGTCCTGTCTAGATAGAATCTGAGCTGTCTGTGCACATCTAGATAGTGCAGAATCCCTTCCCCCTTGTTCTGGGGATAAGGAAAAAAAATGGGCAAATGATTGGATTGGTTGAGAGCCACACTGGACACCACCTTGGGCATGAAGGATGGGTTAGTTCTGATGGATACCCTGTCAGCATGGAAGATGATGAAGAGTTCCACAGCAATGAGCACTTGCAGCTCAGAGACTCTTCTGGATGAAGTGATGGCCAGAAGGAATGCTGTCTTCCAGGAGAGAAAGTTTAGCTCTGCAGAAGAAGCTTGTTTGAAAGGGGGCAGGGTAAGATTTTCCAATACAAAGTTAAGGTCCCAAGCTGGGGTTGGTGCCTTTCTGGGTGGCCTCAAGTTGCTAGCCCCTTTTAGGAACTGTTTGAGCAAAGGGTGTGAGAAAAGGGGCTGCTCAGTGGGAAAATGAGCAGAAATAGCAGAGGCATGAATTTGTATAGAGGAGAAAGAGGTCACTGTGTAGTAGGTCAGCTAAGTAATCTAGGATGAGAGGGAGGGAAGCCTGTGCCATATTGGCTCCCTTAGCCTGGTTCCAGGTGCAGAACATTTTCCATTTGTCAGCACAAGACTTTCTAGTGCTAGGGCGTCTGGCCTTAGCCTGGATCCAGGTGCAGAACATTCCCTCTGGGTCAGGAGGTATGGAATCTGAGGAAGATGCCATGGTAGCAGTGGGGACAGGCTGCACAGTAAGGGGTACTAGTGCTGGTGAGGCCAGTCTGGAGCTGTAAGAATGGTCCTTGTTTTTTCCTCCTTTATTATGAGCAGTACCCTGGGGATGAGAGGTAGTGGAGGAAAGGCATAGACTGATAGAATGACCTAGGGGAAGGACAGGGCATCCACTTTCCAAGACATGCAGTGCTGCTCCCTGGTGCAGAATTTGCTGAGCTGATTGTTGGTGTGGGAGGCAAAGAGGTCGACCTTCGTGGTGCCCCATTTCTGAGTTATTAGGGTGAATGTTCTTCTGTTGAGCTGCCGATCGTGTGGGTCCAAAAAGATTTCTGCTTAATTGGTCTGCCAGAGAGTTGAGACAGCCTGGTAGGAATTGCGCTAACAGGTGTAGTTGCACTGCAGAGGCTGTGTGCCAAAGGGTCATGGCCAGCCTGCATAGAGGGTAGGAGTGAGTCCCTCCCTGCTTGTTGATATACACATCACAGTGGTGTTGCCTGTTTTGATCAGGAGAGCCCCTGGAGAGAGAGAAGGGGCTTGAAAGCTATCAAGGCATGCTGGGCAGCCATCATCTTTTTGGTTGATGTGCAGAGGGATTTGTTTTGGACTCCATTGGCCCTGTATGCACCTGCCGTCCAGGTGTGCACCCTAAGCATATTCTGATGCATCTGTGGTGAGGGTTTGGGTGGCAGCGGGTGGTGAGAAAGGCAGTCCCTTGTTGTGGGAGCATGCGTTGCACACCAAAGAAAATCTTTTCGGAGGCAAGCAATTATAGGTAGAGGAGTTTCCAGGTCTTGAGAGTGTTGACACCAAAGGCTTTTTAGGTACCACTGAAGTTTCCTCATATGCAGTTTGGCATATGGAATGAGTAGTATGCAAGATGCCATGAACCCCAGAGCTTACAGGATCTTCCTTGCAGATAACTGGGGCCTGGTGACTAGCTGAGAGAAGTAGGCTGTCAGGAAAATTTGTTTTTCTGGTGTAAGGAATGCCATCTGGGATGCTGTGTCCAGGCTTGCTCCCAGGAAGATAATCCTTTGGGTGGGCACCTGTATTGATTTCTTTTAGCTGACTGTGTACCCTAGGGAGGTTAGTAGGGTCTTTACAAGCCCAGGTGCTTGAGCAGCTTTTCCTGGATGTCTACCTGAATATGACAGTTATCCAAGTATGGGTAAATCTGGATATTTTTTGCCTGCAAAAGGCACTGGTTGAAGCCAGAAATTTTGTGAAAACTCTGGGAGCAGTAGATAAGCCAAAGGGAAGTGCAGAGAACTGAAAGTGTTGAGATCCTGCCCTGAAGCAGAGATATTTCCTGTATGATTCCCTGATAGGAATGTGAAGGTAGGCCTCTTTTAGATCTAGGGTGGCTAGCCAAGCGTCCTTGGACAACATGGGTAGCAACTGCTGGAGGGTGAGCATTTTGAATTTTGGGATCACCAGGAAGGTGTTTAGAATGGATAGATCGTGGATGGGACACAAGGTACCCTCTTTTCTGGACACCAGAAAAAGTCTGGAGTAGAAACCTTGGCCTATCTGTTCTGCAGGAATATGCTCTACTGCCTGAGAGCAGGGAAAGAATTTGCTTTTGAGCCTCTGCCCACTGGTTTGGGTGGTAGATCTGCGAACCTTTTTGGGGTTGGAAGGGTGTGAAAAGAAAATTTGTATCCCTGAGACACTAAGTTCAGAACACAGTGGTCACTGGTAAAGGTGGCCCAGGTGCTTGCGTGAAAGGAGAGTTTTCCTCCTAGGGGTAAGTGAAGGTAGGCAGAGGGAGGGGGTGGGCGAGGTGAGTCATTGCGAGTTCTTACCATAAGGGGGTGGCTTAGAAGTCCCTGATTTTGAAATGAAGGTAGTCCACTGCTTAGATCTCTGCACTCCCTGTGGCTGCTGTCTGAGGGGATCTGGTTCCCCAGGGCCTAGGGTGGACTGTCTTAGTGGGAGCAGGAAAGGATCTGTGTTTGGTGGGACAATGCCTGCTGAACCTGGGTGGCTGGACCTGCAAGAAATCCTTAACTGTTTGATTAGATTTTGTGTTTTCTTCCATCTTTTTTAAGACCTCTTCTGTCTCGGTGTATGTTATCTTTGTGCAAGGGGGCATCCAACAATTTAGATTTGACATGGTCTGGCAGGTGCTGTTCCTTAAGCCATGCATGCCTTCTAATGACAGATCCAGTGACTGCTGCCCTGCAAGAAGCTTCTAGGGCATCAAAACCACAGTGCAAGGTGTGTTTAGATACTTGACTTGCAGAATGCATTAACTCTTGTAATTCTTTAGATTATGCCCAAGCAGAAAAAAATACTTTTTTTGTTTGAGGAGTTCCAGAGTATGTTGTTGAAATTTCAGCATATGGAACTGAAAATTTAGTGCCCTGATAGCAAGAGTAGCTGAGGTGTATACTTTTTTACCCAATCTGTCTAGTGCTCGGGAATCTCTATCTGAGGGGATGGGATTCTTAGCAGAGGTTGCTTTAATCCCTTTAGGCCCTTGAGAAATAACCTCCGGGTCAGCAGTAGGATTTTTAAAAAGAAATTTGTGCTAGTCAGGGACTCTATCGTACCTCTCTGGTTTTCTGGGTGCAGGAGGGAGGGTTGTCAGGGGTCAAGCTGGATTCCAGGAAACATCCTCCACAACATCCCGGACTGGAGGTATGGCCAAGGGTCTGTGTTGTGGAAGATCTAGGAATTCCCCCAAGTCTCTTTTTAGACTGAGGGTAGTCTTGACTCTCCCATTGGAAATGCTCCCTTAAGGTATGCAGGGTTCCCACAAAGGAAAAATCCCCTGGGGGAGAGGCTGTAGGAATGGAATCCTCTGCATCAGAATTCTCATAAGTAGAGAGAGGTTGCATGTCTTCATATTCAGATGCAACAGAGACATCTGACTCTTGTTCAGACAAAACTACAGAGAAAGTACAGTTGTGTACCTACCATAAATATAGATGTTCGAGTATATTCACTGTTGCAGTCATTACACTTGGGTTATCCTGCTGGCAGGCTACCCGCAGTCGGCCTGAATTCCAAAGTCCTGGTCCGGCATTGGTTGCTGTCACCTATTCCCTGACGTCAGTGCGCCAGGGGTATAAAAGATGCAGCCGACGCCATTTTCTTCAGTTTTTCTTGCCCCAGATGTCAGGTGCCCCCAAAAGGGTAGGCTTTAAGAATTATGATCATAAAAAAGCATGCACATAACCTTCATCTACAAGCAAATATACCACATAGGTTGTATAGAATAGAGAGGTACAGATAAGTCCCAGCAAAGAAAAAGGGGGATGATGGAAGGGTAACCTGGACTGCAACAGTGAATACACTCGAACATCTACATTTATGGTAGGTACACAACTGTACAATGTTCATCACGTTTCACTGTTGCAGTCATTACACTTGGGTTGAGTCCCAAAACTGAGGTTGGGTGGCTGGGCCTAAATAGAGCTTGGAGTGGCTATGAGGCCCTGCAGAACTGCAGTGGCAAAGCCTGCTCTGGATTTAGAGTAGAGAGGTAAATGGTAGTGCTTTGTAAAAGTGTGCACTGAAGTCCATGTTGCAGCCTCCAAAATGTCCTTGGTTGGTACTCCTCTGAGGAAGGCTGCTGAAGTGGCTGCTGCTCTGGTAGAATGTGGCCTAATGCCCTTGGGCACTGATTTGCCATGTTGTGAATAGCAGAAACGAATGCAGTGGCCTATCCATTTTTAAATAGTCTGATTTGAAATGGCTTTTCCTTGCGAACCTGCAGCATATGCCACTAAGAGTTGCTCAGTCTTTCTGAAGGCTTTAGTCTTGTCCAAGTAAAAGCGTAGCTGTCTGTGTATGTCCAAAGAATGCAGAAGTCTCCCCCCCTAATTCTGTGGGTTTGGATAAAAGGTAGGCAAATGTATGGTTTGGTTAAGAGCCACGCTGGACACTACCTTAGGCATAAATGTCAGGTTTGTCCTTAGAGAAACCCTGTCCTATGGAAAATAATAAAAGGTTCCACAGCCATTAGTGCCTGTAACTCTGAGACTCTTCTTGCTGAAGTTATTGCTAGGAGAAGAGCGGTTTTCCATGACAAGTATTTTATCTCTGCTGTATTGGCTGGCTCAAAAGGAGGCAGTGTGAGTTTTTCCAAGACAAAATTGAGGTCCCATGCAGGTATTGGAGCTCTCCTTGGAGGTCTTATGTTTTGGCCCCTCTAAGAAACTGTCTTAGCAATGGTTGAGAAAAAATAGGTGGGTCCGTATTGTAATGAGCTGAAATGGCAGACGCATGGATCTTAATTGATGAGAAGGACAGGCCTTTGTCCAGCATCTCGGTTAGATACTGCAAAATCTGAGGAATATTTGGTACAAGCGAGTCAATTCCCTGCGCTTGGTTCCAAGCACAGAATCTCTTCCATTTTTCTGCATAAGATATTCTGGTGCTGGGCCTTCTGGCTTCCAAAATAACATCCATAACTGCTTTAGAGAGAGGTGTGTTCTGAATGATTACATTATCCGCCATGCAGCCAGACTTAGGGTTCTGAGTTGGCTGTGCAGGATCTGATTGTTCTGCTGGGTCAGCAAATGTATTAGAGGCAATGTCCAGGCTGGACCTTGAGACAAGCTCTTTAAGATTGGGTACCAGTGCTGGCGTGGCCAGTCTGGGGCAATCAGTATCATTTTTGGCTTCTCCTGTCTGACCTTTAAGAGTACCTTGGAGAGGAGAGGCAGAGGAGGGAAGGCATATACTGTAAGGGTTTTCCAGCTGAATGAAAGGGCGTCCACTTTCTGTGCTTGCTTGTGATAAGTCCGAGTGCAGAATCTCTGTAGCTGGCAGTTGTGAGGGGAGGTGAACAAATCTATGTCTGGGCATCCCCATTTCCCTGTTATGTTGAAGATTTGTGGATCTAGTTTCCACTCATGAGGATCCATGAGGTTTCTGCTTAGTTCATCTGCCAAAGTATTTGTCTTTCCTGGCAGGAATTGTGCTTGCAGATGTACTTGATAAGTCAGTTCTGTGTTCCACAAAGTCATGGCTTGCCTGCAGAGGGGGTAGGAATGTGTGCCCCCTTGCTTGTTTATGTACCACATGACTGTAGTATTGTCTGTCTTTATCAGTAGTTGTCCTGGATGAAGTAGGTCCTTGAAGGCTGTCAGGGCATTTTGTACAGCTAGCATCTCTTTTTGATTGAGGAAGTAAAAGAAAGTCTCTATTTTCTTAGAATCTGAATAATCCTGGCTCTCCCAATGGAAATGCCCCTCATGGTATGCAGGGTTTCCCCAAATGAATAGTCCTCAGGAAGAGAAGCTGAAGGAATAGAATTCTTCAGCATCAGAATCCTCATAGGGAGGAAAAGAATATCCCTGATCAGAATAGGAATCAGAGGAAATGGAAACCTGATCAGAGGAATCATATTCAATGTCTTGCCTAGGCCTCTTATCAGGAGGGGGATGGGAACCCCTGATTAAAGTAATTAGGTCTTCGGCCATTTTAAGCATCTGTTTCTTAGGCATAGAAGTCTGTCCTGGAGAATGCTGTACTGGTTTCCTTGTCTTTAAAACTGTTTTAGACTTTGTCTTGGATGCTGAAGTAGGCTTTATATAAAGTTGTGTAGGTCTGAAATCACCCTCAGAAGCCGATGCCTGCTCAGCGGCTCCGGACCCATCTGAGGGATTAATTTCCGAAGGGCCAATACCTTGAGTATCCAGAGGTCTAGCTGTCTCCACGTGGGAGTTGGAGGTGGCCTGTGGCTCTGAGGTAGCGGAAGTCAAGGGCTGCGAAAGCGCCTCACTGAGCACCAGTGAACCGGCGACTGGCCTAGAAGAGGCTTCGTCGGTTTTGGACCTCGGATGCTTGTCCTTGTCTTTATCCTTGCGTTTTTTATGAATTCCGGTCGTTAGTTGTTCCGACAGCATTATGTAGTTAAACCTTCTGCCAAAAAAATGAAAAGCAAAATTGCACAGATGCTTAATAGTGCGTTGGTTAAATCTAGCACAAAACCGACAACTAGCAACGTCGTGGTCAGGGCCTAGGCATGGAATACATTAAGAGTGGAAATCCTTATGAGGTATTTGCTTCCAACAAGAAATACAATCGTTAACTTTTTCTGACATTGGTCTGGAGCAAGAAAAAAGTTTCCCCAATGGGGTACTTAGCTTTATTGAAGACTTTGGATCTGAAATTCGATTTCGAAAATCTCAGGAGTCGGCTGACCGGCACTTGCGAACTGCTTTTGCTTCGGGCACCGCACGGCAAGAAAGACTGGAGAAAATGGCATTGGCTGCATCTTTTATACCCCTGGTGCACTGACGTCAGGGAAGAGGCGACAGCAACCGACGCCGGACCAGGACTTTGGAATTCAGGCCGACTGCGGGTAGCCTACCAGCAGGATAACCCAAGTGTAATGACTGCAACAGTGAAACATGGTGAACATCAGATCTCTCTTCCTTTTGGAGGGGGGTAGCTTGGCTTACCCTGATCAGCATGATAACATCTTCCTCAATTTTAAGCATTTGAAACTAAGGTAAGGAAGCAGGCGCCTGAGAGTGGGTCATCAGTTTCTTGGGTGTGGTTAATACCCTGGGTCTTAGAAACTTGGTTGCTTTTGACAAACGGTAGTCGTGAAAGAAGACATTGGTTTGTGTCTAGAATCGGTACTGCAAAGGACTTCCTCGGAAGCTGGTGCCTGCTCAGCGGCTCTGGACCTATCCAAGGTAGAGACGACCGCAGAATCCTTAGTTGAAGAAGAGTTTTGCAGCATACTGGACTCCGAGAGGGTCTTGGTAGCAGCCTGCGAATCCACAGGAGCGGGCATCAGGGGCTGTGAAAGCAGCTCACTGAAGACCGAAGAACTGATGACTAGCTTAATGGAACCGTCAGTAGGTTTGGACCTGTGCAGTCTGTCTCTGTCTATCTTTATGTTTTTTCAGAAGATCTGCTGTTGGATGGCTTACCAAAGCCATATCGGAATTTGAGGACTGTATGCGAAAATTTCTGGCTACAATAAGGGCCCGACGATGGATAGTTCTGATGATGAACAAAGCACACAAGCAACAACGGGGCACATCATGGTCTGGGCCTAAACAAGTGACGCAGTAAGAATGGAAGTCTCGGTGTGGTATTTGCTTTCCAAAGGCGAGGCAATTATTAACTTTTTCTGACATCGGTTAGTGCAAGAAAAAAGGATCCCCAATGGAGTACTTAGCTTTAGAAGATTTCAACCTCAATTTGGGAAACGAAACTCGGGTAGCTACCGACTGGCACTCGAGCAAACTGCTTCTGCTTCGGGCTCCATGGCAAGACAGACTGATGTAATGACATTGGCTGCCTTACTTTATACTACTGATGATCCGATGTCAGTCATGAAGTGACACAGAAATACTAAGCCTCTGGTATTCGGGCTGGCCAAGGGTACCCTAGCAGGGCTAACCCAAATGTGATGACTGCCACAGTGAAACATGAAGAACATCGGAGTGGATTCAGACAGTAGTTGCAAAACCTACTGGATGAAGCAGGACAACATGAATTGGTGTTGATAATGGATGACCGGAAAAGACATCAGGATAGGCAGACATGATATGAGGACTGCCTTGGTCCATATAGGTGAGGCCATTCTAGATTTTTACCTGGCAAATGGCTTGATGGTGGCCAATACATGGTTCAGTAAAGAGACAGTCACAAGATCACATGCAAAAATGCCCAACATGCAACTCAGGTAAACTTCCTCCTAGTAAGTAAAGGGCACTGAGGTAGAATTAGCAGTTTGTAAAGTCGGCCCACAGCATAGACCACTGGTTGCCACAGTCAGCTGCAAGCAGCTGTCAGAGAATGCTCTAAGGTCAACACAAACTAGTCTGAAGCCTGAAAGTTGTCTGCAGAAAAAGCACAAGAGTTCAAGAAATTACTCAGGACTCTAGCACCCGAGGAAGAAGAGGTGAAGTGGATGAAGAATGGCAGTGCCTCAAAACAGCATGTGTGAGGACTACAGAACAGGTGTGTGTCAGGAACAGGTCTGGAAATAAGGTACATAAGGAAAGCTGGTGGTGGAATAGTTAAGTCTAAGAAGCCATCTTAAGAACGAAATGCAGGGAAAAGTGGAAGACAGAAAAGACGGACCAGGCTAAAAAGGAATACTGGTTGACTAAAAAACAGGCTAAGAGAGGAGCTGTAATAGCAAACAACAAAGCATCTGAGGCACTCTAAAAGCTTTGGGAAAGTGACTCAGTAGATGGCACAAACACCATCAGCTTGCAAGGTAAGGACAGAAAGATAAAGAATATAGTCAGACAGGTCTACTTTAGATAAATGAAATGCCACTTACCTGAAACCCATTTCACCGGGACGAGAAGACTGACAGCACCACAACACCAACATCCCAGAACACCGACTGTTCACTCCAGGTAAGTAACCGCTCAGCCATCCTGTTGAACTTAGCTCCTTACCCCCATGGTAGTGCAATTTTGAAGTTGGTATATTTAGTTAGGGGGGGGTGTAGCCCCCCACATGGGCGGGTTTGGTTTTCTTCCATTTGTGCGTTTCGGATGGCGTGAATAATCTGTGTTCCAGGATGTCGGTGTTGTAGTGCTGTCAGTCTTCTCGTCTCTGTGAAAAGGATTTTGGGTAAGTGGCATTTCATTCATCTAATGTAGACCCAGTCAGACACCCTTCGTAAAGGATGCCAGTAACAACTTGCCCACCAGCTCACAGGAAATCTGCTTTTCGCAGCTTCTAAATAAAAACCACACAGAAGCTGTACTGCCCCAGACACAGCCTACAATGAAAGAAGAGAACAGCATTAACTAAAGTGAAGTCAGGAAAAGCAGCAAATTCAAATGATTTCACAACAGATAAAGATCAAAATGTTAGATGACACATGGAAAGAAAAAGCTCCTGAGGGTACTTGTGGCAGTATGAACAAAAGGTGTATCCCAGATAACTGAAGAATAAACATACTGGTGCGAGTGTGCAAGAAAGCACAGTTGTGTAAAATTACCTAAATGTAGTTGTCCTTCTCTTCACTGTTGTGGTATTCATTACAATAGGGATTCCTTGCCAAGGGTGGCCCGACGCCCAGCCAGTATACCAAAGTCTTTAGGTTGCTTTAAGGTATGCCATACGTCACATGTATGTTCCTCACAAATTCACCTCATAAAGCCTATATCTGGACATACCATCCTCAGAAATGAGAGCTCTAGTAGGACTGCCAGTCCAAGGAAAAGAGAGGTGATCATAGAAGGTTACTATGCTAACAGCCCTGGGGCCCTAGCCAAGTGTTTATCCCCAAAAAAGAAACCTCAGTCAGCAGCTGTCTCCCCTGTTAATGTGGGACACAGATAGAACCCCTGGGACAAATTTGTTGTTTCACATCCACTTATCAAGGTTGTGCTTGAAAGGGCTCAGCGACATACTCTGATGTGTATGGGGAGTCTATTCCAGAGATGGGGCAGCCTCTGGGAGACAAACCTGTCTTTCCAGCAGGTTTTGTTAATATTAGATTTAGGCCGTTTGAGCATGTAATGAGTGAGGAGTTAGATTTATGGATATGGAACATCTCTAGTAGGGCAGGGTCTGAGATCGCCTTGTAGGCGACACACAGATCACCTCTGAGCAATCTGTAAGATACAGAGTAGACTGATAGTGATTTGAACCTCTCCACATAGGACAGGTGTGGGAGGCCATGAATTCTCTTTATGAGGTATTTCTGTGGCCTTTCCAGCTGGTGCAGGTGTTTGGAGAGGTACATAATAAACTGGGTGTTGCACTCAGTTATTGGTCTAATGAGGGAGGAGTATGGAGAGGTAATCTTTTTTTCTTGATGCAATCCCTTTACTTATGAGATGAACCAAGTAAAAGGCTTTTCTGCCTGCTGCCACTACATGATGGTCGAATGTGAGTTTGTTGTCAATCTTTGTACCCAGGTCTCTCACCACAGGTTGTGTGCTTAAGGGGTTGCCAATGATGTGGTAATCAGTAGGGGCCGTATTTTTGCCAAATGGTATGATAATATTTTATTTTTTTTGCATTTAACTTAAGGCCATTTCTTTGGCACCAGATATTTGTTGATGTGAATCCCTCTTGTAGTATGTTACCATAATTTTGGGAGTCAATGACAGCACCCAACTTACATTCGTCCACAAACTTGGTCAGCCACAGACCTTTTGTCTTTGCCTGGACCTCTGAGAAGTCGATGCCACACAGTAGGGGGTCTCAAGTGTGATTTCTTTTCATTTATGGTGTACCCAGACAAATTAGAACCCTTTTTACAAAGGCCAGATGATTCAAAAGTATGTCCTGGCTTTCTGCCTGAATTAGACAATTGTCCAGATATGGGTATATTTTAATATTTCTTTGCCTGCAAAATGCAATAACTGGAGCTAGGCACTTGTGTGAATACACTGGGTGCAGTAGATAGGCCAAAGGGCAGTGCAGAGAACTGATAGTGTGTGTAGCCTGCTTTGAAGCGTAGGTATCTTCTGCAATATTCCCTGATTGGGATGTGCAGGTATGCTTCTTTTAAATCTAGTGTTGCCAACCAGGCATCTTTGCCTAGCATAGGAAGTAATTGGTGAAGAGTCAGCATCTTGAATTTTGGAATCTCCAAAAAGGTGTTTAAAGTAGACAGGTCCAGGATAGGACGCCATGAATTGTCTTTTCTGGGGACCAGGAAAAGTCTTGAGTAGAAACCTTGTCCCTTTTCCTCTTCTGGTACCAGTTGAATAGCCCCCATGTTTAAGAGAGAAAGCACTTGTTGTAATGACTGCAACAGTGAAACACGAAGAACATCATGTTCTAGAGGCTATGAACTTGTTTCAAAATGTTGAGATACCACTGTAGTCCTCTCATATGCAGTGTCCTTGCAGTTAGTACTTAGTTTTGAAACAGGGAAACGTCTGCCAACTAAGCCTCTCCTAAAGCCAGAAAATCAAGAAAGACTTTGCATTTAGCATGATCCCTACAGTTGTCTGAAGAAAACTGAAAGACAGACCAAGATAAACAGGAAGCAGTTTGTTGAACGGCAAGATAGAAGCACTGGAGGGAGATGGTCTGACTCCAAAAATCACCCAACTAAACAGAGAAGTGGTAACAAATGTGAATGTAAAAGAACATTGTGATGATTCACTTTTTTGAACCTTTTACAACAAAAACATTTTAGTTAATGTAGTATACACAAGCTTTAAATAAATCTAAACCTTGTTAAATATCAGCATGGAGATGTAGAACAGGTTCACATCTTGATGCAGTTAATCCGTTTGTCAAACAATACACAATCCTGCAACTCTGTATTCCTAAATCTTTATGATTTACTTTAAACAATATAAGAATGGCAGTGTGTTTTATCTTTACTCCACTATAAAAGAACTGGAAAAAAAACCTCACTGGGAGCATTTCTGCCTCAATCTTTTCAATTAAAAAAAGAATACATCATAATAACTGCAAAACTGAGTGCCATAATGCTGAGAGTGGATGGACCAACAAAAACATATATTAAATATTATGTATATGTCTTTCTTTATATATCTGTATCTATATTACAAAGATATGCATCTGGAGTGGTTCTCCCCAGACCTCCGCTGAAAATTAGCCTTGTTCCAAGTTTGACCATATATGTACACAAATGTTAAATAAAATACAAAATTGCACCTCTATACACTATGCACGATCTCCAACAAGCTCCCCAACAGGCAGTGTAGGAAATGCTGAAAAGGATTAACCAGTGATGAAAAAGAAGGAAATTTGGATGAAGTGAAAGTGAATGGCAGCTAAATATCTGGCATAGTGAATCAGGCCATAATGAATAGTTATTTACTGTAGCAGGTCACAGTCAAATCCATATTTTGTGAAGGGTGGCACCAGAGTGGGGTATTAAATGAGCTTAGTCATGACAAAAAAAACACTGCTAAAAAGGTAAGTTGTTGTCAGTTTATATATATAAACCAGCACATATGAAACACTCACTGTTAAATTACATTCCCATTCTACATCCAAATTACATTCCCATTCTACATACATGTGTTTGCTGTGAGATACAATGAATATTCACTCGGAGTACTGCAAACTGAAAACAAATTCACCTATTTTATAAAGTCACACTGTCACACTCCAAATATGACATCTTCTGCCCCATTTTTACCAAGTTCACTGCTGCACATTAAGTATCCCACATCACTCGGACACACAGATACACAGCGCTATTCCTCCACAATGGCAAGAATGCCAAGCAAATTCAATTATTTTTTCATATATGTCTTAATCGATAGGTATTTTTAACTTCAGCAGCATGTGATCTACAAAACCTACCACTTCTACCAAATACCTTCGCAGATAACTTGCACTGATTAACTTTCATAGCCAGGCTGTGTATAAATATCGCACACTTAGTAAATATAGCACGTGTACAGTATAGTAAAAACAATATTAACTTCATTCTCAAAGCAGAGCAGAATCTCAACAGCTTGTTACAAATTTTCTGAGAAAACAGACTCAAATCATAAAATTAAATAAAAAACTATAGCTGTTCTGTAATAGATGTACAAGTTTGAATTCAAAATGCAGTTTAGGAAGAGTTAAGAAACTAAACTGACTGCATTCTTACAGTCATGATACCTCAGCAGACACGAGTTTTAATTTGTTCAAAATGCTAAAGTCACAAAAGTTTTAATTTGTTCAAAATGCTGAAGCCCGTGATGCACACAGCATGTTACATTATTATCTGGCTAGCTTAATTATCTTTTGGCAAAAAGGAGATTTTCTGGACCCTAACAACATTTAAAACATCTGCAGAAGGTTGGTACCTGAACCTTTATTTTATTAATTCTTGTTATTACCTGGCAAGATTCACGAGGTACAGTTGTTGAGAAACATCCTTACTATAGATTACCTTGTGGGTCTTGCCAGGTAACAAAACTAATAAAAATAACAGCAACTGCAAAGTCAACTGCCTCAACAGCATTTTAAACCAAAAATAAAACACACACTTTAAGTGCATGCATGCAGTTACAAGCTGTTAGGCTCACTCACATTCACATCTTTCCTCATTCGTATAGATTACCCTTTTAGTCCCACACCACTCATATCCTTTCTTGTTTCATGAATATCCACGTATTGTGGGATTTTTAATCCCACCATTTTCATTTCAGATGAGGGGGCGAGGTGACAATGCTAACCGCTGCACAACTAAGAAGTTATTTAAGACAGCTTTCAGTTTCAGTACCATTGCTAAAAAGTAATTTCCGTTTACTGGTTAATCATTTTTCTGCTGAACTTGTACATTTATATTATTGAATTAATTTAAATATATATATATATTACTAGTACAGTTTTTCCTCCAACTTGAAAAAAATATCAGATTCCAGAGAACAGATGGCCTTCATGTACTGACTTTAACAGGGGCATACAGTACATTTTGAACAGATGGCCTTCACGTACTGACTTTAACAGGGGCATACAGTACATTTTTTTGAAGCACAAAATAAAAAGCGTACTTCAAAAAAAAGTAAAACCCACCCCAAGCTCTATATTTTTAGAGTTAAGCTTCAGCTTGCTCTGGAGAGCTGCAAAATCACCCATCTCTACAAACGGATAGCTGATCTCTTCTTACAAATAAGATTTCCCAGATGAATTACAGTAGAATAAAATGCAGATCATTAAAACAAACAAATTTATGACCGGGAATCCCTAACATAAGCGTGAGACAGAACCTGCCCGATGAACAGTATATATATTTAAAGCCAACTTACCTTAAGCCAAACAAAAGCAATGAAGATAAGGCACAACTGCACAAAATAAATCCCTAGAATCGCTGTTTGTAGTCCGCGTGGTGAATAGAACCACGCTGATGAGGATATAGATGCAGGGAAAGGAGGGGGGAGGGAATGGAACAACACTGTAGGGGGGCGTGCTACGTATCGTGGTGGAAATCATGCTTTGGACTACAGAAGTGGGGGAGGGCACAAATGGGACAGTGAAACTAAACTAAAGTTAAGAAATGGAAAGTAAGCTAAGAAATGCAAAGTAAGTTAATTCCACTAATGGCGCCCTAGGCGGTCGCCTAGTTCGCCTATGCCCAAGGCCGGCCATGGACAAAGCACATATTGATAGTATGTAACACATGGTTAAAAGAAATAGATCAAGCACATGGCAGCAACTGTAGCCCCTGCAGCACTCAGTGGTAAACCCCAGAACTTTCCAGTAAATTCTAGAGTTCGCACAGTCTCAGTGAAGCATCAGTGAGTCAAGCAAACTTAAAGCATGGGCCCCCACCCTGTTTCATTGCCAGCTGTCGTAACTGTGGTGGAAATCATGAATCTAAAAGGGAATGTCTTTAACTTTTGGTCAGCAATGCCACAAATGCAATAAATGGAATAATTTCAAAAGGTTTTGCAAATCAAAAGGCCCACATTTGTTTATTAAAAGGGAAAATTTTAAGAAACAAGTTGATCAGTTAAAGAGCTGTAACCCTACACTTTATGTTGATGGTGTGTCAGTACTTCACAAAACAGCTAATATAGTAGACTTAAGGGCAAAGAATGAAGTATTTTGTACTGTTCGGATAAATGGAAAACCCATAGAGCTCAAAGTTGACACAGGTTCCAAGTGCAATGTTATGTCTGCAAAAACATTTGCTAGTGTGTGTCATGATGAAAGGCTTGATTTGGCAAGGTGTGCGAAGCTTGTTGCTTATGGAAATGAAGAAATTCAGACTGAAGGCTCATGTGGTCAAGAGGCACATCCTAGGGCTCAGAGACGGTTTTAAAATGGGACTGCTTTCATTTAATAGGGAAGTCTAAGAAGTCAGCTTAAAAGACCACTACTCTAATTTTGCCCAGTACATTTTTTTATACCTGTGCTGATATTTTCAAAGACAAATTAGGGAAGTTCCAGTTGTGTACTCCATGAAGTTAGACCCAGAGGTCAGTCCAGTTTTCAAGCCAGCATGAAAAAATACAATAGCCATGCAGGACAGTGTCAAAGCTCAGAGGACAGAGTCAAAACTAAGCTAGATAAAATGGTGCGACAAGATGTGATTTGTTCAGTTGCAACTCCAACGGAATGGGTATCCTTTCATGGTGGTAGCTCAGATGATATCAGAATATGTATTGATCCACGAGACTTGAACAAACCAGTAGAAAGACCTCATCATCCAATCTGCACAGTCGAAGAAGTCGCAGCCTTGGTGAAAAATGCCACTGTTTTTTCTGTCTTAGATGCAGAGTTCATTTTGGCAAATTTCAGCCTGACAAAAAATCCTCAATGCTCACTACTTTCAGTTCTCTGCTTGGCAGGGGCAGGTACAGATTTTTGAGAATGCCATTCGGGATAAATTATGCAAGTGAAGTCTTTCAATGTGCAATGGAGCAACTTGTTCTGTGTATCCTTATGCTATTATAGGAGACAGCATACTAGTAAGGAGGTCATGATGAAGCTGAACATGACAGAAACCTCAGAAAAGTTCTGGAAAGAGCACGTCGAGTGAATCTCACGTTCAATCCACAGAAATGCAAATTCAGGCTACAAGAAGTTACTTATGTTGGTCATTTATTTACCAGTTCAAGCCTATGACCACAGACCCTTCAAAGCAAACAGCCATTCTTGACAAGCTAGATCCACATAATGATAAAGCCCTCTGATGCTTTCTTGGTATGATTAACTGTCTAGGCAAGTTAATTCCAGATTTAAGCCAACTTTTAGCACCGCTTAAAGAGCTGACACACAAAGATATAGCATGGTCTTAGAGCAACACCAAAGAGCATTTGATGTTCTGAAACAGAGAATTGCTAGTCCAGCAACTCTCAGATATTATGATGTCCACAAACCAGTTACACTTTCCTGTGATGCTTTGAAATTTGGTCTTGGTGTATTTGGGGCAGTCATTCTACAAGAGGATCAACCTGTTTGGTATGCATCAAGAACTCTTACCCAAACTGAAATGCAGTATACCCAGATCGAGAGAGCTTTAGGCAATTGTGTTTGCATGTTTGAAGTTCCATGATTATGTTTATGTAGACCTATCCAGATCAAAACAGACCACAAAACTCTAGTCACTATCTTGAGAAAGCCTATGTATTCAGCTCCAGCTAGACTGCAACGTGTGATGCTGAGACTGCGAAAGTATAATTTCAATCTTGTTTACAAGAAAGACAAACTTCTTTATCTTGCTGATACATTATCCAGATCTCCCAGACACACATCAGAACAGCAAGAGAATAAGTACCTTGATTTCAAAGTCATGGAAGTGAGAATTTTTCTTCCATATGTCTTAATGAGCTGAGAGTTTACACAGCCACAGATTCAGTTTTACGGAGGCTCAACCACTTTACCAATCAAGGATGGCCATCAAAGCAATCTAGTTTACCTCAAGAAGTGCAACTTTACTTTCCATACAGAAATGAGATTTTGTCTGACAATGGTATTATGAAAAGTCCGAAAGTGATTGTTCCAAAGTCTTTGCAACAAGAGTAGATTACTATCTTGCATCATGGTCAGCCAGGAACAGACTCTACCAAAAGAAGGGCGAGAGGACTAATATTTTGGCCTTCTATGTCACTAGACATTGAAAGAGTACTTTCATCTTCTTCCATGTGTAATACAAAGCCACATCAACAGAAGGAACCACTTCAGCTAAACCAGATTCCTGAATTACCTTGGTCGACAGCTATTGACATCTTCGATTGGAATGGTCAACATTATTTGGTGTTAGTAAACTCTTATGCCAACTGGTTCGAGATCTACCTACTTCATAATCTAGCATCCAGTACTGTCATTACTAAGATGAAGTATCACTTTGCAGTACATGGTAGTCCGTGCAAAGTTATTTCAGACAATGGCAAGCAGTTTACAAGCCAACAGTTCAAAAGATTTGCTGAAGAATGGGACTTTACTCATGTCACAAGTAGCCCTGAATAACAGCAGTCAAATGGTTTGGCAGAACGTACAGTTCAAAGTGCAAAACAGTTACTAGAGAAGTCAAAACAAGATAATAGTGATGTTTTACTGAATCTCAGAAATGTTCATCATGATAAACATCTTGGTTCATCTTCCCACAGACTTCTGTAGAGAAAAACTAGAACCACATTACCAATCAGTAGTCAGTTGTTGGTTCTGTGTATTAACTGTTAAAGAAGGTCCTAACCCAGAAGTCCTACTACTATAAAACCATTAAACGCTGAATCCACTATGAGAAGAAGTGGTAAGGATGCAAACGTCCAGAGGTTATGATTGGATTAGAATCGTGAAAAATATTTGCCCAGAGCAGAGATCATACATTGTGGAATCAAAAGGAGCAGAGTTTAGGTGGAATCCGAAGCATTTAATACCGGTGTCTGAGCCTATGCCACAGCACATAGCCTGTGATAAAGACCATCTCAAAGTGAGTTGTCTGGTGCTCCAATTCCAGAAGAAGTTCTAGAGAGTATTCCTGTTCCTCTGCCGAATCCATAAGTTCATGATATGAGTTGTTCACTGAAGATTATCCCTGTTGCTAAATTCAGTCCAGGTTATTATGTTACGAGATATGGTCATATCTCTAAACCATGTAACAGATTCAGGGCAACTTGGACATGAACATTTTGTTTTGTTTCTATTGTCTATATTAATGCATGTCTAACTCTAATATATTCATTTATTTTACAAAGGGCAAACTTTTTATGAGGGAGATTTAGATCCGTGTGGGTATATATCTTTAAGAAGCTATCCGAGGGCTCGCACAAGTGTATAAATACTAAGCACATGTGAGCCTGACTGCCATTTTGTAGTACGGTGTTGAGATGCAAGTATGTATTTATGTAAGGTCTGTCTATTAGCCAGTTCATTTATATGTTATGATGCTGCTCTCCATCTATGTATTAAAGCATCTAAATGAAATACCCTACCTGCCTGTCATCTACGTTAGAGAGGGACGAGAGACAGTCCAGAAACATATTCATGTGAAGCATCCATTCGTGGGACTGAGTTATGGACCTGCTCAGAGACTCTGCCACAATGTTTTGACCTGAAGGAAAGTATACTGCCTGAAGTCACTTGAAACCGGATAGCTAGATCACATACTAGGACTGCCAACTGGCAAAGAAGATAAGACCTTGTCGACCCCTGTTTGTTGACATATCATTACACTGTGGTTTTGTATGTAAACACCTTGAGAGGTCCTGGGAAGAAAAGAGGATGAAAAACCTGAACAGCCAGCAGAAGAGCTCTCATCTCCTTGATGTTGATGTGGTATTTCTGTTGAAGAACCGACCAGACTCCCTGCAACTTTAGGGAGCCGAAAGCTGCTTCCCATCCCATGTCTTAGGCATCTGCGAACAGCTCCTGAGAGGGGCAAGGTGGCTGAAAAGGGAACCTTGGATTAATAGTCAACTGCTGAATCTACCACTGAAGTTCCTGCTTGAGACATGGAAGAGAAGGAACTAAAAAATGTAGGGGATGAGAATGCTGAAGCTAAACTGACTTTAGAGACCACTGAAGTTTTCTCATGTGGAGTTTGGCAAAAGGGAGCATAGGAATAGAGGAAGCAACAAACCTCAGAGCTCTCAGAAATTCCCTGGCCATTACTAAGTCAGAGGATGAAGGGACTGAAAAAAAGGAAATGATAGTTAGGGCCTTGTGCGGAGGCAGGGATGCCAGGAAGGGAACAGTCTGGATCCTGCACCCCAGAAAGGCATGATTCTGAGGAGGAGTCAGAAAGGACTTCTTGAAAACTTTAGTGAACTCTAGGCTCTGCAGAAAGGTTGAAGCCGAAGTCAAGAATATCCCATCAAAGACCCAAAGGCAGCAGCCCTAGAGGAAGCATCTGCTGCATCTTAACTACACTTGGAGTGACAAGCCACCTGGGAGGAAGTCCCTAACAAGGAAGGAGCAGAAGTCTTCCCTTCAAACTCTGGAAGATCAGAAATTACCCGACAGGCCTGAGGAAGAAGAGCCAACATGTACCTAGACATATGGGTCTGATAATTAGCAGCCATAAAAGGTAAAGTAGCAGATGTGTAAACCTTTTCCCCCAACCTTTCCATAGTTCTGGTACCTTTATCAGAAGGCAGTAACTTAGAAGGAAGCAATTGAGATGGCTTGTCAGAAGCCACAGACGCCACTGAAGGGTCAGCAGAGGGGCACATATAAAGAAATGATCAGTCCTCAGGCACCCTCTATAAACCTATCAGGTTTCTTGGGAAGAGGAGGCTGGGAATCAGGAGCCTTAGAAGCATTAGAAAAGGCATCCAACAACTCAGCCAAAACAGGAGGTATAGCAGAAGGCCTGGGAGAGTTCATATACAGCTCATACCTTTTCTGCACTTGAGAAACCTGACCACAATCCCATTTAAAAAAAACTCCATCATTCTAGAGATTGTGTCCCCAAAATGAATTTCCTATAAAGGAATAGGACTAGTAAATTCCTCTTCTTCAGACTCAATCTAAAGGAGAGGGAATCTGAGAGGAGTAGACAGGGGATTCTTCATCTGAATCTGCCTCCTCCTCAGAGGAATACTGTTCCCTGGGTCCTTTAAGGGGAGTAGAGAACCCAGGAGGAGCTGAACAGAAACACCCTGAGAAGGTTTCAAAGCCATCAAAGCATTAAACAACCTCTGAGTGAAACTCTGCCATTTACTCGGACAGTCATTAGGAATTGGAAAATCTTGAGACTGATAAACGCATATGCAGAGTAAAAGAATGTAAGATGGGAGATGAGCAGTTCAGATGCAAATCAGAATTCAACACAACTGACTCGATGTTTTCAGATATCTTTCTCAATGTAAAGAAGCTAGAAATGAGGACAGTCCAAATGGGCATTCCTGGACTTGGAGAAAGCATATGAAAAGGTCCCAAGTAATCTGAATTGGGCAGTCCTGAGATGGTATGAAATACCAGAAACATTGGTAGAATTAGTGCAGGCTATGTACAAGAACTAAATGACTCAAGAACGTACAGTGTCTGGTATCACAGAGGGGTTTCCAGTGGGATGGGATGTGCAAACTATGGTTCAGCACTGAGCATGATACTGCTGATAGGCTACATCAACAAATAGGATGGAGGAAACAGATCAACAAAGTTGCTATGTGTAGATGGCATTACTGGTGACAGGATAAGGGAATAGAATTCAAAACTGAAGGCACACGGGATGAAACTGAGTACAGCTAAGACAGTTGTAATGGCTGCAAAAGGAGAAAATCAGAAGAAGATTAAAACTGAGACAGAAGGGAAAATACTGGAACAGGTCAACAGCTTCAAGTATCTCGGAGGGGTGGTGGTGGTGAAGAGTAATCTTGAATGAGGAGGTCAAAGCTAGAATCAGAGGGGTTACAGCTAAATGACAGAGTGGCAGATGTGGTGTATGACATTATGAAGCCAAAGAAGTTAAAAAATAAGGTGTAAGAAACAGTGCTGTGATCAGTGCATTGTATGGTACAGAAACCTGGGCAGTATTGGCAGAGCAGTTTAGGAAGCTACAGGTGATGGAGATGAAGTGCCTGAGATAGGTGGCAGGATGCACACTGTGGGACAAAGGAAGAAATGTGGATATCAGAGAAAAAGCCAAAGTAGCTCCAATTGCAGGGAAGGTCAAAGAGAACAGATTATGGTGATATGGCCAGATGTGAAAAAAAGCAGAAGACAATCTGATGAAGATGATTTGGTACAAACAGGAAGAAGGCAAAAGGAAATGAGGGCATCAGGCAATGAGATGGATGGATTGTGTGAGAGAAGACCTGCGACAGTCAAAGGCAGGATAGTGGCATTGAATTGAGGAGGATGGCAACAGTTGACAGGACACCCCAACCCTATGCAGAAAATGGGTAAAAAGGGGAATCATGATGATGCTAGGAGGGTTGACTTCATCTCCAAGTTACTGATATGAAGACTAGTCTCTGTCTGACAATGTGCCTTGAAACAGCTTCCCTTCGGAATGCCCTCCCACCTGAAAGAGGAACCATCCATGGTCACAGTTGCTATTGGGGGTAGAAGGTTGAAGGTCAACCTCATTTTACTATCAGCGAGGTCAACTGCCAACAGATACACTTTTTACATACTGGAGCACAAAGGGGCAGGTAAAACAATGCCAATTTACTGAAAATGTTCACTGCAGGTCTCTCATGTAAAATTTTGCCTGAAGTACTAGTGTGGTTGAAGCAGCCACAGAACTCAGTAACCATAGGATATGTCTTGCTGGAGGGTTGGGATAAAAAAGGACCTCTGAAGTGAGTTGATGTAGCTACAGAATTCAGGACTGAGAAAGTCTGGCTATTTGAGTAGTTAAGTCCAGGTGGCATCCTATGAACTTGGCCTGTGCTGGTGCCAGCTGGCTTTTGGCAGGACTGATCATAATTCCCAAGTATGGGGCTAAATGGAGCAGAAAGTCCGTTCACTGAATTATAGTTCCCTGCTGGATGCAATGAGAAGCCAGTCATCTAAGTATGGGAACAAACAGTACCCTTGAAGTCTGAAATACACTGCCACACCTGTCATACATTTGTCTCACTACAACCCTGGGGGGTATGTGGTGAGACCACAGGAAACTGTTCTGAATTGAAAATGACTGGCTCCCAGCTGAAATTGGAGAAATCTCCTGAACTGCCTTGCTATTTTGATATGACAGTAAGTGTCCCAGAGAGCTGTTGAGCACATCCAATCATCCTTCCTCAAAAGAGGTAGAATGGACTAAATTGTGACCATTTGGAAACTTTGTTTCAAAAACTTGTTAAGGTAGGTTAGGTCTAGCATGGACCAGAGGCCCCTTGTTTTCTTCGGAAGCAAAAAGAAACTAGAATAGAGACTGGATCCTTGCTGGTCTGGTGGGACCTCCTGGATGACTCTTATTTCTAGCATTTACTTTCTCTCTTTTGTAGACAGGAAAGAAAAGGAATAACAGGCTCTGGTGATTATTTTCTGCACCCGGGGATCTTGAATGAGGGCCCACTATGCGTGTGTGTTCAGAGATGAGCACACCCCAACTGCATCCACAGTGCAGTAGTCGGGCATCCATTCAGTGCTAGAAGGGTTACTCAGTGAAGGGAACTCAAAACCCTTGATTATGTGGTACTCCTCTACCCCTGGGGTGACATTTCCCCTCTGCCCAGGGGGAGTCTGTCAGCAGAAGCATCCTAGCCAAAACCCTGGAACTTTCAAAACTTCAGCTTTTTTTCCCCCCATCCCTTGGTTTCCAGGAAAAACTCCTTTGAGGGGGGTAGAAAAATGTATGCCAACTGCAGATAGGGTGGTGCCCTCCTGTTCACGTCTGGCAAACATTTCTTTAACCTTTGGACGAAAAAAAATCATTGGAGGAAGCATTAATGAAAAACATCTAAGTCTCCTGTGAAATTGTGCAGGTGCATCCAGGCATGCTGATGAACAACAGTGCCAGTTCCTGCTGCCCATGCAGTGCCATCAGCTGCATTAGAGAGAGAAGACGCATGGGCACATTGGTCATAAACTGTAGGGTAGAAAGCTCTAACTCCACATTATTTCTGGATGCCAACAGATGGATTACCAGAGAGGGATTTTGACAGTTCCTAAAGGCCCTCTGAAAATGAGTCATGAGGGTCAAGTAGTTCAGTGCACACACTGCAAATGCTTCTGAAGTGCAAGTCTCTCTCCCAAATCTGTCCAATGCCCTACATTCTGTTAGCAGGATGACTAGATGTGTTCTCTGCCAAGAGCTCCTTCATGGTGGCTGCAGCAATAACCATGCCATTTACTGGGGGACCCTTGGTCCAATGGGACTTGTTCCTAGGTGCAAAAAATATCTTATTCATTTTCCACTGGATAGGCTCTACCCAGGTCAGGTTCCTTCCAGGCCTACTGACAGACCAAGTCTATTAGATCATCAGTGGGTGGGATCACACAGGAGGTGGAACAGCCAGCACTGAAAGCCTCAAAGAATACAGAATCCTCCAGGAAAGGGACTACAGTGGATGAACCCCCCTCTCTGCTTCATCAATTCTAAAATATCTACAAAGGAGATGCTTTCCAGAGGGGATATGGAGAATCCCTTTATCGTAATATGTATAATCTGCGGCAGACTTTGGAGAGTAGTCTAAATGTTTACTCTTGCAGGTCCATTTCTTATGGCCTGCCCTTGAGGGGTGTTCTGGGGAAGGCTTGGAATTGGAGGGGAAGCTCACAAAGTAACAACACTTGAGACTTAGCGAGGCCGATTGCCCCTATCAAATAGGATGAGAAGACATGGTCACAGAATCCCTAGAGGGTTGGGACAGAACAGAGTGAGACAGACATATCTCCTTTCTTGACCTAGAGCTCTCAAAAGCCTTGAAAGCCGAAGCTGAGACTGGGGCCGAAGCTGCATCCCCCTGACTAAAGGGTGTTAGAGAAGGAATATCTTACAGCTCAAATCTGCCTTGGCTTTGAGACAGACAATGGCTCCAAAGTATCCTGAGCTGAAGTGCCCATGGACAAGTACGGCTCCAAAAACTTTGGAGTCTAACCCAACCCCCAAGCTTCATCTTCGACACGTCGGCTCCAAGATCCATCCAATTCAATGGGACTGGAATCAAGAGGGTGAATGAAAATCAAACATGAGAGTGCTATTGGCTCAGACACAGGTGCTCTGTGGGAATTACTCAAACACAGACATCAGATCTGAAAGTTGCATTGACACAGGAGAGACTAAGGTCAGTCCATGCTCAGAGCCACTGGTGGGGGTAGGCACCAGGACTCCCCCCCAGCTAAATCTGGGTATGAAGAAATTTCCACATCATCCTGTTGATGTTGGTTTCTGATAAAGTATTGAAAAATCAGGACATGAAGGAAGAAGCCACCAATGGTGGTCTAGGTGAATGGTTTGGTCTGTCCTGTAAGACAGCAGAATGGAGCATTGGACTAGCTGGCTCTGAGAAGAAGCAACAGGATGGACACGCTGGAACAGCAGGAGAGAACTCCCACCTGACATGAGTAGCCTACACTAGTAAACCCTTCAAAATTGTAATTTTAAATGAATCCTTTGCTGTAGAAATAGAGTCCAGGCTGTAATGTTCAGCAAAGGTATGCGGTAGGATCATATGTTAGCTGCTGTAATACTGTGATGTAGAAGATTCCTGATAAAGGCAGTAAAGAGTTGAAATCTGATGGGGTGTGCTTTAGGAGGAAATGGCAGATCCTTGCCTACCTGATCATACAAAATGAAATGCAACTGCCAGACATTTGTTAGGTTTGTTTAAATGGTTTTCTGTGGAGTGGCCCAGGACAAGAAGGGTAATTTCTATTACACTTTGGAGAGGGAGACTGAAAATTTAGTTTTAACCCGGGAATGAGCTTTCTCCTCAAAAATTTTCAGAACTTCTGCAACAGTAGTAGCAAACAGTACTTTCCTTGTCTAGTACAGCATTAAAAATGTGTGCCATGACAGCCTCGGGCATATTCAGAGATTTATGCCATGCATACCTATACATAACTGACCCAAGTTGCTGCTGCCTGGGATAATAATGTATTAGCAGATAAGAACATTTTAAGGAATGTTTAGTGACTCGAGTTACAGAAGAGATCACATTGAATATGGAAGAGAAGATTTAATGTCTAAAGAAGTTAAATCCATAAGGTCCTTGTTCATGTCAGAAAACTTCTCCATGTGATCTTGACTGTTAGCAGTCCTAAAAGAAAGGGTAAAAGAAGCATAAACTTTATTCCCAAACCTATCAAATACTGTTGCATCCTTATCTGAAGGCAGAAGATTTGTAACAATAGTATTTTGGATCCAATATGACTGGTTAAGGTAATCACAGCTAGATCAGCCACAGAATTAAAAAAAAAAAAAAAAAACATGGGTCTGTGGCACTTTAAAAAGTCTGTCAGACTTCTTGGGTGCAGTAAGTTTACTGTCAGGAAAAGTACATGCTTCCTCAAAGGTGTCTTCCAAAGCACTTATTACAGTAGAGATGGCTGAAGACTTAGGGGTTTCTACATGCAAAAGGTCACAGTATCTTTTTTTTGGGGTCTCAGAAATCGTCTTCCCACTGGAAAAGGTCCCTTATTTTACTAATGGTGTCCAAAAATGAAAATTGTTCTACCGAAGAAATATTGTCTTCAAACTTTGACTCTAAAGAGTCAGGAGAAGATACCAAAGAGGTATAATCCAAGACAGTCTCTTCTATGTCAGACTTGGAGTCACTGCCATCAGGAGATGGAGAAGGGCTATAAACAAATGAGAAGCCTTGAAAAGACCTTAAGCAAAAGAAAACCACTTCTCTTCAGGCTCTCTAAAACAGAGTTGGAGGAGAAACATGCTTAGTTTTTGCCTTTTCTTTTTAGGCACGTCTACAGCCAAAGTACCAACTGCCTCAGACGTACTGACTTCAATATGGGAGTCCAGTAACTCTTCCCTCAACAGCACTTAAGGAATGCCATCAAACTTTTCGGACATCACAATGCATAGTTCTTCATTTAGATAGGTGCATGTCCATTCATAGAGGATGTGCTAAACTACAGACCCTTAGCGGTGTCCCTAGGAGCAGCACCAGATGCATTAGAAGGTGAAAGACAGTTCAAGGACTCGAAAAGAACACAACAGAATCCTACATCAAGGACAAGGGAAGAGAGGGTGAAGGAGAAGCCACCTCAGTCATTTTTCTATCCATCTTCCTTTTCTTCAGAGCTGGAGGGGAGTCTTCTGAGATGCCAGCACCAGAATCCAAAGCAGAGTTCTCTAGAACTTTAAGCAGTTGGTTTTCAAGGTAAATGCTTGGGGAGCTGAGCCTACTTGTAATAGTTTCAGCAAAAAAGAAAAAAATACATTTCTTAACTTCATGTGACTCCACTAAACAAGACAAGCAAACAAGGCGTCCACAAAACCCACACTTAAGAATCTCCTGCATATTCCCAAGTCAAACAGCAGTAGAAATACAAGGTATAAGGACATGAACTTTGTGACTTAAACAGAACATGCTGGAGAGACAGATGTGTAGCCCAGAGACTGACCCTCCTATGGAACAGGATTCCCATTCATGTGAAACTGAGTTTGTCTATTACCCAATTTAAGCATAACCTAAACCAATGCATGGGGAATAGGACATTTATACCATGCCTGGAACCCATGTCCCTTATGAACAAAGGTAGCTTATAAATGCCTGGCCCGTAATGTCCTACTTGGATACAGGATGTCCTTATTAATTTGGGAAAACTTAGCTAGGCTTAGAAAGGCCCCTCGGTTTGTTAGCCTACAACCTGTTTCCACTTCCCTCATTAGATCCCTACTGAAGAAACTAAAGCCTACTACCATTGCTGCTGACCTTCTACCAGCTGATTACCTACAAAAAGCTGCAGAGGTCATAGCCTACCCCATCTCCATCCTAATTAACCGCACCATAACAGAATCTACTATCCCCTCAATCTGGAAAATCTCCCACATCATCCCTCTCCACAAAGGTGGGACATCTACTGATCTATCCAACTACAGGCCAATAGCCATATTGTCACCACTTGCTAAAATCATGGAAAAATGCATACACAATCAACTAGTACACTACCTAACCCAGAGCAAGCTCCTAACTACCTCACAGCATGGCTTCAGACCCAAACACAGCACTACTACCGCCCTCCTGTCCTTCACTGACACAATAAACCACAACAAAAACAACAAAAACATGTCATCCGCTCTCTTTCTGGACCTATCAAAGGCCTTTGATATGGTCAACCACCAACTACTGCACAACACTCTAAAAACATTTGAACTAGACAACACAACACTCAAGTGGTTCCATGCCTATCTCTCAGATAGAAATTAAGCCGTACTATGGCAAAACAAACTCTCGCCCCTATTACCTAACACCACAGGGGTTCCCCAAGGCTCCATCCTGGGACCCCTACTCTTTTCTATGTTTATAAACGACCTCCACACAGTCATCCCCGAGTCCTCCTGTATACAATACGCGGACGACTCAACACTTATAAACACGGACAGGTCACCAACTAAGCTATTATCCAAAACCCAAGACTGTCTGACTGCAGTTGAAGACTGGTTGCTAGGTCGCCACTTGATCCTTAACCCTAAAAAACCAAACTATTACTCTTCCAGCCTACCCATAAACCTACCTCTATACTCTTTTCTGTTCAATCCAAAAATGGGACTACTATATCCCCAGACTCAAATTCCAAATTACTAGGTGTTACCATAGACAACAAACTCAGATTCGACCTTCACATTAACCAAACTATTAAAACAGTTAACAAAAAACTGGGGTCTCTTTATAGAATTAGATCCTTTCTTACTCCCAAAGCAAGAGAAGCCACAGCCCGCTCTCATCTCCTCTCCTCACTCCTTTATGCCTCACCCATACTTACCAACCTGTATAAATCTGACCTAAATAAGCTCTCAGGCTGCTACAATCACATTGCTAGATTTGTTACTGGCATGCCTTATAAAACCCATCACTGTATCAACCTGCACAACCTAGGTTGGGTGGAACTACCTAACCTACTTCAACAAACCCAGCTAACAGTAGCTTTCAAAATTCTCAATCAACCTGACTCCATTCCTGCACTGCGTAATTTAATCACCCCATATCTAAACCTAACTAGTCTGTGTTCAGCAAATAGGCTACTTGCTCAAACAGTCAAATCCTGTAACTCTGGAGGTGACTCGCTGTTTGCAAATTCCATTGGTAAAATATGGAATTCCCTTCCGCCTCAACTCACCACCATCACCTCTTTATCCAAATTCAAGAAAAATTTAACCCTTCACTTTAAAAATCAGTGGCTCTGTCAATGTTCCAAACCAGACTAAACCCTCTACCCTCCGGAACCCCACTTCTCCTCATGTTTTCCTCTAGGCTCTTCCTCTATCTAGCATTTACTCTGACATTTTTT
The DNA here is from genome assembly GCF_019279795.1 of Protopterus annectens. Classification (NCBI taxonomy): domain Eukaryota; kingdom Metazoa; phylum Chordata; order Ceratodontiformes; family Protopteridae; genus Protopterus; species Protopterus annectens. The sequence continues at coordinate 605,070,916 of NC_056750.1, read as the reverse complement.
CCTTCTAAACCTTAAATGTTAACAATTGCATAATCTATTTTACCTACGTATTAGTCTTAAGTAAAGAGCAGTAGTTTCTCTGTTCATATATCTCTTTGTACCTATGTATTAATTATCAAAACATGTAGTATATTCTCTGTTCATCAGTATGTAAATTAATGTCAATGTGGAGCTTTTCTCCCCGGGCCTCCGCTGAAAATGGACATATATCCAGTCGGATTTTCCCGGTCAACAAATGTAAAATAAATAAATAAATAAAATAAATTTTGAATCTAAAGCTGTATGATAATCTTTGAATGAGATTTGCCTGCCACACACTTTCCTTTTCTCCTAGACACAGGAATACAGCAACAATAATTTTCCAAATATGGAAGGAAAGTTTCCAAAGGGGTGCATATCTGCCCAAGAGATTGAACAGGCCGAACTACTGAAGAGACAGTGAAGACAGTCTAAGTGAATCTTCAACAGTTAAAAAGTTTTGAATTTTGGTCTGAATATATACCAGCATGCCCCCTGAACTTCCTCAGATGAACACCATGCAAGGAAGGCACCTAAAAGCTTTCATATACTGGCAAGAATTCCAGTTCCTGGTTAGATGCATCCTACACCCCTATATGCTACTGCAGCAGTGATCTAATGATGAACATCAGGTCAGACCTTTAATCAGTCAACCCGGACATTAAAAGCCCAGCATACCTGTAAAGTTTCCAAGGTTTATCGGTCTTCACCACCACTGCTTTTTTATCCATCATAAATTAATTTAATCTTTCTGTCCTTAAGAGTATTAGGAGTAATGGGTTAACAATGAACACAGTGACTGTGTGACATCAGCAAGGTAACAAAGATATAGTGAGGTAGAATCCTGAGTGCTACCAAAAAAGTATTACTTTAATGAAACAATATTCTGCAAAAGCAGTGCAATAAAGCTTAATAAGAAGTTACGTACTCACCATAATGTTCTATGTTTGTTGTCCATCTTGTCTATATTCTTGCTGGTTGGGTTTACAGGCATTCTAGGCTGCGACTCGGCTGAATACTAAAGCTCGAGAGCTTCCAATGGCTTGAGGATAACTTCATATCCCATGATGCTCTGGGCCAAATCCCCAGTTCTTGTTTGCAAGTGAAAGGCAATCACAGAAAATGTGTAGATATATATATACACACAAACACATATACATAAATATAGATAAATATATATATACATAAATATAGATAAATATATATACATAAATATATATATATATATATATATATATATATATATATATATATATATATATATATATTAGTGTTCATAGGTAGGTACTAGGCTATTGGCCCTAGGGCCTATATAAGCCTAGCCAAATGGTACCCTGGCTTTTGCCAACCAAGAAAATTATTTTCCTGTGCCCCTGTCAAGCAGAGCCACAGAAGTGATCCCCGGGGTGAATTTCCTATCTCCCATCCAATCAAGATTTTTCTTGAAAAGTGCTAATGAGGATTTTTGTTTGATATAGATAGGTAGTTTGTTCCAGAGTATGGGAAGTCTCTGTGACAGGAATCTATCCCTCCAGCATGTTCTGTTTATTGTGGTGACAAGGTTTAAGTCCCTAGAGCGTGTAGCTCGGAGGGATTGGGATTTCTTTATGTGGAGCATGCCCGACAGCTCTGGGTTTGACATAGCTTTGTATGTTAGGCAGAGATTGCCTCTGATTAGGCGATATGCGACAGAGTAAAGCTGGAGTTTTTTTAGACTGTCTGCGTAGGGCATCTGTTTGAGGCTGGTAATCCTCTGTGAGGTATTTCTGTGGCCTTTCCAGTTGTTGTAGATGTCTTGTGAGGTACATACCAAAAGGGGCATTGTACTCTATAATGGGTCTAATGAGTGATGAGTAGAGGGGAACAATGACCTTTTTTTTCCTGGATGAGAAACCTTTTGTGATGAGGTGCGCCACATAGAAGGATTTCCTGACTACTGTGGCGATATGATTATCAAAGAAGAGACTACTGTCAACCTGTGTCCCAAGGTCTCTTATCACACTTTCAGTGTTAAGTAGACTACCGCCTATGTGGTAGTTCATGGGTACAGAGTTTTTACCAAAAGGGACGACAATGCACTTTTTGGCATTGAGCTTGAGGCCATGGCTTTGACACCAGGCGTCTGTCTCTGAGGCCCCTTTGTAGGATGTCCACATTGTTAGGAGTTTTGATTATGGCTCCTAGTTTGCAGTCATCTGCGAACTTTGTTAGCCAAAGACCTTCTGTGTTGGCCTGTACTTCAGAGAAGTAGATACCAAACAGGAGAGGACCTAGGACTGAACCTTGTGGTACTCCACTTGTCACTGGTCTGAAGTTGGATTAAGAGTCTGCTACTTTCACAGTGTGGGTTCTGTCAGTGAGCCAGTTGGCAACCCATCTTGTGACATAGGGATTTATACCTAGTTTAGTGAGTTTGTCTATAATACCAGAGTGGGGGATGGTGTCGAAAGCCTTGGCGAGATCTAGATAGGCTGTGTGAACCACCTCACCCTCACCTATGGCTTTGGTGACCTCTTCAAAGTAGTCTATCAGGTTTAGGAGACATGATCTGCCTTTTACAAACCCGAACTGGGTATGTTCCAGAGTTTGGAGATTACCAATGTCATTGTTTATAAGGTCCATGATGATACGCTCCAGAGCCTTGCAGACCAGGCTCGTCAGGCTAATGGGGCGGTAGTACCCGGGGTCCGTGGTGGCTCCTCCTTTGTGGAGTGGGATAACCATTGCTGTGTGCCATTCAGTGGGCACAAAGCCTGAGGCGAGGATATGACTGAACATGGTACTTAAGTGGGATGCCAGTTCATTTAGAACACTGCCTGGGATGTTGTCAGGTCCCATGGATGCTGTGTTCTTGGTTTTGGTGAGTTTGCATTCTTCTGGTATAGAGATGGGCCCTTTAGGGAATGAGAGGAGGGTAAAGTTAGCACTGAACCTATCTGCCAGGATGTTGGCAATATCAGTTGGTTCTGTATATTTAGTGCCATTGTGCTGTAACTCAGAGCAGATCTGAGTGTTGCCAATGAGATTCTTGACATAGCTATAGAATGCTTTGTGGTTGTCTTTAGAATCAGTGGCGATTTTGTTTTCGTAACTAGCTTTGGAGAATTTTATGAGGGATCTCTGCTTCTTACTGAGGCTGATCATGGAGTTCCTCCAATCATGGTATTTTACTCTTTTTTGCAACAGTTTCTTTCTTCTGTTGTAGAGTTTGTTTATGGCAGGGGACCACCAGATTGGTTTCCTTTTTTTGGAGGTAGCATCGTTCTGTTAGGGATTGCACGATCCATGCACTCCTGTAAGTGCTTATAAAGTGCAATTGTATAGCATTCAGCAGTCATATCTCTATTGTCCATCAGCATGGGTGTCGTGAAGTTTAACACTTCTGTCTTAAGAAGCGTGAAGTTGGCTTTGGAGAAATTTTTTATGGTGGTTTCCCTAATGGGGGGTAGATGTGGGATGTGGATGTCTAGGGTGATTTGCTTGTGGTTGGATTTGACCAATGAGGAATTGACCTCTGGTGTGGAACACCGGTTGCCCATGTTGGTAATGACCAGGTCTAGGACATTGCTGCCCCTGGTGGAGGTGTGGATAAGTTGATCCAAGGCATTGAAATTTATGAATTCCGGAAAACGTTGAGCACAAGAGTTGGTACAAAAGTAGTTTTCCCAGTTAATGGTGGGGTAATTAAAATCACCCATTATTAGGATGTTAAGTTGTACCCTAATATTTTCCAGTGTATCAAGAAACGAGCGAGAATCCTGGAGCATGGTGGGGAGCCTCTGACACCATCCCCCACTCTGGAAGCATAGATAAACTTACTAAGCTGGGTATTAATCCCTACGTCACTTGATGGGTTGCCAACTGGCTTACTGACAGAACCCACACTGTAAAAGTAGCTGACTCCAAATCCAGCTCCAGACAAGTGCCAAGTGGAGTACCTCAGGGTTCAGTCCTGGGACCTCTCTTGTTTGGCATCTACTTTTCTGAAGTACGTGTCAACACTAAGGGACTCTGGCTAACAAAGTTCGCAGATGACTGCAAACAGGGAGCCATTACTGAATCCCCAGATTATGTGGATACTCTACAAAAGGACCTTACAGAAACAGATGCTTGGTGCCAGAGTCATGGGCTCAAGCTCAATGCCAAGAAATGTATAGTTATCCCCTTTGGGAAAAAAACATGTACCGTGAATTACCACATAAAAAGAGAGTTTTCCATGACAAAAACTATAAATCACAAGATGATGCAGGCTCAAAAGGCGGTAAAATTAGCGAGGTTAGCATGAGATTTAGATCCCAAGGGAATGGGGGTTCTCTGATTGGGGGTCTGAGTAAGAAGGTACCTTTGAGGAAGGCCTTTCATAACCTATGCGACATAATCGGGACTCCCATTTCTTTAGTATGGAAATTAGAAATGGCTGCCAGTTAAACCCCAATGGTAGCTGCAGCAGCTCCTACTTCAAACAGTTCGGTAAGAAAGACTAACATTGTAGATATGGAAGCTGTAAAAAGACTCTGTTCTGTTTCACAGCCCAAAATGAAAATCTTTTCCACTTACTGGAGTATAATTTCCTCATGGATGGTTTATGGGAAAAAAATGAGAATATGACTTACTGCAGGGGAAAAGTGGTAACACCTAGCTATGCATGGAATTGGAGCAGCCATGCTGTCAACTTGAGGGCTTGGACAGATGATGGAACTCTCCCCAAGAATGGGTCAAGAGGTCTGAAATTGGATCCAGAATCCAAGGTTCCTCCAGCAGATGGGTCCAGAGAACGGGAAAACAAACTTGACGAGTCCAGTAAGGAGCAATGAGGATCATAATGCTTTTCAACAGTCTGGCTTTTTGAATGACTTTGGGGACTAGAGGAAAGGTGGGGGGAAGCATAGAGTAATCCTGGGGGCCAATCGTGAACCAATGCATTCCTTGGTGACTTCCTCAGAGGGGGAATGAGGGCAAAGTAGTTGCTGCATTTGGTATTCATGGATGTGGCGAATAGGTTGCAGCAAAGCTGGCCCCATTTCGGGGCGATCGCTTCCGCAATCTCTCTTTTCAGGGACCACTTGTGAGGCATCAAAATCGCTCTGCTGAGCTTGTCCGCTATCACATTGGATTTTCCCAGGATGTGCTTTGCTTTCAGAAAACGTTGAGAAGAGATCACCCATTGCCAAACTTGTTGTGCCTCCCGACATAGTGGGTAAGATTTGGTTCCTCTCTGCTTATTTATATACCACACTACTGACATGTCTATCTGAATTGCAACCGTTCCCATGGGAAGAGTCCTGAAATGCCTGCAACACAAAGCACTGCTCTCATTTCCAGAACATTTATGTGCAAGTGGCTTTTGTGATTTTGCCATATTCCTTGCACTGTCATTTCCAGAAAATATCCCCCCCCCCCCCGATCTGGGAAGTGTCCGTGGTCAGTACTACGTTCGGTTGAGGAAAAACAAAGGGACGACCCTGATACAACTGTTCTGTCTACAGCCACCAAAGATCTTTTTTGCATAACTCTGTGATGATAATCTGGTGTGACAGAGGAAGATCTTGCACTGACCACTGGGCAAAGAGCAACCATTGTAGAACTCTCGTGTAGATGTGCTAGCAGGACTAGGAGGACAACTGCTGCCATGGTACCCAGAATGTGAGCACAAATCTGGCTTGAACTTTTCTCTTTGCCATTAAAATCCTGATTTGCCGGTGAATGGACTGAATTCTGTCTGGTGTAAGTTTTGCTGTCATGGTTTTTTAATCCAGATCTGCACCTAAGAAGGTAGTATGCTGAGATGACAACAAGGCAGATTTTTTTTTTTAAGTTTACTGTGATGCCTAGTCTGGCACAAAGTGACAGTGTTTTGCCCTCGTTTGAAATAGTAGATGCCTGGTGGTAATGGTGTTGAGGAGCCAGTCGTCTAGATATGGAAACACCTGGAATCCCCGACATCTCAAGTGAGCCATGACCACTGCCATGCATTTGGTGAACACTCTGAGGCTGTAGTGAGACCAAAGGGCAGGGCTCGAAATCTGTAATGACTGGCTCCCAGCCAAAAGCACAAGTGTCTCCTGGATTGCCTGTCCATCTTTATATGGTAGTACGCATCCTGGAGATCTACTGAACACATTCAATTGTCTTTCCCGATAAATGGGAAGACTGACAAAGAGTTACCATCCAGAACTTTGACTTCTTCACTGATTTGTTTAGTTTGCTGAGATCTAGTATTGATATCCAGCCCCCCGTCTTTTTTGGAACTAAAAAGAATCTTAAGTCCCAGATCCCATCTGGTCTGTGGGGACCTCTTGGATGACTTTTTTCTAGCAACGAGATTACCTCTTGTGTTGCCTGGTCTTTTTGGCTGGGTGGGATATCCAGTAATGTCTGATTTTTTTGGTGGGGAGGTAGAAAAAGGTATGTAGTACCCGCTGGATATTATTGTTTGTACCCATTTGTCTTGGGGAAATTTTTTGCCAGGCATTTGGGTGCAGTGACAATTGACCCCTGACTGCCTCCAGACAAAAGGAGATGGGCCTCCTTTCAGGAGCATGGGCAGAGCTTGTCAGAGAAAGTACAGTTTTGTACCTACCATAAATGTAGATGTTCGATAGGAATGCATCTGCAGTCCTTACAAATGGGTTGTCCTGTCGTCAGGCAGCCCTTCGGTCAGCCGGATTCCAAAGTCTGGGTCTGGCCTCGGCTGGTGTCGCACTTCACCCGACGTCATAGCTGCAGTTATTCGGGTATAAAGGCATCAGCCAACACCATTTTCCTCAGTGTTTCTTGCCCCAGATGCCAGGTGCCCTCTTGGAAGGCTAAATTTGGATAAATGCCAATATTTCCAAATGGTAGAGAGCAAACACAAAAATAAGCATGTATGTACATATATACAAACAAATACACCATAATAGATCCCCCCCCCCAGCTAGCTATAAGGTGGGCAAATACCCTAGGAGTACCACAGAGGGGAAGGCGGGTGGGTAATCCTGACTGCAGATGCATTCCTATCGGACATCTACATTTATGGTAGGTACAAAACTGTACTATGTCCTTCAAGGATGCATCTGCAGTCCTTACAAATGGGTAGAATACCATAGCCAAACGAGGGGAGGAGGTAACAGGAGAGATTATGGTGTAGTTAGGATCCCTTGCAAAACAGCAGAGGCAAAACCTGCTCGGGATCTAGAGTATAAAGGTAAACTATAATGCTTGGCAAATGTATGCACGGAGGTCCAAGTAGCAGCCTCTATAATGTCCTTGGTAGCCACTCCTCGTAAGAAGGCTGTGGTAGTGGCTGTAGCCCTTGTAGAGTGAGGCCTGATGTTTTCTGGAGTTTTCTTTCCATGGTAAGAGTAACAAAATCTAATGCAATTTCCTATCCACTTGGAGATTGTCTGTTTTGAAATTGCTTTTCCTTCCCTTCCTGTTGCATATGCTACCAGTAGCTGGTCAGTTTTTCTGTTGCTCTTGGTCCTGTCCAGGTAGTAGCGTAACTGTCTATGCACATCCAAGGTATGCAACAGTCTTTCTCCCCTGTTCTGGGGGTTGGGGAAGAATGTAGGTAGGTGGATAGCCTGGTTTAAAGACACTCTGGATACCACCTTAGGCATAAATGTAGGATTTGTTCTCATGGACACTCTATCTTGATGGAAGATCAGGAAGGGTTGCACTGCCATTAATGCCTGTAGTTCAGAAACCCTTCTTGCTGAAGTGATTGCCAGCAGGAAAGCAGTTTTCCATGATAAGTATTGCATCTCTGCTGTTGCTGCTGGTTCGAAAGGAGGAAGTGTCAATTTTTCTAGCACAAAGTTCAAGTCCCATGCTGACAATGGTGGTTTCCTAGGAGGTTTTACATTTTTAATTCCCCTCAGAAACTGCCTGAGCAGCGGGTGTGAAGATTGGAGGATCCAAGCTGTATTCTGCTGAAATAGCTGATGCATGTATCTTGATGGAAGAATAGGACAGGCCTGAGTGGAAAAGCTCTGCCAAGTATTCCAGGATGTTGGCTATGTTTACCAGTGACACATCTTCTCCCTTTGCAGTACTCCAAATGTGATATCTTTTCCATTTTGCTGCATAATTTTTTCTTGTTGAGGGTCTGCGAGCCTCAAGGATAATGTCTTTAACCCTTTGTGATAAATGTGGGTTAATTGATCTTATGCAATGTTCCAGGCAGTCAGCTGCAGAGTTTTCAGGTTTGGATGCAGGTTGTTGTAGTTGTTCTGTGTTAACAGTAATGGAACCAGGGGTAGTGTCCATATTTGTTCCCGTGACATGCTCCTTAGTAATGGGTACCAATGTTGCCTTGGCCAGTCTGGAGCTATCAGAATGATCCTTGGACGTTCCTCTTTGATCTTCAATAGCACCTTGTGCATCAAAGGAAGTGGTGGGAATGCATATGCTGTCAGGTTCTTCCAACTGAAAGATAGGGAGTCCACTTTCCAAGCAAGTGGGTGGTACGTCCTTGTGCAGAATTTCTTTAGCTGGTGATTCCGAGGGGATGCAAATAAGTCTATTTCTGGGAGTCCCCATTTTCTTGTAATGGCTTTGAAGATGTCCGGATGCAGCATCCATTCGTGGGCATCCGTGGTAGTCCTGCTTAATATGTCTGCTAGAATGTTTTCTTTTCCCGGTACAAAAATTGCCTGTAACAATGTTGTAGCTCAGAGCCACATTCCATAGGTCCAGTGCCATCCGGCATAGAGGGTATGAATGTGTGCCTCCCTGTTTGTTGATGTACCACATCACTGTGGTGTTGTCTGTCCTTATCATCAACTGACCTTCTTGGAGGAATGGTCTGAATATCTGGATTGCCAATTTTACTGCCAGCATTTCCTTTAGGTTTATGTGCAGGTGCAACTGGTCTCGAGTCCATAAGCCTTGTATACACTTGTCCAGCATGTGGGCCCCCCAACCGAGGTCTGAGGCGTCCGTCGTGATGGTTTGGCTTGGTTGAATGCTGTAGAAGGGCAATCCTGTGTTTGATTGGCAGGCCTGAGCCCACCATAGGAACTCTTGCTTTAGGCATGGGATTATTGGAATGTTGGTTTCTAGGCTGTACTTGTGTTGAGACCATAAAGTCTTTAGGTACCACTGTAGCTTTCTCATATGCAGTCTGGCATGAGGTACCAGTATTATGCAGGATGCCATGAAGCCCAGGGCTTGCAGTACTTTTCTTGCTGTAAGATGGTTCTGCTTTGTTAATGCCAAGAAGTAGAGAGGTAGTTGCTCTTGTTTTTCTACAGTTAGGAATGCCATTTGCTTTGATGTGTCCAGTTCTGCACCCAAAAAGGTTATTCTTTGGGATGGTATCAGTCTTGACTTTTTTATATTGACTGTATATCCCAGGGCTTGTAGCAGGTAAATGACTCTTTGTAAGTCTTCTGTTAGCTTGTTTATGCTGTCCGCTTGTATCAGGCAGTCATCCAGGTAGGGGTAAATTTGTATTCCCTGAAGCCTGCAATGGGCAATTACTGATGCCAGGCATTTCGTGAACACTCTGGGCGCAGTAGATAAGCCAAAGGGCAATGCTGAGAATTGATAATGCTCTGATCCTGCAAGAAATCTGAGGTATCTTCTGCAATTTGGTCGAATGGGGACGTGCAGGTATGCCTCCTTGAGATCTAGAGTTACCAGCCAAGACTCCTTGCCCAGCATGGGAAGAAGCTGCTGTAGAGTCAGCATTTTGAATTTTGGAACAATGAGGAATGTGTTTAAAGCGGACAGGTCGAGAATAGGCCTCCATTTGCTCTCTTTTCTTGGTACCAGGAAGAGTCTGGAGTAAAATCCCTTTCCTTGTTCCATAGATGGTACCTTTTCCACAGCTCTCATCCTTAATAACTGAGATATTTGTTTTAGAGCTTCTGCCTTTTGAGTTGGTGGTAGGTTTGGCATTCCTCTCTTTCCTGGTAGATTATGGAAATGAAACCTGTAACCTTGGTCTATAGTTTGCAAAATCCACTTGTCCCTTGTGATGTAATGCCAGTTCTTTGAAAATAAAGCTAGCTTTCCGCCTAAGGGTGCTTCTAGTTGTTCCCTGGTAGGCGGTGCCAGAGCCAAGTCACTGTGATTGTCCTGTTGCAGTGGTGGTGGCTGCGTCTGTGCCTCGCTGGTTGTTACCCTGCCACTGGCGTCCCCTGTAGGCACCCCTGGATTGGTTTCTGCCTCTTGATCGCCTATTCCTGCCTCTCTGTGCTTTAGAGGAGTCTGGAAAGGACCAATTTTTGGAGGGCCAGTTCCGGCTAAACCTTGGAGGTTGGACCTGCAAGAAATCTTTCACTGTTTGTACAGATTTTGCCTTCTCCTCCATCTTCTTCAGTACCTGTTGTGCAGGAGAACCAAATAAGTTGGCTTTGTCCATGGGCGCATCTAATAGCTTTGATTTGACATGGTCCGGTAAGGCCTGCTCTTTCAACCAGGCATGCCTTCTGATAACTGTGCCAGTCATGGCTGATCTAAAGGAAGCCTCCAGTGCATCATAGCCGCATTTTAAAGAATGGTTACTAACTTGCTGAATGTTATGTACCATTTCCTGAACATACTTCTTATCAAAAGGTTCATCAGAGGACAGTTTTTTAGTTAACTGGTCTAGCATAAATTCTTGATATTGTATCATGTGAAATTGACAGTTCAAGGTCCTGGCTGACAAAGTAGCAGAAGTGTAAACTTTTTTACCCCATCGCTCTAAGGACCTGGATTCCCTTTCAGAGGGGAGGGGGTTTTTAGCAGAGGTAGAAGCTACAGCCTTAGGTCCCTGGGAGATAGTCTCGGGATCTGCAAAAGGAGCCTTGTATAAATGGTGATGTGTGTCCGGGACCCTGTAGAACCTATTGGGCTTAGCAGGGGCCGGAGGTAAAGAATCAGGAGCAGTGCAAGCATCATTAAATGCATCATCTACAACAGAAAGAACTGGAGGTATAGCTAAAGGCCTGTGCTGTGGCAAATGCAAAAAAGTTCTAAGCCTTTTCCTGGAGTCTGAAAAATCTTGGCCCTGCCACTGAAATTGTTCCCTCATGGCATGCAAGGTTTCCCTAAAGGAAAATTCCTCAGGTGGAGAGGCAGAAGGGATGGACTCTTCAGCATCAGAGTCTTCGTAAGGGGAATAAGGAGCCTCTGGAGGGTCTGTATTGTCTGAATCATCAGAGGAATCATCTGTGGACACTGGCTCAGGGGCTCTGCTCTAGGCCTCTTCTCTGGAGGTGGATGAGAGGCCCTGTCTGGATGAGGTTGGGATCCCCGGATTAAAGAAATAAGATCCTCTGCCAAAGAAAGCATTTGGGAACTGGAACTGGGCCTGTGAGTAGGGGTCTTAACAGGCACAGTTTTTGTAGCTTTAGCTGCTTTAGCCCTGGCAAAGGCCTTAATGGACATGGCTGCAGGAGGCCTAGCAGCTCCACGTGCAGGAGTAGAAGTATCCAAGGGAATAGTGTCAGATAATTCCTGAGAAATCGCAACAGCAGGTTGGATTTCAGAAGCTGATTCCACGAGGTTAGAAGAAGCCTCGGTAGAAGGCATGCTTTCGGCTGAAGGAAGAACCGCTTGCTCGGTTTCAGCCGAAACAGAGACACTCGCGGTTGGCTTAACCGCGGTTTCAGCCGAAACCGCGGACCGCGAATGTTGGTCCTTTTCCTTGCGTTTTTTTGGTTATTTGTGTAGTCGGAGGATCCGACGGCATATTATAAGCAAAATCAGAGCCGAAAAACTGCTCAGCAAATTCCGACCGACGTCTAAGCGTCCGTCGGTTAAAAGAAGCACAGGCTAGACAAGCTGCTACGTCGTGGTCTGGGCCTAAACAAGGTAAGCAGTAAGAGTGGAAATCTTTATGAGGTATTTGTTTCCCACAAGTTAAACAGTTATTCACTTTTTCTGACATCGGCTGAGGCAAGAAAGTGTCCCCAACGGGGTACTTAGCTTTTTAGAAGTCTTCGAAGTTGTATTCTGTAGTAATAATCTCTGGTTCTGACCGACCGGCACTTGCGAACAGCTTCTGCTTCGGGCGCCACGCGGCAAGAAAGACTGAGGAAAATGGCGTCGGCTGATGCCTTTATACCCAAATAACTGCAGCTATGACGTCGGGTGAAGTGCGACACCAGCCGAGGCCAGACCCAGACTTTGGAATCCGGCCGACCGAAGGGCTGCCTGACGACAGGACAACCCATTTGTAAGGACTGCAGATGCATCCTTGAAGGACATCATATCTCTGTCGGTCTGGTTTTGCGGACCCTCTCTGCCATGAGGTCAGTGTCTTCCATTACACCTTCCCCCTCTGCCCCTGGGGGAAGAGTCACCCCGTGAGTCAGAAGAACCTTTTTGGGATTTGTGGAACCATATTTTTCTGCCCTTTTGACCTATGGAATAAGGTCTAGACAGGGCAGAAAAATGGACTCACATGGCAGATAAATTTTTCCCATCCTGCTCGCACCTGGTTAAAGTAGCTTTCACCTTTGGTCCAAAAAGGGATGAACCATCAAAGGGGGTGTTGGTGAAGGAAGACCTAAAGGGTTCGGCAAAATTGCAAAGGCGCATCCAGGAATGTCTCCTGAGGGAAATTCCTGCTGCTGCAGCCCTAATCGCTCCATCCACTGCATAAGAAATCAGTCTCGTAGAAGAGTTTGCAATGGATGTGAGGGTGGAAAGCTGTGAAGACACTTTATCTGCGGACACTGAAGCTGCTGTACCCTGAAGGGAATCTCCTAGCTCCTGTAGGAGATCCCTTAAAAGTCTCATAAAATGGTTAAGGTAGGTCAGCGACTGTAGGGTAAAGACCACTGAAGAGAAGGTACGGTTTCCATATCTGTCCATAATCCTAGACTCTGTTAGGAGGATGAACAGATGAAGAAGTCTCCAAGAGTTCCTTCTTGGTTGCCGTCGCCACCATAGCATCTACAGGGACATCCTTTGTCAAAAATTCTTTATCCAAGGGAGCGGTAATAAATTTACTGGGCCTCCTCTGAACAGGCTCCACTGTATCAGGTGATGTCCAGGCCTTAATGGATATGACCCCTAGCAGTTTGTCATAAGGGGGAGTCACCCAAGATGTGGAAGGGTGAGACTGAAAAGCCTCCAGGTATACAGATTTGTCCTCTGAAGTATCGATGGGCTGACAGTCACCCATCTGCTTCAGGATTTCCAGGATGTCAGCAAAGGATACATCCTCAGAGGGGGGACCTTCAGACTCATCCAAGTTGGTATCAGAGGTTACAGCCTCAGGGTAGTCCATGTGCTTCCTCTTGCACAGTCTCTTCTGAGGGAACTCCTTGGAGGGGTATTCCAGGGAGGTTTCAGAAGAGACAACACCGCAAACAGCGGCTCCTGAGTCTCCGGGTCTCTATGCCTAGGGGGAGGTGGAGGTGAAGAAATTATCACTGTCACCTGGGAGGGACGAGAGACTAAATCTAACGGTGGGGTGGTCTGAGGGGACAGTGGCTTCATCAGCTCGAAAGCCTTCCTACCCCGCTCCAAAGTGGTCCTCAGCTCCGAAGCAAGAGAAGGCCAACTCCAAGGCAAGGCAGACGGCTCCAGAGCCGTACTCAACCTAGCTAAGGCACCAAGAGGAAGAGTCGGGTCAGACAACAGTCCGTGCCGACGCTCCCCCGGACCTGACTGGCGAGTGTTAGCTCCCAGACTCCTCGACTTCCGGAGCAGAGGAAGTTAGAGCAGTCGGCACTGAAGATTCCAACAGTGCTCTCAATGCCGATGGTTCCACAACTATCGGAACCGAACTCTCGGGCTCTGAAGACGCTAAGGCGGTCGGAGGAGGAATCACAATGGGGCATGTAGGTATGGACGGCTCAGAGACAATAAAATTTTGCCAGGGCTGGTGTTTTGAGTAATCTCTTTACCACCTGCACTACATCCTCATCAGATAAGCTCCTGGAGGAATGGGTGGATAAGGAAGGAGATCTAACCCGATCCAAAATGGGCGATCTCAAGATAGGTGAGATAGGTTCCAGTTCTGGGGAGTGTCTCCTACTAGACACTTCTGCCTGCTCTGAGTAGACTGCTGGAGCCGCAGAAGTAACGGTTGTGTCGGAACTGAGAGCCCTCAGTTCTGATGTCGCAATCCTTTTAGGTGGCTTAGTCAACAGAGACAAAGAAGCCAGTCTTTTGGTAGTGTGTGTCTTAGACGAAGAAGGAGAGGAAGATTAGGAGCTCTGTCCTTTTTCTAATGACTCCTGAAAAGCCCCTTTCACTAAACCCCTATCAATTAATTTCCTATTTCTTTCATAGAGCACACTGCTACTGAAGGCATGACAGATAGTGCAGGGGTCCTGTAAATGTACCTCACCTAGGCAATAGACACAGCTAGTATGGCCGTCAGTGATGGATGTTTTGTGGGTACATCTATCACATTTTTTTAAACCTAGAAGGTCTATGCTCTTTTTCTTTAAACATTACCCAAAAGGAATCACTACTGTCAAGTAACGTGAAACAACTACTACAGTAGAACAAAAGCTATCTTATAAGAAAGGAAAGAATTTTTTTTTAAACAGAAGAAAGGAAAGAAGGGAGCGTCCCTTTAAGTCAATTGGGCCGCAAGAGCCCTCTAACTTAAAACGCGCTCTCTAAACTAGTAAAGAATAGGGAGAAGACCTAACTCAGACTCACAATAACTGTTAAAGTAGAGAGAGAGAGGAACAATAAGGAAACAGTGAAAACAATATAAATTTAGTCTACTTAGCCAATGAGCCAGCCAGACAGCAACCTCGATGTTTGAGCAGCAAACGAGATCTGGGGAGTTGGCCCAGAGCATCATCGGATAGGGGATTAGCCTCAAGCCAGTGGAAGCTCAAGAGCTTTAGTATTCGGCCGAGTCAGAGCAAGGAACGGCCCTGAACCCAAGTAGCAAGAATTAGGGCGAGATAGGGCAACAGCAACATAACATTACTTTTTTCTGTCCATACTTCACGTGAAAAAGAAATATTACCCAAGGGACCAATATCAGTAAGAATCGGACCTCTCAACCATACCGAATTACTCGTTTTTTACCAAGTTTTGGGGTCCAAATGAAGGGATGTCCAGATTCCTGAGTGGCACCCCTTAATTTCAGATTTTTTTCTTTATATTTCTTAATTATTTTCGAATATTGCTATTGGATCTGACATCATGACATGTGTGATAACGTCAGCTCCATTAGGGCTATCAGCCAGTCGGAATTGAGCTCACGTCATCATTTCCAGCTGCAAATGCGAGCGGGAAACACTAGGAAAGTTCTGTCAGGGCTATCAGCCAGTCGGAATTGAGCTCCTTGAGCTGACGTCATAATTTTCGGCTGCAAATGCAAGCGGGGAAACAACACTAGGAAAGTTAGTGTTTTGGATGTTTTAGCAGCAGCAGCAGCCAGGCCAGGCCTGAAAATGCACTCGTTCATCGGAAGGGTTACTGGGCAATGCACTAACAAGAGCAGGACATGTTTGGATTTATTTATTTTGGAAGGGTTACCGGGCAATGGATTTATTTACTTCATTTGTTTCATGGAGTTTTTGCAGGTTTGGATTTATTTCATTCGTTTCATATCGGAAGGGCAGGTGAGTTTGTGTAAATGCCCCCATGTAATATACCTGGTGGCTAGTAGTATTCAGGCTCAAACCCTGTACCTTTGGTATAGGATAAAAAAAAGCCTAAAGTCCCTAGCCACCACCATTTCTGAGCTTTGTCTAGATTTTTTTGTGCGAAGAGTTGAGAGGCTGAGCTAAGCCTACGGTGAGAAGTGAACAGAATTTGTATTCCCCCATTATTGGCTTTGTTGTTTGTCCTCTTTTTTGTGCTAAGCGTTGAGAGCTATGGTGAGTGAGAACTGAATTTGTATTCCCCCATTATTGGCTTTGTCCAGGTTTTTGTGTTAAGAGGTTGAGAGCTATGGTAAGAAGTGAGAACTGAATTCACTACATGATAGCCATTAAGTTTCAGTCTTCCTATTTTTTAGGGCGCTGCTGATTTGGCATAGTGGTATGTTTCTCTGACTGTAGTGCATAGGGTCCTGGGTTCAAGACTTGCCAGTGAAATGCATGGTGGTAACATTTTATTCTAGCAACTTTCCAAAATTATACAAGCAATGTTTAAAATGTCCCTGGTTTCTGACCTTTTGCCCCCCCCCCCCCCCCCAACAAAAAAAAAAAAAAAAACTGAAGTTTAAAATAAGTGTGAGAAGCTGTGCAAGATTCCTATGGCTTACACTACTGTCATTCTATTTATAGTGTCGATGTGGAAGTAGATTTTTATGATGGAAATATTCTGAATTGCGCAGTTTTGTCATTATTGGTTCATACATTTCGTTTCATTGCCTACAGTACAGCCTACTGGAAAAATGTTCAAACAATAAATTTAAAATGCACTCTAACAAGTGTGCTGTATTATACAAGGAATATAACTTAATAAAGTCAGGAAGGTGGATCAAAGAAATGAACACATGTATGTTTCTTGTTCTGTGTGCAAGGGGGCAATGATCTGAAAACAGCCCAAAGGTAATCTTTATCCACCTATCCACCACTGGCCAGATGCATTTTCTTTGGATGTGGTGCGTGAGTTTCAATGCTATTTCAATGAATGTGAGTTTCAAGGGCAGAAAAGTTTTACTGCCAAGTCTATTTTCATTGTGAGACAGTATTGCTTTGTTTAGATGTCTGTTAGTGTTTGTGCATTGTTGTGCTGCAAAATGTAAAGAATAAAATCCAAATAATCATTGTAGAAGTAATGCAGTGTGCACACATTAGTGTTTATGGTAAATGGGGAGAAATTGCCAGGTAATGGGACATTGGAATGGCTGCAGGGGGACTCTGGTGCCATGTTTTGGTTGTCTGTTCTTCAGTTTGTGTTTGAAAGTTGGTATGCCACAATTCTATCGGAGTGGGTGGGGTTACATAATTATGTATGCAAATTAGATGTTAATCAGCATACAGATTTGTACCTATTTTTCATGTTACTTGTCCAGATTTTTGATGTTTCCTGGTTGAGAGGTATGGTAAGAATGCTAAATGTTCTAAAAGTCAACAACAAAAGGGAGAATAAAAAATACACATCTGTAAAAAAAATCTAAATACCAAACAAAAAAATTAAATTCCAAGCTTCTTGAAAAGCAGATGAAACATATTACAGCTACAATGAAAAAAAATTAAAACAGTAAAAAAAGAGGAAAGCAAACGCATCAAAGCCTGGAAGAGGGGCACATGGGAAACAGTAAAACACCAAAAAACAAGATGCCTAGCCTGATAACAACATTGGAAGACTAAGAAAGAAAAAAAAAAACACACTTCTCCCTCCCAGTCCATCTATTTTTTTCTTATTGTTTGCTTTGGGCCCTATTCCATGCCAGAAGCAAGACAAGTCAGATTAATTTGCTTCCTGAACTGTGGTTACCTACTCCATCCAATGGAAGACTAATGGGACGTGTTGTAAAAGCATGAGAAAATGTAACTTGCAGTAATTCTGCAGAAAAATTATTACAAGCTGCAGTCGATGCTAGTTTCTCAGATGTGACCACATTCTTCCATGCCAAAGGATATCTGGACAGGAACACACAGCATTATGGGTAAAGAAGGTTTAGTAGCCTAGGGAAGTTCAGATGCTGAGTGGCCTAACTGCATTAATCTTGCAGTTAACTATGATGGACCTCTTCATACCAGATCTACTGTCATCTACCTAGCATCCAAGCTGACACAGTAATGCCGTGGACCAACTTACCGAATATATTTACTATCAAACAAGTCAGTATGCTAAAACTGAATTATAAAGAAAGACTCCCACCAGGCAATGGGACTCTAAGTCAAAGTAAAGAGAACCCAAATACTTGAGTTATTCCAAAATTAATTTTCCTAATCTTGTTTTATTTTCTACTGTTTGCTGCATTTTGATAATGCATCATGTGGCAGAAACAGAAAGTGTTACCTTTGCCTCTCACAATGCTTAGCTTTGCAAGAAAGAGGTAAGCTTCTTGGGTCATCTGGTCAACCAAGCACTGTGGAGAAAGTACAGTTGAGTAAATAAACTCAAGAGAAGCAAAAGTGGTGGGGTAAATACAGTGGTTGTCCAAAATTTATTAAGTTTGTCCCTTAAAGAACCACCCCCAAAGACTAAAAGAAGTTTCTTTCATCATGTCTTGATTTTTGGACTAGAAATACTTTTTTTTATATATTTTTAAATGTAATTCCAGAGTCTGCCCACATGGGGTTCTGCATCTTGATTTTTTTAGTCTACCTCTAGGTATCCCACATTGCAGTGCTTGGCTTTAAAGTATTACATCACAGCCCCTAAAACTCCAATCAACACACTGACTTTACATGTATTTTCACATATACCTTACTTTCTTAGTCAGTCAGGTTTAATTACTATTTTTTGCTTTTCACTGACTACTTAAAAGACAAACAGTGATAATTGCACGGAAAAGTGTTCTCAGTGCCTGTTATTTCATTTTCTTTCTAAAGTGGCCAATTTTCATTCTTTTGTTATGCCTCAGCTGTACTCAAACTCCTCTCCCTTATACACCTCCCCTTTGTATCTCTCAAACTGGTAAATCTGAGCCGTTTCTGCTGTGATTGATAGACAGATCACAGCAGGAGGCAACAGTTCATGTGCCAAGAATATGGTTCTATGTGATTAACCCTGTCTTAAGCAGAAGGAAAGAAGTAGCAGGAGGAGAGAAGAGACAACCTGGATTCAGGGATACCTGGGGTCTCCACCAAGGGATTTCTCTTTTCTCAAATCCCAGGACTGGAATTTGAAAAGATAATGGACCACAGAGACTTCAGGTAGCATTATATCTTTCTCATGGAGTCTTGCAAGAGGTAACATGAGAATCATGGATGCCATGAAATCAAGACCCCTGAGGTATTCCCGTGCAGTGATAGAAGCCCGAATAGAAAACCCTGGAATAGATCTAAATATAGATCTATTCTTTCCTGTGGAAGAAAAGCTTTGTACTGACGTGTCTAGCAGGCACCACAGAAACAGTCCTGTGTGATGTAGTCAAAAATATTTTTTAACTATTCTCTTTGAATCCCAGCTTGTGTTTGGATCTCTTTCTCAAGTGAGATTCCTAACACTATGAAAGACTCTAAGGATAAACAAGTCATCCACATATAGAAAAATGGATACACTATAGCCTGCAATGGGCTATGACAAGAACTAGACACTTTAGGAGCAGAGCAGTGAATAGCCCAAAAGGTACGACAGTGAACTAATAATGAGATCTAAACACATAATCCTTAAGAAATGCCAGAAACATGAATGGACAGTAATGTAATATGCATCTTTTAAATCTAAGGTTACTAAAAAACCTTAAGTGAGGAAGAGGTAACAAGCTTTTCAACTTGGCAATATTACAAACTAATCCAGGAAAGAAAAATCCAGAACTAGTCTTCAGGAATTTTCTTTACTGAAAGAAATAATTTTCCCAACTAGGTAGAAGAAACTGATTCCATTACTTCATGAAACAGCATGTGGTGTAGGATAGGAGGAAAGAGAAGGGTTTGGTTTGGCAGATGAGAAGGAATTCCCTGAAAAAAGGAATTTCCTCCACTATCATTTGTATCCTAGCTGAATCAGCTTCAGAACCCATTTATATGAAACAATCTGTTGCCATAAAGGGAAATAGAGATTCAGACTTTTTGAAGGGATAATGGACTGCCCAGGTATGGGCGGGGCTAATAAGAAGTTATGTACCTACCATAACGTTCCATGTTAGTTGTCTTCTCCTCACCTTCTTTCTTGCTGGTTGGGTTCGGAGCCGATCCTCTGCTCTAACTCGGCCATCTTCTAAAGCTCGAGAGCTATTTACTGGCTCGAGGCCTCCCCATATCCCACAATGCCTGGCGCTAGATCCCCAGATCTCGTTTGGTAGACCTAACTACAGAGAAATATAAAGAAAGACACCTGTCCTAACAGCATATGTTTAGCTACAGAGCTAAAAGGTAGAGAAACCAGATAAGACCCAGCCAGCTAAAAGAAACTCAGAGGGCAACTCTTCTCGGTCTATTAAGTTAGGGAGATGGAGGGTGGGACACAAGAAAGAAGGCGAGAAGATGACTACTAACATGGAACGTTATGGTAGGTACATAACTTCTTAATGTTAAGTTGTCTATCTCGCCTTCATTCTTGCTGGTTGGGACAGCGTCCCTAGCACCTCAGTCCTGGGTGGCTCATCGGAACAGACTCTTCAGCACAGTGGAACCAAAATCAGCTCTGGTCCTAGTGGCCACATCCAGCTTATAATGAGAAATTAATGTATGGGGAGTGGCCCATGTAGCTGCCGCACAAATGGCTTCCATTGGTAAGCTTGCCTGAAAAGCTACAGAAGTAGCTAAAGCCCTAGTAGAGTGGCCTTTTGGTTTAGCAGGGAGCTGTTTGTTCCTCAATTGATACATCAAAGTAATAAAAGAAGTCAACCACCTAGATAGAGTTACTTTAGACACTGGTAGACCTTGTTTACCTTCAGCATAGGACAGGAAGAGCTGATCTGATTTTCTAATTTGTTTAGTCCTATGCAAGTAGAAACGTAATTGTCTATGAACATCCAACTGATGTAATTTATGTTCAGCTTTGTTGGAATAATTTGGGAAGAAGACCGGAAAATCAATGGACTGATTCAGATTACTCTCAGAAGGTACCTTAGGAAGGAAGGAGGGATTAGTCCTGAGCGAAACTCTGTCATTATGGAAAACTAAATACGGAGGGCGAACACAAAGGGCCTGGAGTTTGGAAACTCTTCTGGCTGAGGTAATTGCCACAAGAAAGAGGGTTTTCCAAGAAAGAAACTTTAATGAACATGAATCTGCGGGTTCAAAGGGGGGCAATATTAGTGAAGCTAAGATCAAATTAAGATCCCACGGAGGCGGGGGATCTCTTACTGGTGGCCTGAGCAAAGTAGTCCCTTTGAGAAAAGCTTTGCAAAGCTTATGGGACATGATACTAGTTTCAGATAGGCATGCATGAAAATTTGAAATTGTGGCTAACTGAACTCTAATGGTGGCAGAAGAGGACCCAGCCTGAAAAAGTTCCGCTAAGAAATCTAAAACGTGGTGGACCGGGGCTGAAAAGGGATCTATGTTTTTAGACTCTGCCCAGCAGGAAAAACGTTTCCACTTACTAGCATAAGTTTTTCTGGTGGTAGATTTGTGCGAAGATAAGATGATTTCACGCACCGATTGGGAAATGTCCAGAAGCCTGGCTAAGGTTGGAAGTGGAGCAACCAAGCAGTGAGGTTGAGAGACTGCAGGGATTGGTGCAGCCCGCCCGACTGATGGATCAGGAGGTCTGGTACTGGGTCCAGGGCTGCTCCAGGAGGTGATGATGCAGGAATGGAAACCAAATTTGTCAAGGCCAGTAGGGGGCAATGAGGATCATCTTGCATCCCAGTGTGGTAGCTTTCTGTATTAGTTTGGGAATCAGGGGAAATGGAGGGAATGCATAAAGAAGTCCCTGAGGCCAATAGTGGATTAGAGCATCTCTGGGAGGGTATCCGGGAAGAGGGAGGAGCGAAAAGAAACTGTCGCACTTGGTGGTGAAATGGTCGCAGCAAGGCTGACCCCATTTGCGGAAGATTTGGTCCGCCATGGTCTGATTGAGAGACCACTCATGAGGCATGAGAACTGCTCTGCTCAGCCTCTCCACTATAAAGTTGGACTTCCCAGGGATGTGCGTTGCTATCAGAAACCGCTGGGAAGAGATCGCCCATTGCCAGAGTCTGAGTGCTTCTCGACATAGGGGGTAGGACTTGGTTCCGCCCTGCTTGTTGATGTACCACACTACCGACATATTGTCTGTCTGAATTGCAATGGTCCCGGTGGGAAGAGAGTTCTGAAGAGTTTGCAATGCTAAAAGCACAGCTCTCATCTCCAAGACACTGATATGCAGATGGTACTCGTGGGGTTGCCAGGTGCCTTGGACTGTTCTGCCCTGAAAGTGCCCCCCCACCCGATCAGGGAGGCATCCATGGTCACCATGGCTACTGGAGGAGGAAGAACAAATGGTCTGCCCTGGGGTACTGACGGGGAAACCATCCACCAAGCAAGCTGGTCTTTGCATGTCTGTGTAATCAATCATGTGAGACATTGGAAGTTGTAGAAATGACCATTGGGTGAAAAGCAACCACTGAAGAATCCTCATATGAAAATGAGCCAGGGGGACTAATTGATCGCTGCTGCCATGAGGCCCAATGTCTTTAGGACGAATCTGGCCTGAATTTTCTTGCATCCTAATAACACCTGTACATGTCGGTGAATATCTAATACTCTGTGTAACGGAAGTCTCGCTGACATGTCTTTTGTACTTAAACTTGCGCCTATAATGGTTATAGACTGACAAGGCGACAATGCAGACTTTTCGAAATTTATTGTGATACCTAGCTTGGAGCAAGTTTGGATGGTGTAGTTCCTGGCTCGTAGCAGCTGATGTCTGGTGGTAGCAGTAAGGAGCCAATCGTCTAGATAGGGAAACACCTGGAATCCTTGCCGTCTCAGGTGAGAGGTAACTACTGCCATACATTTGGTGAACCCCCTGGGGGGCTGTTGTGAAACCAAAGGGCAGAGCTCGGAACTGATAATGACTGGCTCCCAGATGGAAGCGAATGAATCTTCTGGAGTGCCTGTCCATCTTGATATGGTAGTACGCATCTTGAAGATCTACGGAGCACATCCAATTGTCCTGATCCAAAAAGGGTAGAATGGACTGAAGCGTGACCATCCGGAACTTCGTTCTTTGTACAGACCTGTTTAGTCTGCTGAGATCCAAAATGGGTCTCCAGTCCCCTGTCTTTTTTGGTACCAAAAAGAACCTTGAGTAAATTCCGGATCCTTGCTGGTCTGCTGGGACTCATTGGATGGCTCTTTTTTGTAGCAGTTTTGAGATCTCTTGGACTACTTGTTCCCTTAGACTGGGTGGAGCATCTGGAAGGGATTTGTTTGACCTTAAGTGGGTATGAACAAAGGGAATTCTGTAACCTCCGGATATGATAGACTGTACCTATCTGTCTTGAGTTATGTCTTGTCAGGCTTTTGGGTACAGCGATAATCTTCCCCCCTGACTTCCTCCGAAGGTGGGCAGCTCCTCAGGGATGATGGAAGGGCTCGTCAGAGAAGGAATCTCTGCTGCCCTGATTTTGCGGGCCCCTCTGCCTCGAGGGTGGCATCTATTGTTGTTCCCTCCTCTGCTCCTGGAGCGAAACTCACCACGTGTGTCAGGCACGGCTCCCTGGGGTTTCCAGAACCACATCTTGCCACTTTTCTGACCTTTGGGGTATGCTCTAGAAGGAGTGAAAAAATGGACTCCTACAGCAGAGTGTTGCCTTCCTGCTCACAGCTGGTAAGGGTATCCTTCACCTGTGATCCAAAAAGAGCAGAACTATCAAAAGGGGTATTGGTGAAAGATGCCTTAAAGGGGTCCGCAAAGTTACATAACCGTATCCAAGCGTGCCTTCTCAAGGCCACACCTGTGCCTGCGGCTCTACTCGCCCCATCGGCCGCATAAGAAATGAGCCGCATGGAGGAGTTCACTATCGAATTAAGAGTCACCAGCTGGGAGGTAATCTTATCCTGGGCCCAAGCAGCTGACGCAGCTGATGGATCTTGAAGGGTATCTCCTAGCTCCTTAAGGAGATCCCTTTGAAGGTGTGTAAAATGGCACAAATAGTTCAGCGACCGCATGGAAAAGGTCGCTGAGGAAAACATCCGCTTCCCATATCTGTCCGTCATCCCAGACTCCTTATTAGGGGGATGGACAGATGAAGAAATCTCAGCCATCTCCTTTTTCGTGGCCGCTGCTACCACCATAGCATCAATAGGGACACCCTTTGTCAAAAATTGTTTGTCTTGTGGTGCTGTGATGAATTTCGTGGGCCTTCGGGAAGTTGGTTCCACTGTGTCTGGGGCTGACCACACCTTTTGAGCTACCACTGCCATCAGTGGATCGAAAGGCGGAGACACCCAGGAGGTGGATGGGCGAGAACCAAACGTGTCCACATATACCGACTCATCCTCAGAAGGGTTAAGGGTAGTCCAGTTCCCCCTCTGCCTAAGCATCTCAAGGATGTCTGTGAAGGAGACATCTTCAGAGGGGGACCTCGGGGACCCTTCCGAATCCTCTAAGTCGGTATCCAAAGTAACAGACTCAGGGGAGTCAACATGCTTACTCTTACATTTCCTCTTTCGAGGGGGCTCCTCTGAATGATCAGGGGAGGCCTCGGAAGAGGAGGACGTGCCCACTGGGGCGACCTGGAGCGCTTGTTCTCCTCGCTTGGGGTCTGGAGGAGGGGCAGAGCAGATGCAGGCACCATGGGTGGACGAGCCGAAGAGGCTGATCGTGGGGCTGACTGAGAGGCCAGCACACTCATGACCTCGAAGGCACCCCTTCCCGGCAGAGAAGAAGGCTCAGGCTCCAAAGAGACCGGAACCCTCCCCGGCACAGAGAGGGATGGCTCCAAGGCCAACGTAGGAGCCGAGCTCACCTGCGCCGAAGCTCTGAGAGGGAGAATGGGGTCAGACAAGGGTCTGATGCCACTCGCCCCCTCGGAGCCGACGAGGGAGTCTCGGCGCCCAGATCCCTCCAAGGATGGCGCCATGGAAGTGATCGGAGCTGAAGGATCCAAAAGGGTAGGTATCGGCGCCGACAGTTCCACGATCCGAGCCCCAACCAGCTCCGGCTCTGAACTCAAGGGGTGAGTCAAAGGAGGAACTACTGTAGATGGGCAGAGCTGAACCCTGATGACGGGGGCTGGATAGCACTTTAGCCAGGGCCTGCGATTTCAGAAGTCTGCTCACCACTCCAAGTCATGGTCAGACAGTCTCGAAGACCGAGAAGAGTGAGATCGGTGACTTAGCTCTGACTGTAACAGAGGCGACCCCGAAGCCGAGTGAATCGACTCCAGGAATGAGGAGCTAGAAGGCTTTCAGCTCCCTGAAGGTTCCGACACCAGGATCGGAGCCGTCTGAGAGGCAGGTACTTCAGTTCCAGCCGGAACCGAAGTCGAAGCAGACGCCACACCCGACGACGGCTCCGAGCTGGGAGCCGACGGGTTCGATGGCTTGGAGGATTTCCCTGGCTGAGTCTTAGCAGGTGACCCTTCAGGTTTTAGTAATCCTCTAAGGATTAACTTATTCCTACGCTCCTGCAGGACTCTTGGACTAAAGGCGTGACACACCGAACAAGAGTCCTGCAGGCGTAGGGCGCCCAAGCAGTAGACACAAGAAGTGTGACCATCTGTCAGAGACATCTTCTGACAGCATGAGTCACACTTCTTGAATCCAGATACCTTAGTATCTTTGGACATCCTGTAAAAAGAAATATCACAGGAAAAAAAGGACAACAGTACAACAGAAGGTAACAAGTATAAAGAACCGTACACACAAAAAAACAGTTACCACACCTTAACACACACACTATAACTATAATATATATATATATATATATATATATATATATATATATATATATATATATATATACACACTAGTAAAAGTAAAGTACTACAACTATTTCTACCTGAAAACACTACAAAAGGTATTTTAGAGAACAAGGGTTAGCCTATAACTAAAACGGCTACCTTGAAGAGAGAAAAAGAGGGGGGGGCGACTCTCTAAGAGTAAAAACGAGTTTTCTAAGGGGATGGGATAGATCTAAAACTACACAGAGACAATAAGTACTAAAACTACTATAATAAAAAGTAAACACTAACTATTTATATGAAAAATTTTTATATAAAACCTATCAAAATACAAAACTACGACCTGAGCCAGCAAAAGCAACCTCATAGCAGAAGCGGCAAACAAGATCTGGGGATCTAGCGCCAGGCATTGTGGGATATGGGGAGGCCTCGAGCCAGTAAATAGCTCTCGAGCTTTAGAAGATGGCCAAGTCGGAGCAGAGGATCGGCTCCGAACCCAACCAGCAAGAATGAAGGCGAGATAGACAACTTAACATTGTCCCTTAAATAATCATTCTGCTTTATTAGATAGTCCTTTGTTCTGGGGAATTCCAGTTTTCTTTTGTAACCTCCCTGACATTGCTTTTTAAATGTCTACTTACCAGCATTCTGCTGATACTCTTCATTTTGTTTCTTGTAAAAACTGGATGAGGGAGCAGAAAATCCCTTATGTCATACCCTTCTGACATTGAATCTGAGATACAGTCTGTAATCCATTTAGCTAGGGTAACTTTAGAAACTGGCTGGGTTAGGCAATTCGGAGAGAAAGCTATAAAAAAAACAGTTTAACTTTCTAAACTGTTTTGTCCTGTAAAGGTAAAAATGTACTTGTTTGTACACATCAAGGAGATGTAGCACGTACTCTAATTTTTTGGAAAAAATTAGAATGGATTGGTTTGATGTTATTTTCAGAAGCCACTTTAGGTTAAAAAAAAAAGGGGGGGGGGGCTAGTCAGCAAAGAAACCCTATCTTTATGAAAAACAATATAAGGGATCTTTGCCAAAAAAGCCTGGAGTTCACATATTCTTTTTGCTGAAGTAGCAGCTACCAAGAAAATTGTTTTCCATGACAGAAATTTTAAATCAGATTTATCTGATGGTTCAAAGGGTTTTTGTGTTAAACCTTCAAGTACCGCAGGAAGATCCCAAGGTGGTGAGGAATCCTATATTGGAGATTTCAGAAGAAAAATGCCTTTCATGGGTAGGTACTAGGCTATTAGCCCTAGGGCCTATATAAGCCTAGCCAAAAAGGTACCCTGGCTTTTGTCACCCAAGAAAATTATTTTCCTGTGCCCCTGTCATGCAGAGCCACAGAAGTGATCCCCGGGGTGAATTTCCTATTTCCCATCCAATCATCAAGATTTTTCTTGAAGAGTGCTAATGAGGAGCTCTGTTTGACATAGATAGGTAGTCTGTCCCAGAGTATGGGAAGTCTCTGGGACAGGAATCTATCCCTCCAGCATGTTCTGTTTATTGTGATGACAAGGTTTAGATCCCTAGAGCGTGTAGCTTGGAGGGATTGGGATTTCTTTAAGTGGAGCATGTCCAACAGCTTTGGGTTTGACATAGCTTTGTATGTCTGAGTAGGCGATCTACAAGTAAAGCTGGAGTTTTTTGAGTCGGTCTGCGTAGGGCATCTGTTTGAGGCCAGTAATCCTCTTTGTGAGGTATTTCTGCAGCTTTCCAGTTGTTGTAGATGTCTTGTGAGGTATATGAAAAGGGGCATTATACTCTATAATGGGTTTAATGAGTGATGAGTAGAGGGGGAACAATGACCTCTTCTGGATGAGAAACCTTTTGTGATGAGGTGTGCCACGTAGAAGGATTTCCTGACCACTGTGGCAATGCGATTATCAAAGAAGAGACTACTATCCACCTGTGTCCCAAGGTCTCATCACACTTTCAGTGTTAAGTAGACTACCGCTTATGAGGTAGTTCATGGGTACAGAGTTTTTACCAAAGGGGATGACAATGCACTTTTTGGCATTGAACTTGAGGCCATAGCTTTGACACCAGGCATCTGTCTCATTGAGGTCCTTTTGTAGGATGTCCACATCATAAGGAGTTTTGATTATGGCTCCTAGTTTGCAGTCATCTGCGACCTTAGTTAGCCAAAGACCTTCCGTTTAGCCTGTACTTCAGAGAAGTAGACACCAAACAGGAGAGGACCCAGGACTGAACTCTGCGGTACTCCACTTGTCACTGGTCTGAAGTCTGATTTGGAGTCTGCTACTTTCACAGTGTGGGTTCTGTCAGTAAGCCAGTTGGCAAACCATCTTGTGACATAGGGATTTATACCTAGTTTAGTGAGTTTATCTATAATTCCAGAGTGGGAGATGGTGTTGAAAGTCTTGGTGAGATCTAGAAAGGCTGTGTGAATCACCTTATCCTCATCTATGGCTTTGGTGACTGCTTCAAAGAAGTCTTATCAGGTTTAGGAGACATGATCTGCCTTTTACAAACCCAAGCTGTGTGGGGTCCAGAGTTTGGAGATTACCAATGTCTTTGTTTATGATTTCCATGATGATACATTCCATGGCCTTGCAAACCAGGCTCGTCAGGCTAATGGGCCGGTAGTTCCTGGGGTCTGCCGTGGCTCGCTCTTTGTGGAGTGGGATAACCGTCACAGTGCGCCATTCAATGGGCACAAAGCTTGAGGTGAGGCTATGCTTGAACATGGTACTTAGGTGGGATGCCAGTTAATTCTGTAGTTCATGGAGAATGCAGCCTGAGATGTTGTCAGGTCCCATGGATGCTGTGTTCTTGGCTCTGGAGAGTGAGGTTTTTACCTGTGCAGCCATGATTACAGGAACCTTGCATTCTTCCGGTATAGAGATGGGCCCTTTAGGGGGGTGGGGGGTGTAAAGTTAGCACTGACCCGATCTGCCAGGATGTTGGCAATATCAGTTGGTTCAGTATATTTAGTGCCATTGTGCTGTAACTCAGAGCAGATCTGAGTGTTGCCATTGAGATTCTTGACATAGCTATAGAACGCTTTGTGGTTGTCTTTAGAATCAGTGGTGAATTTGTTTTCATAACTAGCTTTGGATGATTTTATGAGGGATCTCAGCTTCTTACTGAGGATGACCAGGTGAGTTCCTCCAATCATGGTATTTTACTCTTTTGCAACAGTTTCTTCTGTTGTAGAGTTTGTTTATGGCAGACCACCAGATTGGCTTCCTTTTGTTGGAGGATAGCATCTTGGTTCTGTTAGGAATAGCATGATTCATGCACTTGTGTAAGTGCTTATAAAGTGTATTTGTGTAGGACTCCGCAGTTGTGCCTCTATTGTCCATCTGCATGGGTGTTGTGAAGTTGGCCACTTCTGTCTTAAGAAGTATGAAGTTGGCTTTGGAGAATTTTTTTACGGTTGTTTCCCTAATGGGGGGTGGGGTCGGGATGTGGCTGTCTAGGGTGATTAGCTTGTTGTCGGATCTGACCAACGAGGAATTGACCTCTGGTGTGGAACACTGGTCACCCATGTTGGTAATGACCAGGTCTAGGATATTGCTGCCCCTGGTGGGGGTGTGGACAAGTTGATCCAAGGCATTGGAATTTATGAATTCCAGAAAACGTTGAGCAAAATAGTTGGTACACGAGTAGTTTTCCCAGTTAATGGTGGGGTAGTTGAAATCAGTCATTAATAGGGTGTTGGGTTGTACCCTAATATTTTCCAGTGTATCAAGAAAAGAGGAGTGGGAATCCTGGGGCATGGTAGGGGGTCTGTAGCAAGCTACAATTTGGATTGCGGTCTTGCCCAGAGTTAGTTGCACTTGAATAATCTCGGATGCATTATGCTGAGCAACTAGCTTGGAGGTGTGGACATCCTTAATGAATATGGACACGCCTCTGCCTTTAGTGTTTCTGTCCGGGTTAGGTGGCCGAAAGGTGTGGTATGAATTATAGCCTGGTAATGCAGGGGTACTCTCTGGAGCTTTGAACCAGGTCTCTGTCACTGCACAGATATTCTCCATTTTAAGGAGTGCCTCGAGTGAGTGCATTTTGAGGTTTAGACTTCTAGCATTGAGTAGCATTACCCTCAGATTTTGCTTGCTTGTACCTGTTACGGTGGTGAATTTGTCATTTTAACCTTGCGTAAAAAAGGCACTATAGGGGTGGTAAGAGCCTTTGCCAGTATCCGGAATCCCAAGGGTGACAGGTGCAGGCCATCTCTGGCAAAGCATCATGGTCTGTCAATCATGTCATCCCAGGCAGACAGATACTGGATTCCCTTAAAATGACACTAGAAGCTTAGCCAATTGTTGAAGTTAATCATTTTGTCCTTGTACTGTGGTATCATTCTGGGTGATGGCAGGATGCTACTCAGGGCTAGGGTCATACTACCTGGGCTACAAGATCAGAAAGCTTCTTTATGTCTCTTTTCATGAAGTCCATGGAGGTATGTCTCAGGTCATTCACACCAACATGGACAATGACAGTCATATTTGTACTTGTGGAGTGACCTGCATGCATGCGTTATGTGGTGGATCCTGGCACCCGACAGGCAGTGACAGTACCTTTCTCCTTGTTTAGCCTAGTGAGTGGAACATCAGTGTGCCTGACTATAGAGTCACCTATGACTAGAGTGTTGGGTACGTTATGCCTTATGGACTGTAGTTGAGTGGCACACTGAGTTTGTGGGCTATGTGTCATTTGGGTTGTGTTGGGGGGGGTGGAGGTTGCTTGCATTTCTGTTTGGAGGTCTCGGTTGTTTGGGCAGATTTTTATTGAGAGCCTCTGCAAATGCAGGTGTGTGTTTTGTGCTTCTATGTTTGTGTTTTGGTGGTGGAGGTTTTGAGGGACTATGTGATGAGTGTGGTGAGGTGCAAGTGTTTACCTTCTCCTCTTGACTGTCTAGTCCAGTCTTTGGTGAAGAGAGCTTTGCTTCCAGTTTGGATATATAAGTGCATCTGTCACAGGCTGTGGTGTTGGGTGGTAGGAGGAGAGGGTTGTCTGTGTACATGGCCTTACACAATCTAGAAGAAACCAAGGAAAGGAATTTGAAGTTTAATTGCAGAGAAACTAGCTCCCTCTTTTTGAGAAGAGCAAAAAATGAATAGCTGAAACTGGTGCAGAAAAAGAATCAACCTGTTTATGACACCCAAATAAGAACCTTTTCCATTTCCTTTTATAAAACTTTTTGGTAGAGTCCTTTTGATAAGCCAAAATAATGTCACAAACTGGTGAGGAGAACCTGGACTGTAAGTATTACTGCAAGTAGAGAAACCGTGCTGTCAGCTTAAGGGGCCTGAATGTTGGGGTATTGAATCCCTGACGAGTGAGAGTGGAGATCCTGAGTAGGCTCCAGTAGCCATGGAATATAAAGATGAGACCGTAGAAAGGGGAACCATATTTGCTGAGGCCAGAAGGGGGTAATGAGGATTACTGAGCTCTTCAGCCTGCTTGCTTTCTGCAAAAATCTTGAAATCAGGGGAAGAGGAGGATTAGCATAAAGGAAACCTGATGGCCAAGCATGAACAAAGTACAGTTGTGTACACTTACCATAAATGTAGATGTTAGAGTGTGTTCACTGCTACAGTCCTAACCATTGGGTTTATCCATGCTGTGGTAGCCCTCAGTTGGTCTGAATACCAGAGTTAAGGTTTTGTGCATCAGCTGCTGTTACTTGCTGGGTGACATCAGGTCGTCTGAACTATAAAAGAGAGTAGGTGATGCCATTACCTCAATTATTCTTGCCTTAACTAACCAAAGACGTCCAATTTTAATAATTAGTAGTAGTCCTGGGGTCATAGAAATAGGTCTCTCTCTAAGGAAAGCAGATATCAGGGGGAAGGAAGGAGGGAAGCATGACTGCAGCAGTGAACACACTTGAACATCTACATTTATGGTAAGTGTACACAACTGTACTATGTTCTTCATGTTTCACTGCTGCAGTCCTAACCATTGGGAAGATTCCCAAAGCTGAGGAGAAGGGTGGAAGGTTAACAGAAACTTATGATTGGGTGAGCATGCCCTGCAGAATTGCAGAGGCAAACCTAGCCCTAACTTTGAGAATAGGTTCAGATGGTAATGTTTGGTGAAGATGTGGACTGAAGTCCATGTGGCAGCTTCCAGGATGTCCTTGGTGGGTATCCCTCTAAGGAATGCTGTGGAAGTAGAGGTTGCCCTAGTGGAATGGGTTCTGATGGTCCTAGGGAGTGGATTTCCATGCAAGGAGTAGCAAAATTGGATGCAGTGTGCTATCAATTTTGAAATGGTCTGCTTGGATAGTGGTTTCCCCTGTGGCCCTGTTTTAAAGCTGACCAAGAGCTGGTCAGTTTTCCTGAATGTCTTTGTAGAGCCAGATAAAATCCGAGTTGCCTCTGCACATCCAAAGAATGCAGTATCCTTTCCCCCTTGTTCTGAGGGTTAGGGAAGAAGGTGGGCAGGTGGATGGCCTGGTTAAGGGTAACATCCAAACCCACCTTTGGCATGAAGGAGGGATTGGTTCACAGGGAGACGCTGTCTACATGGAAGATGATAAATGGTTCAATGGCCATCAAAGCTTGAAGCTCTGACACTCTCCTGCTGAAGTAATAACCAGGAGAAAGGCAGTCTTCCAAGAGAGGTACTTTAGTTCTGAGGATGTTGCAGGCTCGAAGAGAGGCAGAGTAAGCTTTTCTAAAACATAGTTCAGGTCCCGGGCTGGGATGGGCTGTCTTCTGGGGGGCCTGATATTAGAGGCTCCTCTAAGGAATTGTTTGATAAGAAGGTGGGAGAATAATGGCTGTTCTGTATCACAGTGTGCCGAGATGGCAGAGGTATGGATCTTTATGGAGGAGAAGGAGAGACCCTTATTAAGAAGCTCAGCAAGATAATCTAGAATAAGAGGAATGCAGGGGAGATGCATGTCTGCCCCATTTTACTGGCTCCAGGAGCAGAACCTTTTCCATTTTCCAGCCTAAGATTTTCTGGTGCTGGGCCTTCTGGCTTCTGTGATGATGTCAAGGGCTTGCTTGCCTAGCATAGATTCCTTGTTGGTTTTGGTAGAATAATACAAAAAACAAAGAGCCAGCACAATTGACTTCAAAATAGCTTTGTATTCATAAATACATACAGCAAACAGACCGGTTTCGGCTGGATAAACACAACCTTCCTCAGTGTAAAAAGCACCAAACAAGTAGTATGCTGTTTAAATATTATACAGCCATTTCCCATTGGTAGAATACTCATAAATATTCATTAAGTCCTGGTGGGAATAAACCCCCTAACTTGATGATCCACTTTCTTTCTTTATTATTTAGAATATTATGCCATTCAGTTTTATTGAGGCGATTACCATGAATAACATCAATCACCATGAAATTAAACTGTGCAGTGGGATGCAATAAATGATGTTTATATAAAGCATTTGTGATTTTTTTATGTTTAATATTACTTATATGTTCTGAAATCCGTGATCTTAATGGACGAGACGTCTGTCCTATGTAGAAAGCTCCACATTGGCAAGCAGCGAGGTAAACAACCCAATCATTGCTACAATTGGCAAAAAAGCCTACATCATAAACCCTGGAGCAATTTCTACTAGAAAAAGCCTTAGCTGTAGTCACATATCTACAATTCGAGCAATGACCACATGGAAAACATCCATATAAGGCTTTACCTGACAATGTGGTCTGTTTGTGTGTGGGGAATTTAGTGTCACAGTGCTTATAATGATTGAAATAGGATTTCAAATTTTTTCCATTCCTATATGAGAAAATACATCTGTTTGGAATAAAATTAGCAATGTTGTTATCAGATTGAAGAATGTTCCAATTCCTATGAACACTATCCAAAAGACAATTAGTGTTACGAGCATAGGTGGTAACAAATCTTAGTGTAGTAGGTGTAACAGCAGTTTTATCTCTATATTGAAGTAATTCTGACCTATCCATGTTATGTACCTGATTTTTGGCCATTGTAATATTCCCAACCTGGTATCCTCGTTGTATAAATCTGTCCGTTAGGTCTCTCTCATTCAAACAAAATGTATGTGTCTTGGAACAGATACGTTTGGCCCTTATAAACTGTGATTTAGGAATATTCCAAGTGATGTGTGGTGGATGGTAGCTGGAAGCATGTAGGACTGAATTATATTGTGGGAACTTTCTAAACATTTCACTGTCCAAGGTGCCATCTGCTGCTATAGGGATTCGTTGCAGCAGCCTTTAGTTATTTTGCTTTTTTCCCAATATTGATCCACATCTTTCATTTTATTTTATATACCACTCAGTTTGGGACTTGCGGTGGTAACACTCGTACTTTTTGAAGGATCCTTTGGTTTTGGCGTTTCGCCGCTATATGAGTGTTGTGTCATCGAGTATTTACCTTCAGTTTTGTTTGCGGGTGGTTGATGTACGGGCACATTCGTACAACTCAGGACTTTGATCCAACCAGCATTTAGTGCATTTGGGACATGGATTATACGCAAGTATAAGCGAAAGCATTTACTGTGGAACTTATAATAATTGAACTTCCGTTGGGCTGCAATACTCCATTTTCTTCTTTTTGGCTCGATGGTGATGACGCTCGTATATTGCTGGAACTGTTTGTGGTTTAGACATTTTACATACTCTTTTGGAGGAACGGGACATTACTAAATCATAGTTGTCCTTTATGGGGGATATGTTTTGTGTTTTTTGTTAACTGTTTGTGCAGTATTCAGCATCTAGCGCATTTGGGACAAGAATTACACGCAAGTACAAGCGAAAGCATTTGGGGTGTTACTGTGGAACTTATAATAATTGAACTTTCGTTGGGCTGCAATACTCCATTTTTTTTCTTTGGCTCGATGGGGATGACGCTCACATACTGCTGGAATTGTTTGTGGTTTAGACATTCTATATACTCTTTTTGAGGATCGGGACATTACTAAATCACAGTTGTCCATTATGGGGGATATGTTTCGTGTTTTTTGTTAACTGTTTGTGTAGTATTTATTATTTTTTGAAATATGTTCATTGCGGGGGTTATTTAGAGCAGTTCAAATGTTCTGTTGAACTTTTTTCAATAGATAGGTGGATTGCAATATTATGGGCAATTCTTTTGCCATTTAACATTATAAACAATTCGCATATACACGGGTTTGGATTTCCGGTCTAGCGACCGGGAGATTCATCATTTGTTATATCTTGACACTATATATTTTTTGGAGTTCTTCTACAACATGTCCGAATGTTTGAACTGTTATGTTGTGTATATACCCGATCTATAGTATTAAGAACGTATATAATTTTGGACTTTTTCTGCTATGGGACATATGGACCTTTTCTTTATGGACACGCTCTTGATGTTACTTGGCTTTTGGGTAAAACTGGGAGCCATCTCGAGTTCTTCAGCAGTTGTATTTTGAACAATTGTAACATTTACCCATTGGTATTAATTTTGTAATTATTATGGTATATATTTATAATTTTGGATCTCTAATTCTTCCAAGCATGTATGTTTATTATTTATGCGATTTCTTTAGATTTTGTGTCTAAGTCAATGTATAACTTATAGTTTATACAGGATATATGTGGTTCCCTTTTTTAGTAATAATTATCTGCAATTGGACAGTTATGTGATAGATATTTTTGATATTTTGGGTCTCAGTTCATTAATATCTTTGAATATATGAATATAGCTAGGTCATTGTCTCACTGGTAGTTAGATTACTGTTTTTGCAATATTTTCAATGATTGCAGGTATATCCATGATTGGGGTTTTTTTTCAGGGTCCCTATCTAGTTTCATATATAATTTTTGATATATTGAACTGAATATCACAGCATCCTGGGTTAGTATAACAATAGGTTTTAGAGTCTCATCATTTTTTTACCTTTATATTTGGTAGCAGCTGTATCATGTCAGCATATGGGGTTATACTTGGGTGTGGTGAACATATATGTATACTATAATTTAGTGCGTTTGATTGTCTGATAGCACTGTCTAATTAATAACATATATGTTATTCCCTTATAATTTATTTAGAGTGGATTAATGTCTGTCCTGGTCCCTCTGGGTTCTATCTTGCTATCCTTTTTTGGATAGGGTTATTGGTTCTCAATTCAGCATATATTATATCCAAAGCCTTTTTTTGGTCCGTTACTGCCTTAATGCTAGTAAAGTCCCTCAATCTCACATATTTGGTTGATTTGTATTAATCTACATTTGGACCTTTGGTTTTTCTGTAGTTGTTGTGGACGCAGCTATTACACATTATTTTTGGTGTCTTTTGCTGTTATTGTCCATTGTGGTTTTGAGTTGTTGTGGTTTATCTTTAAAATAACCATTATTGACAGCTATTGATATTCAGACTATCTTGATTGGTCTGTCTTGGTTCAGTTGGAGACCAATATTGACAGTATAGACCTACTGATATTGTGGTTATCAGTATGGATCTATCGAACCTTATTTCGGGTTTGGTTGCAGATAAAGATGACCTAGGGGTCTTTGGTTTAACCAATAATAATAATGGGAATATTCAACCCACTGAACTGGGGGGTTTAGAGTCATCGTGTCAAGTTTTGATTGATGACCTTAATAAACAGCTTAGACAATTGCGTGCTAATGTATGGCACAGTAAGCTCTTTAGGGCATATCAGACTGCCAACATTACCCCTAGGGGATTACGTATTCGTACGGTCCCACGTCAATAATATGGATGAGGAGCTGACTAAAAATTGGTCCAAAATACAACAGGAAGCCACCATGGCTTTTGTTATTGAATTGTTAAATTTTCACAATAGGGCTATTGATAGGGGTCTCACAGGCATTACTGCTCTAGCGGATAAACTTAAGGCTTTCGAAAAGGAACCTTCCTTTGAAGCTAAACTGAATAAGGTAGCAGTTGACCTTAAAAAATATGATGCTGAATTGAAATCTAGGAAAATGAAGAAATTCCATAGGGACCAGGAAGATTACCTACGTGGAAATCCATTTGTGTATCAGACCAAGCATGTGAGGTTTAATAACCCTCCAGCTTCTACCTTGAAACGTAAAAGACCTAGGTCCATTTTACGTAAAAATTATAATGGGACCACTTCATCTTGTGACGATACGTCATCTGGTACAGATAACGAATCCCTGGCAGCATCGGGGTCACCCTCTCCCAAAAGAACACCAGGGGTTGTCCCTTTAGAAGCAAACGGAGACGGGGGGGACGTAAACATCGGAAGGGTTCAAAATATTCAAGGCCTATTAGCAATGGCTCTGAAAAATTGAATGATGTAGATTCCAATAATGTGCTAAACTTGTCTGATGTTGTTTTATCCCCTACACATATCTCCATTCTGAATAAAGGTCTCAGTTTCATACCTGGGTTTATGATTTCTGAAGATGCACTTGCTCAAGATGTAGTTAATTTCTGTAGATTGCTTAACCTAAGATTACATTTTGGTGATTCTGGTTATAATATAGACCATGGTAAATTTACTTACCATAAATCCAGTTTTGTACCACCTATGCATGACACAGTCCACCTATTTTTAAATAGTGTGCTCAAGGATCTACACTATTTTAGTTCTGATGCTGTTGTCAAATATAACAATGTATCCTCTATGGAGAGACAGGCTATATGTGACCTACAGAATAACAAGGATATTGTTATTACTACAGCTGATAAGGGTGGGGCTGTGGTTGTGCAAAACTGGACGGATTATGATAGGGAGGCTCGGAGACAGCTTTTTGATACTAGATACTATTCTCTTATGTCTGTCGATCCGACTTCAAGATTTGTTAAATGTATAAAGTGTTTTCTTGTTGATGCCAAGGATCGTGGTATCATCAACAATGAAGTCTTTCAACATTTGTCTATAGTGGATTCCCATGCACAATATATTTACTTTTTACCTAAAATCCATAAGAATGTTGATAATCCTCCGGGCAGACCCATAGTATCTGGCAGGGGCTATGTCACAGAGCCTCTGTCCATGTTTTTGACTAAACATTTGAAACCATTATTACCATTTATTAGATCTAGGTTAAAGGATACTACTAACTTTCTACAAATAATATCTGATACACAACTTGAACCTGATTGGTTCTTATGTACATTAGATGTGAGTGCACTCTACACGAATATACCACACCAGGCAGGATTGAAAGCCTTGGCACATTGGTTAGATGTTGCTAAACTGTATTCTCCACTGTTCAATTCTTTTTTGATTGATATGGCCAGATATGTCCTAACATGTAATGTATTTAATTACAAAAATTTGTGTTTCTGGCAAATCAAGGGTACAGCCATGGGGGCATCCTTTGCCCCCATATACGCTGACCTTTTCATGGCTTATGTTGAGTCTAATATTATATATGATGTTTCCAGAAACACCTTTCTACATGATATGGACATATGGAGGCGATACCTAGATGATGTGTGGCTGGTTTGGAGGGGAAATGAATCTGGACTAGTTGATTTTGTTTCATATCTTAATACAAATCAATGGGGACTGACTTTCACTGAACATCATGATAAAAATAACATCACCTTTTTGGATGTTCTTATACATAAGTTGCCAGATGGCACCTTGGACAGTGAAATGTTTAGAAAGTTCCCACAATATAATTCAGTCCTACATGCTTCCAGCTACCATCCACCACACATCACTAGGAATATTTCTAAATCACAGTTTATAAGGGCCAAACGTATCTGTTCCAAGACACATACATTTTGTTTGAATGAGAGAGACCTAACGGACAGATTTATACAACGAGGATACCAGGTTGGGAATATTACAATGGCCAAAAATCAGGTACATAACATGGATAGGTCAGAATTACTTCAATATAGAGATAAAACTGCTGTTACACCTACTACACTAAGATTTGTTACCACCTATGCTCGTAACACTAATTGTCTTTTGGATAGTGTTCATAGGAATTGGAACATTCTTCAATCTGATAACAACATTGCTAATTTTATTCCAAACAGATGTATTTTCTCATATAGGAATGGAAAAAAATTGAAATCCTATTTCAATCATTATAAGCACTGTGACACTAAATTCCCCACACACAAACAGACCACATTGTCAGGTAAAGCCTTATATGGATGTTTTCCATGTGGTCATTGCTCGAATTGTAGATATGTGACTACAGCTAAGGCTTTTTCTAGTAGAAATTGCTCCAGGGTTTATGATGTAGGCTTTTTTGCCAATTGTAGCAATGATTGGGTTGTTTACCTTGCTACTTGCCAATGTGGAGCTTTCTACATAGGACAGACGTCTCGTCCATTAAGATCACGGATTTCAGAACATATAAGTAATATTAAACATAAAAAAATCACAAATGCTTTATATAAACATCATTTATTGCATCCCACTGCACAGTTTAATTTCATGGTGATTGATGTTATTCATGGTAATCGCCTCAATAAAACTGAATGGCATAATATTCTAAATAATAAAGAAAGAAAGTGGATCATCAAGTTAGGGGGTTTATTCCCACCAGGACTTAATGAATATTTATGAGTATTCTACCAATGGGAAATGGCTGTATAATATTTAAACAGCATACTACTTGTTTGGTGCTTTTTACACTGAGGAAGGTTGTGTTTATCCAGCCGAAACCGGTCTGTTTGCTGTATGTATTTATGAATACAAAGCTATTTTGAAGTCAATTGTGCTGGCTCTTTGTTTTTTGTACTGTTCTGTGCGGAGCCTGGCATTTGCTCATGTGCAGGGGACCTCTTTTCCTTTTGGTAGAATAAGCCATGCTGAGAGAGCCTGAAGGTCTGGCTGCAGCATTGTCTCCCCCCCCCCCCTTCCAGGATAGCAGGTGAGGTATCCAGAGGTAGCTGCTAGGGGGGTTGGTGAGATAAGCTGTGCAGCAGTGGGTACCAATGCTGTCTGGGCCAATCTGGGGCAATGAGTATTGCTCTTGGTCTTTCCTCCCTTATCTTGATTAATACTTTTGGAATGAGAGGTAGAGGTGGGAATGCATACACAAAGATAGTATTCCAAGGGAAGGTTAGGGCATCAACCTTTCAGGCCAGGTGATGGTACTCCCTGGTGCAGAATTTTTGTACTTGCTGATTTAAATGAGAGGCAAACAGGTCCACCTGGGGGGTCCCCCATGTGTGGGTAATTTGCAGAAAAATATCTCTCTGGATTTGCCATTCGTGTGGGTCCAGCAAGTTTCTGCTTAGGTGGTCTTGCCAGGGTGTTGTTGATGCCTGGTAGGTATTGGGCTATAAGATGTAGTCCCATGGTTGAGGCTGCTAGCCACAGGTTCATGGCTAGTCCACCAGATGAACTCGGATCTTATGCAAGGGATCACAGGCAGGGAGGTGTCCAGAGGTTGCAAGTGTTGACAACATAGGTTCTTTAGGTACCACTGAATTTTCCTCATGTGTAGTATGGTCAGGGGTACCAAGAGGATGCATGAGGCAATGTACCTTAAAGCTTGTAGGAACTTCCTGGCAGAAAGCTGGGTTAGGGAGGCCAGAGTAGTGAAGTATTTTGGTAGGAAATTGTTTTTCTGCGGACAGAAAGGCCATTTCTGTGTCCAGTAAGGCTCCCAGAAATATGAGTTTCCTGGTAGGTGTCTGTTTTGATTTCCTTTCAATGATAGTGAACCCCAGAGAAGTGAGTAGGGTTTTTACAAATGTGAGGTGCTGCATGAGCAGTTCCTTGCAGTCTGCGTGGACGAGACAGTTGTCCAGGTAAGGGTTAATATGTATATTGTTTTGCCTGCAAAAGGCAATGGCAGGAGCTAGACATTTGGTCAATACCTTGGGAGCAGTAGATAAGCCAAAGGGCAAAGCAGAGAACTGAATGTGTAGCGATCCTGCTCTGAAGCGCAGGAATTTTTTGCATGATTCCCTTATTGGGATGTGCAGGTAAGCATCCTTTAGGTTTAAGGTGACCATCCAAGCTTTGTTTGGCAGTATTGGTAGAAGTTGTTGTAAGCATTTTGAATTTTGGGAGTACCAGGACGGTACTGCGAAAGGATAGGTCCAGGATGAGACGCCAAGTCCCCCCTTTCCTGGAAACAAGGAATAGTCTGGAATAGAATCCTTTTGCAACTTGTTCTGGAGGTACAGGTTCTACTGCCTCTAGGGATATTAGGTTTTGCACTCGTTTTAGTGCTTCTGCCGACTGGTTTGGAGGTAGGTCTGGGTACCCTGTTGAAGGTGGTAGTTCTTGGAAATTGAATTTGTACCCCTGAGCAATGATTTTTTAAGACCTATTGATCTTTTGTAATAGAGTTCCAATTTTCTCTGCCTTCCTCCTAGCTTTTGGTGTGGTGGAGGCAGGCAAAGATGGGAAAGGTAGTCATTGAGAGTTTTTTCCATACAAGGTTGCTTTTGAACTCCCTGCTCTGGTGTTTGGGGGGGGGGCACTGTTTTGTTCTTTGCTAGCCCTGAGTTTGAGTCCTGGTGGGTCTGTCCCTATGGGTTTTGCCTTGTGCCTGCCTGTTTCGTGCAGGAAAGGACCAGTGTTTAGAAGAAAAATTTCTGCTGAACCTAGGAATTGTATTTGAAGGAAATCTTTAACAGTCTGCATCGATTTTGCTTTGTCTTCCATCTTTTCAAGTACCTCTTCAGTCTTCTGTCCAAACAAGCCGGTCTTTGTCAAGAGGTGCATCCATGATTTTAGCTTTGACATCATCAGGGAGAGGTTGTTCCTTCAGCCATGCATGTTTAATAAGAGATCCTGTCACTGATGCCCTGCTAGAAGCTTCTAGGGCGTCAAATCCACAGTGTAAGGAGTGCTTTACCACCTGAGATGAAGAGTGCATTAATTCTGCTATCTCTTTATTATTAGCAAAATATGGAAAAGCAGAAATTTTCTGTTTCAAATGTTCCAAAGTGTGCTGCTGATATTTTAACACATGGAACTGACAGTTGAGAGCCCTTATAGTTAAGGTTGCAGAGGTATATACTTTTTTTTTTACCCCATCTGTCCAGGGCCCTGGATTTTTTGTCTGAGGGAGTAGGATTTTTTGCAAAGGTAGCCTTAACGCCCTTAGGTCCCCGAGTAATCACCTCTGGATCTGGTATAGGATTTCTGTAGAAAAATTTGAGAGAGTCAGGTACCCTGTAGTACCTGTCAGGTTTTCTGGGGGCAGGTGGAAGGGTGTCATCAGGGGTAAGGCTGGATTCTTGGCAATCATCATCTACCACCTCTAAGATGGGTGGGATGGCCAGAGGCCTGTGCTGGGGTAGGTCCAGAAACTCTGTCTTTTCTTGGATTAAGGGAAATCCATTGATTATCATTGGAAGTGTTCCCTGAGGGTGTGGAGGGTTTCCCCAAAGGAAAAGTCCTCTGGAGATGATGCAGAAGGAATAGATTCTTCTGCATCAGAGTCTTCATAGGCAGTAAGAGGATTTTCCTCTTCCAAAACAGAGGAGTCAGATCCCTCTGAGTCTAAATCTGATTGGATGTCTGGAGAAGGTTTCCTTCTCCTTTTGGCTGGAGTGGCCTGATTACCCCAGATGAAAGTGATGAGATCCTCTGCCATTTTATGCATTCTAGTTTGAGGAGGGGGAAGAGTAGTGGAATGGAGACTTTTTGCTGTTCTCGTAGGAGTAGCTCTAAGTCCGGCCTGAAGAGTATCCCTCGGTGCTGTCGGTGTTAGTCGGAAGAGAGGGCAAAGGCCTTAAAGTGAATTCCAAAGTGCGAGCGGTATCCTCAGAAGCTGGTGCCTGCATAGCGTTTCCAGACCCAACCAAGGCAGAGACAGCCGAAGGCTCGTTAGACGATGCAGTCATCTACTGCATACAGGACTCTGAAAGGGTCTCAGTAGAGGCCTGCAGAGTAATCGAGTCGGGCATCAGGGGCTGGAAAAGCGCCTGACTGAATTCCAAAGAACTGACAACCCTTGTAGTGGTGGTGTCATTGGAAGGCTTGGCCTTATGCGGTCTGTTTCTATCCTTGTCTTTACGTTTTTTCAGATCATCTGCGGTTTGCTGACTGACGGGCGCCTTATCAGTAAACTGAGACAGAAGACGAAAATAACTGGCTACAAACAGAGCTCTACAACGAATAGTTCTAGCATTAAAGAGGGCACAGAACCAACAGCAGGGTACATCTTGATCTGGGCCTAAGCCAGTGACACAGAAAGAATGGAAGTCTCGGTGTGGTATTTGCTTTCCACAGGCGAGACAATTATTGACTTTTTTGGACATCAGTTAGTGCAAGAAAAAGGAAGGCTCCCCAATGGGGTACTTAGCTTTAGACGTTTTCAGATGAAGTTCGAAATCTGGAAACAGCCGACTGGCACTGTTGCAAATTGCTTCTGCTATGGGCTCCACAGCAAGAAAGACTGAGGTAATGGCGTCACCTGCTGTCTCATAGCTTGGACGACCTGATGTCACCCAGCAAGTGACAGCAGCTGACACACAAAACCTTGACTCTGGTATTCAGACCAACTGAGGGGTACTACAACATGGATAACCCAATAGTTAGGACTGCAGCAGTGAAACACGTAGAACATCAGCATTTCTTGGTGACTCCCCCTGAGGGAGGATCACAGCAAAGAAATTGTTGCACTTCTTGTTCAGAGGGGTGGCAAATGTGACCTAACAACCTGAAGATCATATTCACTACCAACTAATTGAGAGACCACTCATGAGGCAAGAGAATGGATCTGATTAGTTTGTTTGCAAGCACACTGGTTTTGCCCAGAATATGCATTGCAATTAGAAAGTGGCCTGATGCGATCGCCCACTCCCAAACCCTCATGGCCTCTCCGTAAAGGGCATAAAATTGAGTTTGTCCTTTTTAGTTGATGTACCAGACTACAGACATGTTGTTGGTCTGAACTGAAATAGTCCCCAAGGGAAGAGCATCTTGAAATGCCTGCAATGCAAAAAGGATTGCTCTCACCTCTAGGACACTAACATGCACGTTGGTCTATTGGGGGACCACATGCCTTGGACAGTTCTTCCCAAGAAATACCATCCTCATCCTAGCTGAGAAGTATCTGTGGTCACTGTGGCTACAAGGGTCTGTCCAGAAAAAAAGATCAGACTGTATCCACCAGTGAATGTTCTGTTTGCAAATCAGGGTGAATTTTACTTGAAAAGACAGGAGTTGATATACAGTGGATGACTGTACAGCTAGAGTCCATTGGAGGATCCGCATAAAAAATTGTGGAAAAGGGAGTAGTACTACAGCAGCTGACATCAACCCAAGTGCTTGCAGCAGTAACCTTCCTGGAGGTGACAGATGACAAAGGATAGCCTGAACCTGGTTTCTGATGGAAGTAACTCGGTGGAGAAGTAAAGATGTTGTGTTGCGTCCAATACTGTTCCAATGAACTCCAGGCTCTCAACTGGTGCAAGTTTTGATTTGCCAAGACTTACTGTAATGCCCAAAGAGATGTAAATCTGGAGCAAACAGTCCCTGGCGTGTTGTAGTTGATGCTTGGAAGGGAGGGGCGGGGTGGTGAGGAGCCAGTCACCCAGATATGGAAACACCTAGAATCCCTTCAGTCTCAAGTGAGCTGCTACTACTGCCATGCACTTGGTAAACTCCCCGGAGGCTGGGGAGAGTGTCCAGATGGTACTGCTCTAAACTGGTAATGACTGGTCCCCAGCTGAAAGTGGAGATGTCATCTGGATCATCTGTCTATTTTGATATGATAATACATGTCCTGAAGATCTACAAAGCACATCCAATTGTCCTTGTGCAGAAAGGGCAGGATGGACTTAACTGTGACCATTCGGAACTTCTCTTTCTTTACATAATGGTTCAATTTGCTTAGATTCAAAATGGGTCTGTGGTCCCGTTTTCTTTGGTATTAAAAAGAAGTGCAAATAAGTTGTGAACTCTATCTAGTCAGTTGGGACCTTCTGGATGACACTTTTTCTAGCAACTTTTGTATTTCTTGTGCTGTAGCCTTCCTCTGACTGGGTGGAACATTGGGCAGTTTCTTCCTTTGATAATGAAGAAAGGAAAATGGTATGTAGCAGCCTCCAGATATTATTCTTATCACCCATAAATCTTTTGTAATGTTTGTCCAGGAGTCTAGGAGCAAAGAGAAATGACCTCTGACTGCCTCTAGAGTTGGACAGCCAGGCAGCATTGCAGGAGTCCTGATAGGGACTGTCTGAAAAAGAATCTTTAAAGCCCTAGTTGTGTGGGAATCTTCTGCCTCTAGGGTGAAGTCTACCATTAAAATTTCCCCCTCTGCCTCTGAAGGAATTTTTTCCACATGAATCATGGAATGGTCCTTGAGAGTTATAGAACCACATTTTCTTACCACCTCTCTGATTCCTATAGAAGGTTCGTTAAGGTGTAGACAACTCTACCATCATGACAGACAGGGTCTTTCCTTCATGTTCACTGCAGCTAAGTGTCTCTTTCAATGATGGCCCAAACAAGGAAGTGCTATTAACAAAGGAATTCTTAAAGAGGTCTGCAAAGTTGCATAACTGCATCCAGGCAAGTCTCTTTATGGCGATGCCTTAACCGCCTAT
Organism: Protopterus annectens; assembly: GCF_019279795.1. Classification (NCBI taxonomy): domain Eukaryota; kingdom Metazoa; phylum Chordata; order Ceratodontiformes; family Protopteridae; genus Protopterus; species Protopterus annectens. The sequence continues at coordinate 605,026,110 of NC_056750.1, read as the reverse complement.
CTGTGAAGTCCCTTCAGCTGTGTGAGAGATTAACCTCACTGAAGCGTTTGAAATAGATAAAAGAGTTGCCAGATGAGAGGAAGACCTTTTGAACTCCTCTCAAGACATGGACTCAAGAGTATTTGATAGTACTCTAGTCAAATCTCTCTGAAACCTATAAAGTGCACCAGATAATTAAGCAACCTCACAGCGAAAACAGCTAAGGCGAATACTCACTTTCCAAGTCTGTCCAATGTTCTGGACTCCCTGTTAGGCAGATGGACAGAAAAGCTCTGTTCTGCTAACTCTTAATGGCTGCCACTACCACCATAGAATCATCCTTTGCTCCAGTGGGGTCTGCCTGCAGGTGGGGCCAAAAACTTGTCAGAGCACTTGGGGATGGGCTTGACAATATCTGTCTCCTTCCATGCCAGGCAGGAAACCAGGTCAATAAGTTCCTCTGCCAGGGTGTTACACAAGACAGACGAGCCAGAACTAAAAGCCTCCAAAAACACAGATTCTTCAGGAAAGTGAATTTGGGAGAACCAACCACTCTTATGCTACAGGATCCCTACAATAATATCCAAAAAGGATATGTCATCCAGTGATGATCTGGGGGATCCCTCTCCTTTCATCAAAATCGGTCTCCTCTATGATAGACATGCGTCACCTCTTACACGTCCTCCTCTAGGGCACCTGTTCTGTGGGATGTTCTGGAGAGGTGTCAGAAGAGAGGGGAAGTTCCTCTACTGGAACTGGCTGGAGAATCTTTGGAACTGGCTGTCCCTATGGAATAGGTCTGACTGACTCAGAGCTTGGACCCGATGAGAGTAAACGGTAGGATCCAAAAAATGAGAAGAATGTTCTCTCTGGAGAGAAAAAGCCATTTCCATCACCTTGAAGGCCAAGGGACCGGGAGAAATCCCACCCCAACCTGCCCCCTTGGAGTCAAAGCTTCCAAAAAAAGGTAGGTTTCTGCCACCCCTGGATCCCAGCCTCGAGGGGAGAATCAGATCTGAACTGTTCAGGGTCAAAGATGTGAGGGGAAGGGATGGATCTGACAAAACTGGAGCCAAACCTACCCCTTCGGACCAGGCACGAACACTTTGGCTCCAAGACCCATTCTGATCAGAGGGTATCAGAGCAGAACCAGTTAGAGGAACAGTTGGAGTTAAGAAAGAAACTTTCCTTGGAACCAACTCAGTCTCTCAGGGATATTGGATCCTTGGGCTCCAAAATCCCTGTATGGATCGGACAAGGAAAAATATAGTCTTAGAAGTAACCGGCATACTCATAGATCCAGTAGGGAGATGGAGCTTGTAAAACCCCCATCTAGATCTGAGCTCCAAGAAACTTGCACATCATCCTATCCACATCTGCTTCCAAAAAGCTTCTGGAGGACCTAAAAGAAGAGGTGGAAGGAGACCTGGAATTCTTCTCTGGTCTGGAGAAGTTGAATAGGCACAGTAGGTGAAACTGGCTTCATAATATATTCAAGGGCAGTACTCCAAAAAAAAGAACCTGGCTTCGGATCTGAGGACTTAGGAATAGAGGGGGAAGCTCTCTGCCAGGGGTCTTGGATTAAACATGGTGTATATACTGCATGATGTGTCCAAGTACCCAGCTCTGAGGCAAGAAATGCACTCCTTGTGGGCATCCAAATTTGAGATCTTGTGCCCACAAGTGCATTTTTTAAAGCATGTGGGTTTGTCTAATACTATGAATAGTAGGAAAACGAGATGAAACAGGTCAAACAAGTTTTTTTTTTTTTTTAAATAACTAAGAAAATAAAAGAGAGACTACTAACTATGGTAGGAAAAAACACCACCCAAAACCAGCAATGGTAGAGAAAGGGAGTACTATAAAAATGTACGGAAATAAAGTTAAGGGAGACAAACAATCCTGACAACCAGCAAAAAACTTGACTGAAGAAAAAAGGATAATCAAAAAAAATGTTAATAAAGAAACTCACAATACCAATAAAGGGGCTTGAGAGTGGAACCTGCATCTGTTCGGGAAGGCGGCAAATGAGATCTGAGGCACTGGAGATGGAGAGGGGCATTATGGATAGAGGACGGAACTCAAGAGTTGGATCCGAAGTCTGAAGTATACGGCTGAGTTGGATCAGATCTGTAAGTCATAAGTGAGGAAGAATGAAAAGGACATCATCAGATCTTGAGATATTTTCTGCATCAGCTAAACCCCTCTTACTTTTTGATAACCTCTCCAACAGAGGCTCTAAAAACAAAATTTTGAATTCTGCTTTGGATAGAATTTAATTTTTGACGTCTTCTGGGAGGTTCTGAGAACACAGGCAGTCAAACCTCCACCAAACAGTACCAGCAGCTACAACCCTGGAAACAGTATCTACAAAGTCACACACATTTCACATAATGAATAGTGACCTGAAAAACTGAAAAACTAGACTACATAAAGCATATTTTGCTCACAAGAGGAAACTGCAGTCAAAACATTTCTCATTTTCCAAATTAGTCAGAATAAACTTTTAACATATGAGCCTGAAAATTCTGAATACTAAAAATCAAAGTAGCAGAAGCATACACTTTTTCCAGCATAACGGCTTTACCATCCTTGTCAGGAGGAGGATTAGAACTAACCAAATGCTTAACAGCAGCTGGGTTAACTAAAGCTATAGCTGCTGAGTCAAGTCCGGGATGAGTGCATAAAAACTTGAAACAGAGGAACTTTGTACATTCAGTCTGCTTTCTTAGGTACAGCAGGCTGGCTGTCACAGAAACCATGGACTGTAACAAACACATCCTCTACTGCTACTAGCATTAGGGGATGGGTGAAAGTTCTAATAATTCCATATGTAGCAATTCACAGTATTTTCTGAGGGACTGAGAAACCTCAGAGTGCCCATTTTGGAAATAGTCTCTGAGAAAGTGAATCCCTCACAGGGAGATTCAAATACCATACCCACCCCAGAATCCAGAAACCTGTGCAGAAAAACTTCCATCTGTCCCTTCACATTTGCCTACTGATTCAATATCTTGAAATTCTTTCTTTTACCAGCAACAACCTTATAAGAATGGTCAAAGACCTTGTACAAGACCCTGGGTCAAGCTCAATAAATTAGCCCTGACAAGTGAAACTGACACAAGAGAAGTAAAAAAAGAAATGTGTTTTTATGGCTGGAAGAAGGTCTGACTAAGGAGCCTATACTTTTTTCCATGGTCAACCCAAAAATGGTGCTCGTTTCCAGAGGAAGTTAGCAGCAACAGTCGATAAAACAGGAAAGCTGATAAAAGTCACTTTTCCTCACAAAAATCAGTATAAAACGCTTTCAACACTTCCCCTGCCCCCAAAAGTAAAATAAACGATTTCTCTACAGAAAAAAAATAGTTTTACACAGCTTTCACCTTTTTACCATAAAAGTAAGGAGTGCGCTCCCATTTACTAGTACATAAAAGTAATGTGGTAGTCAGTCTAAAAAAAAATCCTTAGTTTTTTTTCACAGAAAACTAGTTTAAAATGAAAAAAAGTAATTGGGAACATTTTTCCCCAAGAGGAACTTATTTGCCCAGTGTTAGCAGACAGCATCTCAGTAAGCACTCAAAGGAATGCTTGACTTGGCAGTAGAAAAGCTCGGCACTCAAACTTGTCTTTTAATTTTGCTCAGCTCAAACAGTAATAGTGTGGGTGCATGGAAGGTGCTCCCAAGCTTTGGAAGTTGGCCGGTCTGTTACATCATTTGCAGGATATAACCTTACCTGTACAGCTTAGGCTATTGCAGCAGTGTTCAATATGAAGAACGTCTAGCTGAGAATGGTAGGACACAGTGGTAGAAAGTACAGTTTTGTACCTACCATAAATGTAGATGTCCGTACAGGATAGCATCTGCAGTCCTTACAAATGGGTTGTCCTGTCGTCAGGCAGCCCTTCGGTCGGCCGGATTCCAAAGTCTGGGTCTGGCCTCGGCTGGTGTCACACTTCACCCGACGTCATAGCTGCAGTTCTTCGGGTATAAAGGCATCAGCCAACGCCATTTTCCTCAGTGTTTCTTGCCCCAGATGCCAGTTGCCCTCTTGGATAGCTAAATTTTTGGATAAATGCCAATGTTTCCAAATAGTAGAAGGCAAACACAAAAAATAATCATGTATGTACATATATACAAACAAATACACCATAAGAGATCCCCCCCCAGCTAGCTATTAGGTGGGCAAATACCCTAGGAGTACCACAGAGGGGAAGGAGGGTGGGTAATCCTGACTGCAGATGCTATCCTGTTCGGACATCTACATTTATGGTAGGTACAAAACTGTACTATGTCCTTCAAGGATGCATCTGCAGTCCTTACAAATGGGTAGAATACCATAGCCAAACTACGGGAGGAGGAAGAATAAATTATGGTGTAGTTAGGATCCCTTGCAAAACAGCAGTGGCAAACCCTGCTCGGGATCTAGAGTATAATGGTAAGTTATAATGCTTGGCAAATGTATGCACGGAGGTCCAAGTAGCAGCCTCTATAATGTCCTTGGTAGCCACTCCTCGTAAGAAAGCTGTGGTAGTGGCTGTAGCCCTTGTAGAATGAGGCCTTATGTTCTGTGGAATTTGCTTTCCATGGTAGGAGTAACAGAATCTAATGCAATTTCCTATCCACTTGGAGATTGTCTGTTTGGAAATTGCTTTTCCTTCCCTTCCTGTTGCATATGCTACCAGAAGCTGGTCAGATTTTCTATTGCCCTTGGTTCTGTCCAGGTAGTAGCGTAACTGTCTATGTACATCCAAGGTATGCAGCAGTCTTTCCCCCCTGTTCTGTGGATTGGGAAAGAAGGTAGGTAGGTGGATTGCCTGGTTTAAAGACACTCTGGATACCACCTTAGGCATAAATGTAGGATTAGTTCTCATGGACACTATCTTGATGGAAGATTAGGAAGGGTTGTACTGCCATTAAAGCCTGTAGTTCCGAAACCCTTCTTGCTGAGGTAATTGCCAGCAGGAAAGCAGTTTTCCAGGATAGGTGTTGAAGATCTGCTGTTGCTGCTGGTTCGAAAGGGGGAAGTGTCAATTTTTCTAGTACAAAGTTCAAGTCCCATGCTGGTAATGGTGGTTTCCTAGGAGGTTTTACATTCTTAATTCCACTCAGAAACTGCCTGAGTAGAGGATGCAAAAAGACAGGTGGATCGAAGCTGTATTCTGCAGAAATAGCTGATGCATGTATTTTGATGGAGGAATAGGACAGGCCTGTATGGAAAAGCTCTGCCAAATACTCCAGGATGTTGGCAATATCTACCTTTGACACATCTTTGCCCCTGTCGGTACTTCAAATGAGAAACCTTTTCCATTTTCCTGCATAGTTCCTTCTTGTTGAGGGTCTGCGGGCCTCAAGGATAATGTCTTTAACCCTTTGGGATAAATCTGGGTTAGTTGCTCTTATGTAATGTTCCAGGCAGTCAGTTGCAGAGTTTTCAGGTTTGGATGCAGGATGTTGTAGTTGCTCTGAGTTAACATCAAGGGAATCAGTGGTAGTGCCCACATTCTCCCCCGAGACATGCTCCTTAGTAATGGGTACCAATGTTGTCTTGGCCAGTCTGGAGCTATCAGAATTATCCTTGGACGTTCCTCTTTGATTTTCAATAGCACCTTGTGCATCAAAGGAAGAGGTGGGAATGCATATGCTGTCAGGCCTTTCCAACTGAAGGATAGAGAGTCCACCTTCCAAGCAAGTGGATGGTATGTCCTTGTGCAGAATTTCTTGAGCTGATGATTGAGTGGGGATGCGAATAGGTCTATTTGTGGCAGTCCCCATTTCTTTGTGATGGCCTTGAAGATGTCCGGGTGTAGCATCCATTCGTGAGCATCCGAGGTAGTTCTGCTTAATATGTCTGCTAGGATGTTTTCTTTTCCGGTACAAAATTGCTTGTAACTGAATGTTGTAACTCAGAGCCATATTCCATAGGTCCAGGGCCATTCGGCATAGAGGGTATGAATGAGTGCCTCCCTGTTTGTTGATGTACCACATGACTGTGGTGTTGTCTGTCCTTATCATCAACTGGCCTTCTTGGAGGAATGGTCTGAAATTCTGGATTGCTAGTTGTACTGCCAGCATTTCTTTTTGATTTATGTGCAGGTGCAGCTGCTCTGGAGTCCATAAGCCTTGTATGCACTTGTCCAGCATGTGGGCCCCCCAACCAAGGTCTGAGGCGTCCGTTGTGATGGTTTGGCTTGGTTGAATGCTGTGGAAGGGCAAACCTGGGTTTGACTGGCATGCCTGAGCCCACCATAGGAACTCTTGTTTCAGGCATGGAATTAGTGGTATTTCGGTTTCTAAGCTGTGCCTGTGTTGAGACCATAAATTTTTTAGGTACCACTGTAGCTTTCTCATATGCAGTCTGGCATGGGGGGCCAGGATTATGCAGGATGCCATGAAGCCCAAGACCTGCAGTACTTTCCTTGCTGTTAGTTTGTTCTGCTTTGTTAATGCCAAAAAGTAGAGAGGAAGTTGTTCTTGTTTTTCTGCAGTTAGGAATGCCATCTGTTTTACTGTGTCCAATTCTGCACCTAAGAAGGTTATTGTTTGGGATGGTATCAGTCTTGACTTTTTTATATTGACTGTGTATCCCAGGGCCTGTAGTAAGCAAATGACTCTTTGTAAGTCTTCTGTTAGCTTGTTTTTGTTGTCCGCTTGTATCAGGCAGTCGTCCAGGTATGGATAAATTTGGATTCCCTGAAGCCTGCAGTGAGCGATTACTGATGCCAGGCATTTCGTGAACACTCTGGGCGCAGTAGATAAGCCAAAGGGCAATGCTGAGAATTGATAATGCTCTGATCCTGCAAGAAATCTGAGGTATCTTCTGCAGTGTGGTCGTATGGGGACGTGCAGGTATGCCTCCTTGAGATCTAGAGTTACCAGCCAATACTCCTTGCCCAGCATGGGAAGAAGTTGCTGTAGGGTCAGCATTTTGAATTTTGGAACGATGATGAATGTGTTTAAAGTGGACAGGTCGAGAATAGGCCTCCAATTTTTTTTCTTTTCTTGGTACCAGGAAGAGTCTGGAGTAAAATCCCTTGCCTTGTTCCATAGGTGGTACCCTTTTTCCACAGCTCTCATCCTTGCTATTTGTTTTAGAGCTTCTGTCTTTTGATTTGGTGGTAGGTTTGGCATTCCTCTTTTTCCGGGTAAAGTGTGGAAATGAAACCTGTAGCCTTGGTCTATAGTTTGCAAAATCCACTTGTCTCTTGTGATATAGTGCCAGTTTTTTGAAAATAGTCCTAACTTTCCGCCTAAGGGTGCTGCTATTTGTTCCCTGGTAGACGGTGTCAAAGCCAAGTCACTGTGATTGTCCTGTTGCAGTGGTAGTGGTTGTGTCTGTGCCTCGTTGGTTGTTACCTTGCCACTGGCGTCCCCTGTAGGCACCTCCTCTGGATTGATTTCTGCCTCTTGAACGCCTATTCCTGCCTCTCTGAGTTTTAGAGGAGTCTGGAAAGGACCAATTTTTGGAAGGCCAGTTCCTGCTAAACCTTGGAGGCTGAACCTGTAAGAAATCTTTTACTGTTTGTACAGATTTTGCCTTCTCTTCCATTTTCTTCAGTACCTGTTGGGCAGGAGAACCAAATAAACTGACCTTATCCATAGGAGCATCTAATAGCTTTGCTTTAACATGATCCGCAAGACCTGCTCTTTCAACCATGCATGCCTTCTTATAACTGTGCCAGTCATAGCTGATCTAAATGAAGCCTCCAGTGCATCATAGCCACATTTTAAGGAATGGTTACTAACCTGCTGAATGTTATTCACCATTTCTAGAACATATTTCTTATCTAAAGAATCATCCGAGGACAGTTTCTTAGTTAACTGATCAAGCATAAACTCTTGGTATTGGATCATATGAAACTGACAGTTCAATGCTCTAGCTGAGAGAGTAGCAGAGGTGTATACTTTTTTACCCCATCTCTCTAAGGACCTGGATTCCCTTTCAGAAGGGAGAGGGTTTTTAGCTGAGGTCGAAGCTACTGCCTTAGGCCCCTGGGAGATATTCTCAGGATCTGCGAAAGGAGTCTTGTATAAATGGTGATGAGTGTCCGGGACCCTGTAGAACCTATTGGGCTTAGCAGGGGCTGGAGGTAAAGTATCAGGAGCAGTGCAAGCATCATTGAATGCATCATCCACAACAGGAAGAACTGGAGGTATAGCTAAAGGCCTATGTTGCGGTAAGTGTAAAAAGGTCCTAAGCCTTTTCCTTGAATCTGAGAAATCTTGCCCCTGCCATTGGAATTGCTCTCTCATGGCATGTAAAGTTTCCCCAAAAGAAAATTCCTCTGGTGGAGAAGCAGAAGGAATCGATTCTTCAGCATCTGAATCTTCATAAGTAGAAAAAGGAGCCTCTGGATGGTCTGTATTGTCTGTATCATCAGAAGAGTCATCTGAGGACACTGGCTCAGGGGGCTCTGCTCTAGGTCTCTTTTCTGGAGGTTGAGAGGCCCTGTCTGGGTGAGATTGGGATCCCCTTATTAAAGAGATGAGATCCTCTGCCAGAGTAAGCATCTGGGAACTGGAACTGGGCCTGTGAGAGGGGGGTTTAACAGGCACAGACTTAGAAGTTTTGGCTGCTTTAGCCCTGGCAAAGGCCTTTATAGACATGGCTGCAGGAGGCCTAGCAGCACCACGTGCTGGGGTAGAAACATCCAAAGGGATGGTGTCCGATAAGTCTTGTGAAACCACAGAAGTAGGTAAAACTTCAGAGGCCGATTCAACTAGGGAAGAGGGGGCCTCGGTAGTAGTCATGGATTCGGCTGTAGATTGAACCGTTTGCTCGGTTTCGGCCGAAACCGAGACACTCGCGGTTTGCTTAACCGTGGTTTCGGCCGAAACCACGGACCGCGAGTGTCGGTCCTTTTCTTTGCGTTTCTTAACAATTTGAGTAGTCGGAGGATCCGACGGCATTATGTACGCAAAATCTGAGCCGAAAAACTGTTCAGCAAACTCCAACCGACGTCTAAGCGTTCGTCGGTTGAAAGAAGCACAGGCTAAACAAGCTGCTACGTCGTGGTCTGGGACTAAACAAGGTAAGCAGTAAGAGTGGAAATCTTTATGAGGTATTTGTTTCCCACAAGTTAAACAGTTATTCACTTTTTCTGACATCGGCTGAGGCAAGAAAGAGTCCCCAACGGGGTACTTAGCTTTTTAGAAGTCTTCGAAGTAGTATTCGGTAGTAGTAATCTCTGGATCTGACCGACCGGCACTTGCGAACAGCTTCTGCTTCAGGCGCCATGCGGCAAGAAAAACTGAGGAATATGGCGTCGGCTGATGCCTTTATACCCGAAGAACTGCAGCTATGACGTCGGGTGAAGTGCGACACCAGCCGAGGCCAGACCCAGACTTTGGAATCCGGCCGACCGAAGGGCTGCCTGATGACAGGACAACCCATTTGTAAGGACTGCAGATGCATCCTTGAAGGACATCTTATCCACACAAAATAGGCATTGAACAAGGACAGTGGGCGTCTAAGCATACTCAACAGAATGTAGAATACAGGAGTTAAAAATATGGGAGAAAAATGTGTGGCTCACCCTTTCAAAGACAGTAAAGCAATCTTAAGTGCAGGAACTGAGTGGATACAGGGAGTGAGTGAGACAGCTACATAATACCAAAGTACATGAATGCTGACATGTTCTTATTACAGATATCTGAAAAAGATTTCTCGCACAGCAGACTTCTAAAAAGTGAGAGACAACTATTGCTAAAAACTGCTACTAAAACCTACTTAAAGGACATTACACAGTAACAAATTATCCTGTGTGTATCTAAGGAGATGGTGACAGCAGGAATGGGACAACAGATCAAGGAATGATGTAGATACACACAAACTATGGTAATGATAATATCAGGATTTTCAGTCTTCGTATATTCAGAGTCTTGTACTAGGTCCAAAACTATTGCAGTATTTGCTAAATTTTAAACCAATAACTGATCAAACTAGTTGGATCCACAGCACAAATTGATGTGGCCCTGACTATGCCTCAGCTGATACAGGTTTAGTGTCCTAGGTACTTGAGGAGTCAGCCAGAAGAGGACAGATATGAACAGACAATGGCTGCACACCACTCCAAAGGGGGAGATGTTAAGGGGAATGTGTAGGGCATTAAAATAAGTTATGTCTTACCATAAAGTTTCATCTGTGTTGTTCATCTTCATTCATTCATCACTGATGGGTAGTCAGTTCCATCCTCGGAACCAAGTTGGCATTATCCCAAGCTCGCGCCAGCCAAAAACACTCGAGCTAAGCTTTTACCCAAAGCACCCTTCTCCCTGTTACCTCAGATGAAGTTTACTTGTTATTAGTAAAGCAGAGGCTTTTTTTTGAGCAAATACCCTAAAGCGGGATTTGGACCCAAATAATCCACCAGGAGCCATTAAGAGGGGAAAGGAGGGTAGGACATAATGAATGAAGATGAACACAGATGGAACATTATGGTAAGACATAACTTCTTTATCCGATGTTGTTAATCGTCATTCATTCATCACTAATAGGAGAGTGTCCCCAGCTATCTTGTGTCCGCTGGGAGGCCCTTATGGAAGAATATTCCTCAGCACCATTGAACCAAAGGAAGCTCTTCCCCTGGAGATCAAATCCCATTTGTAATGAGTGAGAAAGGTATAAGGAATAACACACATTGCTGCTGCACAGATATGGTCAGTAGAAGCCATTGAATGGAAAGCCACAGAAGTTGCCATTGATCTGGTGGAGTGTGCTTTGATTTTCTCTGGTATAGGGCTTTTTGAGTGTCGGTAGATGAACAGTATACTGTCTCTGAGCCATTTAGATAAGGTCACCTTAGATACGGACTTTCCCATTTTAGGACCAGAGAATGATACAAACAGCTGGTCAGATTTGTGCATTGTTTTTGTCCTATCAAGATAAAATCTCAGCTGTTTGTGTACGTCTAATGAATGCAGACAGTACTTTCCTTTATTTGAAAATTTAGGGAAGAAAACTGGCAGGTCAATAGTCTGGTTAATAGTGAAATCAGAAATAACTTTGGGAAGAAAGGAAGGGTTCTCATCTGAAGTGATATTCTGTCCTTGTGGAAAATCAAATAAGAGCGCTTTATGTATAATGCATGAAGCTCAGAAATGCTCCTAGCTGACGTGATGGCCACCAGAAAAAGATTTCCAGGATAAGAACTTGATGTCACAGGTGGCTGTGTGTTCAAAGGGAGGATGTATCAAACATTGGAGGACTAGTGTGAGACCCCATGGTTCTACTGCTTGTTTGACTGGAAATTTACTGTGAGAGACTCCTTTTAGAAAGGTTTTATACAGACTATGCAAGATTAACGAGGAATCCTTGAAACCATCATGGAAATTTGAAATGGAAGCTAGGTGAACTCGCATAGTGGATGCTGAAGCTCCCGCTGAAAAAATTTGTTATGTAATCTAGCACTGCAGTGACTGGAGCTGAATATGGGTCTGGTTTCTCTGCTTAGACCAAATTAAAAACCTTCTCTGTTTGCTAAGATACATTTTCCTGGTGGATGTCTTGAGAGGCCAGCATAATGTCACGCCCTGGGGAGGAAAGATTACTCTGCCTGGTGATCACTAGAAGTGGAGAAACCAAGCTGTCAGCTTGAGGCTGGTTATATTTGGGTGGCTCAACCCATGGGGGTGAGAAATCAGATCTGGGGTTGGATCCAGAATCCACGGTCGGCATAGTAAGAGAGGCCAGAGAATGGGGAACCATACTTGTACAGGCCAATAAGGTGCAATGAGGATCACTTTGCTTTTCAACCGAAGGACTTTCTTCAAGAATTGGGGGGGTCAGGGGGAGGGGAGGGTAAGCGTACATAAGTCCCATGGGCCGATCGTGGATTAGACCGTCCCTCAGGGACTGCCCCTGCGGGGGAATTAGGGCAAAGTAGGTGTTGCATTTGTGGTTTGACAGGGAGGCAAATAGGTTGCAGCAAGGCTGGTCCCAACAGCTGAAGATCTTCGCTGCTATGCTCGAATTGAGGGACCACTCGTGAGGCAGAAGGATACATCTCCTTATCTTGTCTGCAATCACTTTGGAGTCCCCAGGAATATGCATTGTGATCAGAAAGCAGTTGGAAGCTATTGCCCATTGCCAAATTCTCATGGCCTCTCGACACAACGGGTAGGACTTGGTTCCTCCTTGCTTGTTGCTATACCAGACTACTGCCATGTTGTCTGACAGGATGGCAACTGATCCAGAAGGATGGACAGATCGAAATGCCTGCAGCGCTAAAAGCACTGCCCTCAACTCTAGGACATTTATATGCAGATTGGCCTAAACAGTAGACCATGTGCCTTGGATGGTCATTCCCTGAAAATGCCCCCCCTATCAGGGAAGCATCCCTGGTCATAGTGGCCCTGGGCTGACAAGGGTAGAAAGGGCGGCTCCAAAGTTCTGTTTCTGGCCTCATCCACCAATTTAGGTCCTGTTTGCATCAATTTGTTATTTGAATCTGAAAGGACAAAGGATAATGATTCGGACACCATGAAGATAACAGAAGGCATTTGGAGGAGTCTCAAGTGAAGTCTTGCAAGAGATACTACTGTTCTAGATGCTGCCATTGAACCTAGGAGCTGAAGGACCTCTCGAGCTGAAACCATGTTTTGACAGAGTATCAGCTGGAGCCTTAGTCTTTGTAATCTGTGATCTGGGAGAGAGACTAAACAGGACTGGGTATTGAACACCACCCCTATGAATTATAAAGTTTGAGTCGCAGTAGGTTGCATTTCTCCCAATTTAGAGAGATTCCCAGACACTTTGCCAATGAGTGTGTGTAGTTTAGGGCCGTTACCAGTAGATGCTTGGTGGGGGCGTTGGAGTCAATTATCTAAATATGGAAACACCCAGAATCCTTGCAGTCTCAAGTGAGCTGTAACTACTGCCATGCATTTGGTGAACACTCTGGGGGCTGAAGACAGTTCGAATGGCAGAGCATGAAATTGGTAATGATTGGCTCCCAGTCAGAAGCGAAGAAGCCTTCTGCAGCATTTGTCCATTTTCATGTGGTAATATGCATCTTGAAAGTCCATTCAGCACATCCAATCGCCTCATTCCAAAAATGGATGAGTGGACTGAACCGTGACCATCTGGAATTTTGTTTGGATATCAAACTTGTTTAAAGTACTGAGATTCAAGATTGGTCTCCAGTCTGCTCTCTTTTCTGGCACCAAAAAGAATCTTGAGTAGAATCTGAATCCAATCTACTCTCGTGTGAATGTTTGGACAACTCTTTTCTGACACAGCTTTTTTCTCTACAGCTGCTACTTCCCTCTTTCCCTCTGACTGGGTGGAATGTGGGAAGGAATTGAGGGGATGTGGTAACCTCCGGTTATCTTCTGCACTCAAGAGTTGGTAGTTATTGATTGCCAGGCAGTGTGGTGCAAAGAGAAATGTCCCCCGACTGTTTCCAGAGGAAAGCAATCGGGCCACGCTTCAGGAATGCTGGTAGGGTTGTCCAGAGAAAGAATCTCTGGGTCCCTGGTTACGGGGTCCCCCTCTGCCTCTGTAGGGGCATCTTCCGGAAGAGTTGCCCCCTCTGCCTCTGGGGGTGAACTTGCCACGTGTCATGAAAAGTATCCCGAGTCTTTTTGTGCCACAACTTTCTACTCCTCTGGTTCCTGGCGCAAGAACGCTGGGTGGTGGAAAAGTGTACATCTATAGCAGACAGGGTCTTGCCATACTTCTCACACCTGGCTAGAGTATCCTTCACCTTTGGGCCAAACAGGGAAGACACTTCCACTGGAGTGTTAAGGAAGGAAGACAAAGGGATCTACAAAATCACAAAGGCGCATCCAGGCGTGATGTATCATAACTACGCCTGAACCCGCAGCTCTAGCTGCCCCTTCGGTTGCATGGGATATTAACCTCATGGACGAGTTGGGTATCGATTCCAGGGTTGCTAGCTGTGAGGCATCTTTGTCACATAACTTGTCAGACACCAGTAAAATGTGTCAGGTAGTTCAAAGACTGTATGGCAAAGGCCAATGAAGAAAAAACTCACTTCCTTAACCTGTCTACCACCAGAGACTCCCTGTTAGGCAGATGAACAGTCTGGCTCTCTTCAGTGAGCTTTTTCTTTGTGCACTGCCGCCACCACCATCGCATCTACTGGCAGACCTTTAGACCAACGTGGGCTTTCCTCGGAGGGGGGGGGCAGAGTCCTATTTGGTCTCCATGGGATTGGCTCAACCAAGTCAGGATTCTTCCAGGCGTGCTGCACCACGAGCTGAACTAGCTCGTCCACAAAGGGGGTCACCCAAGTGGTAGATGGTCGAGCACGAAAAGCCTGCAGGAACACGGTTTCCTCAGAGGAAGGATTTTTGGGCTTCCAGTCACCCTTCTGTTTCAGTATTTCAAGGATGTCAGGGGGCGACCGAGGGGACCCTTCCCCTTCACCGTAATCCATATCCTCAGTAAGACTCCATAGGGGAGTCCACATGCTTCCTCTTGCACAATGTCTTACAAGGTACCTCTTCAGTGGGGGCTTCTGAACAGAACTCAGAAGGGGCACTCTGCAGTAGGGTCTCCTGAGGCTCTTTTGCTTGATGTCCCAAAACGGTGGCTCATGACAGCTGCAGCTCAGAAGGAGGACATGTCTTGGGGTCCAATGCCGAAGGCTTGCCTACAGAGGCATGAGCCCTCTCCATCGCTTGAAAGACAGGCCCACCCAAAGAGGGAAGGAGCCCGGAACTGGGGTCACACCCCACTCAGTCCCAAGGATGGAGACTCAAGAGGTATCGGTACCAACAGGACTCCCGACACCATGGACAGCACCGCAGGAAGGCTTGGAACTGTACCTGGCACTGTGCAGCCCATAGCTCAATCCTGGACCTGAAGGAGACCTGGCTCCAAGTGAGCCAAAGGGATGGCTCTGGGGCGACAGTGAGATCCACTACTTGCACAAAGATGCGGGGGCCAAAAAGGGTGTTGAAGGCTTCGAAACCTGCAAGTAGGTCGAAGGATCAGAATAGGATGGAGTCCATGGAGCTACATTCTCAAGTCTGAAGAGGGATGGGGTCTTTGAAGGTGTAGGAATTCCCCATGGCTGTCGGCAGCTGGTCCACAAGGCAAACCACATCTAGTTCTGAAAGGCTCCTGGTGGATCTAGTGGATATCCTTGATGGGGACTCTGGCTGTTCTAAAAAGGGGCTATATACCTGACCCAGGAAAGGATCCACTGATGGGGAGCATCGGGTCCACGCTGCACTGTGTAACAGCACCACATTCTCGAGTTTGGAGACGTGTGAGGAGGCAGTGTCCACAATAGAGACAGGCACAGAGGGTAAACTTAGTGCCGAGGTAGGTGTGGAAGTTAAGATTTTCAATTTAGGCAGGGTCGGTGCTGTAGATGTTGTCGGTGACAATAAGGCAGGCACCAATGACAATATGCTTGCTGACAGTACCAAGGTCGGTGCCATAGTAACTCGTTTTGGGCCTGGAGCCGATTAAGACAATTTTGTATTTTAGATCTCGGTTGAAGAAGGAATTGAATGCGGTCTCTTTTTTCTTTCCTAGGAGGGGGTGAGCCATCCAACGCAAAAAGAGCCTCTGAAAAGGGCGTCTTAAGAATGCCCTTCAGGATTAATTTATTTCTTCTTTTGTTTATTGTATGTGAGCTAAACCCCTGGCAGATAGACCAAGGAGGTTGCACAGAGAGATGAGGAAATCCCAAACAATAAACACAATCATCACAAAAGTCACCGTTAGGCATTTTACGGCTATATTTCAAACACTGTTTGAAGCCTGAAGTCCCCTTTCTTCTCAGACATATTGAAATAAACCACATAAACTGTCATAAGAAAAGGACAGTACGGAAAAATAGAAAAAAAAGGTTATATATTTTTTTTAATATTGAGAAAGAAAAAGAAAAAATATCAACGATGGTATTTTGAGGACTACCATGGCGGGTAGGGAGAAAGGGCCGTACCACCAATGGTACTAAGATTACCCAAAAGTAATTTGAAGAAAAAAAGTCAAGCAGAAAGTCAAATAGAGAGGTAAAAACTAGCAATAGACTATATGAAGTATAAAAAAGGGAAAACTACAGAAATTTTTATATGGAAGCTTTATGAAATACAAAAAATATAAGACTTAGCTGAGAGCTGGCTTGACCGTGGCTTTACAACTACGCAGCAAATGAAATCTGAAGTAAAAGGGAAAAGGGTATTGTGGGTAAAAGCTTATTGAGGGTTTTTGGCTGACATGAGCTTGGTATAAGGCTGACTCGGTTCCGAGGATGGAACAGACTACCCATCAATGATGAATGAATATAGATCATCATCATCATCAGATACATAAGTTATGTACTCACCATAACGTATCGTCTGTAGGACCATTTTCATTTATCCTTGAAATATGGGTTCAATTCCCAGCCTCGAAACTGACTCGGCCATTACTACCACTCACGACAGCTAAAACCTCTCGAGCTTAACCATTACCCACAATGCTCCTCTCCTATTTACCTCAGATGGAGTTTGCTGAAAACAGAAAGAATGAAAAAAGTACAGTTTTGTACCTACCATAAATGTAGATGTTATGTCAGAAGACCCTAAAAGACAAGGCCAAAAAACCTGTACCAAAAAAACATGAACAATATATACAAAAGAAGCAGGTAAACTCACCTACACAACCACCCTAAAAACACACAGGGGAAGGAAACATCTACATTTATGGTAGGTACAAAACTGTACTATGTTCTTCGCTTTCCATTGCTGCAGTCCTTACTATTGGGTAGAATCCCAAAGCAGAGGTAAGGGAGGCTGGCAAATCATAAAGAAGCAGGAGAGCTGACAACATGCCTTAAAAAACAGCTGTGCAAAACCAGACCCTAGAGAGTAGATAGGAAGGTGATAATGCTTAGAGAAAGTATGCACTGAACTAATTGCCTGTGTACATCTAAAGTATGTAAAATCTGCAACTCAGACACCCTTCTTGCAGAGAATAGCCAACAAAAAAAAGCAGTCTTGACAAATATTTCAATTCAGCAGCAGCCTAGCAAGAGGCTCAAAGGTTGTAAGTTTTTCCAACACATATTCTTAGCCCTCTAAAGAAACTGCTTGAACAAAGGATGCTAAACAATGGTGGTGGGTCACAGTAGTAGTGAGAGATTGCTGCATGAATCTTGATGGAAGAAGGAAAGGACAGACCCACCCTGTCAGTAAACTATAAGATATTAAAGAGCATACTCAAATTAGGCTCTCTCATCTCCAAATGAGACCTGCTGTGTTTCAACACAGAATATGCCAGGCTGTCAGAGAGAGAGAGAGTGAAGCTTGATTGAGCAAGAAGAGGCAGAGGTGGAAAGGCATACAGATGAAGGTTTGTCCAACTGAAAGACAGAGCATCCATTTCCAAGCTGTGTGATGAAAACCCCTGTGCAAAAAAAAAACTGGGGCTGGTGGTTTAGTGGAGAAGCGAACAGATCTATGTCTGGAGTTCCCCATGACACTGTCAATGTTGAAATACATGAAGATCAGTTTTCCCTGTGGGGGGGATCCAAGGATTTTGTGCTTAACACATCTGCTAAAAAATCATTGCATGCCTGCATAGAGGATAAGAATGTGTTTGGACTGCTAACATCTCCTTTATGTTGATATTTGAAGGCAAGGTATTATTTGAATGACAGTGTCTAAATCCTGGCAGTGCTGTGTCCATACATTTTTTTGAGATCATTGTAACTTCCTATATGCCTAATGCTTGAAGGACTGTCTCTGCAGTCAGCGGACTGATGATGAGATTTTGATGGAAGTAAAAGTGACAGACTTTTTTTTTGTCGTTAAAAGGCCATCTGCATCTGCTGCTGTATTCAGTCTCACACCCACACCTTGACATGTCTTGAGAGACTAGTACTAGACTTATTTCGTTCAAATAAGGATAGATTTGAAGTCCTTGTAGCCTGAAGTAAGCTATCACTGGAGCCAGAACAATGCAGAGAACTGATAATGAGAATCTCCAGCTTGAAACCGTAGATACTTCCTGTAACTTAGCCTGATATGCAAGCTGTTGTAACGTCAACATCTTGAACTTGGAATGTCCAGATAGTGTTGAGGAGAGATAAAAAAAAAAAAGCAGTCTCCCGTGTTAAAGGACTGACCCCTGCCCTCACAAGTCTGAGCAGGTGAACTACTAAACTTCGGTGGCTGTACCTGCAAAAAATCTTTTAACAGTTTGCATAGACTTCTTTGTCCTCCATTTTTTTTTAAAAAACTGCTCACAGGTGGAACCAAACAACACATCAGACTGTAAAGGAGCATCCAAAATCCTTTGTCTTAACATGTCAGCCAAAATTTTGATCCTCAACAGGCATGCCCATAGAAGAGAAGCCTGCACAGCATCAAAACCACATTGCAAAGAATGCTTGCCCACTTGTTCAGACACATAAAACTAATCCAGCAAGTCTTTAATATCAATACCTTCCTTCCAAAGCATCCACCTTAGATTTCAATCAGGAGAGGAGAAACTCATGGCTAGAGTGGAAGAAGTATACACTTTAACCACAGAGGCCTTAACCCCTTTGGCCCCCTGAGAAACAGTTTGTGGGCCCCCTAGGACTCTTAAACAAATACTTTATGGAATGGCACCCTATAGTACCTATCAGGTTTAACAGGAGCAGGAGGGAAAGAATCAGGAGTCAGGGAAGCCACTGCAAAACATCTTCCACCACATTCAACACAGGAGGTATAGCTAAGGGCCTATGCTGGGGTAAAACAAGAAATTCCTAAGTCTCTTCCTTGGCCTTCCCATTTAAAGTGCTCCCTCATGGAAAATCCTCAGGAGTGGCATCATCCACCCTGAACCCTGTTCAAAACTGTCAAACTCTGGTTCCACTCTAGGCCTCTTATCAGGAGGGCCCATAGAACCTCTAATCATAGTAATCAAATCTTCTGCCATTTTTAAGCATGTTTTATAGAAAAGTTTTGGCAACAGAACCTCAGCCTGGCCTGCCTCCTGAGAGAGGGCATCCTGTAAGTAAAGTTTCTGCCTGAGACTCCATATAGAACTCTGGCAAAACCTCTGTCCACTGGGTTCATCAAGCATTTTAGGTATACACAATGTATGGTAATCCCTATGAGGTATTTGTTTCCCACAAGAAATACAGTTATTCACTTTTTCTGACATCCGGTTAAATACTGAGGCAGAAAAAACAAAATGTTAAAACTGCTTCTGCATCGGACTATACCCAATAGTAAGGACTGCAGCAATGGAAAACGAAGAACATCTCCAAAAGCCTTCACAGAGACCATATCTGGAACCAAATAAGAATAACAATAAGTAATGTATATCCATTATCTGTTCCACTAAAAACTACAATGGCAGGGGAAAGGGAGGGAGGGAGTTGAGGATAAATGAAAATGGACAAACCAGATGGAATGTTATGGTGAGTACATCTGATTTTGTCAATTTTCATTTTATCCTCGACAGATGGGAACAGAGTCCCCAGCTACCTTAGACCTTGGAAGGACTCCAGGATGGATATTCCTGAGCACGACAGAACCAAATTTTGTTCTTCTCCTGGAGACCAGATCCAATTTGTAATGGGTAATAAATGTATGAGAGAAGCCCAAGTTGCTGCTGCGCAATTATCATCCATAGACATCCTAGACTGAAAAACTGAAGTAGCTACACCTCTTGTAGAATGCACCTTTAAAGGCCTAGGCAAATTAATTTCCTTTTTTGTTATACATGAAAGAAATACATTCTTTAAGCCATCTGGCCAGCATCACTTTGCTCACTAGCTGGCCAAGTGTTACAGATGAAAAAGACACAAATAGCTGCAAAGACATGTCTGGAGCCTTTCTCGCAGGGCCTCTGCTGAAAATTGGCTTTGTTCCAAGTCTGACTTTCCCAGTTAAATAAAATAATAAATAAAATAAATCCTTAGTTCTGGGTAGATAGAAATGTATTTGTCTGTGAACATGTAATAAATGTAGGCAATATTCCCTTTTGTTAGCAAAGTTGGGAAAAATACTGGTAAATTAACAGTCTGATTAATGGTTTCTGACACTACCTTAGGCAAAAAGAAAGGCTTGGTTCTTAGTGAAACTCTATCTTTGTGGAAAATCAGGTAAGGAGGTTTACATAAGGCTTGTAAATTGGTGCAGGGATAAGCATCCCTCAACTGCCTCCAGAGGAAGACAACTGGGCCCTCCTTTCAGGAGTGCTGGTAGGATTTACCAGAGAATTAATCCCTGAAACTCTGATTATGCAGGCCGCCTCTGCTGTGGACGTGGCATCATCTATTAAAGTCCCCCCCAGCCCCTGGAGATACTCATCCACGTGTCCTGAAAAGCCCCTTGGGACTTCTTGAACCACATTTTTCCACTGCTTCTCTGATTTCTAAATAATGGTTGTTGAGGAGTAAGAAAACATACGCCCACAGCAGAAAAGGGTCTTTCCATCTTTCTCACACCTGGATAAAGTTTCTCTAATTTTTGGGACAAACAGGAATAATACATCAAAGGGTGCATGACAAATGAAGACTTAAATGGCTCCACAAAATCAAATAGGTGCATTCAGGTCTCTCTCAATGGCAATGCCTGAAGCCACCACTCTGGTGATCCCTTTGGCTGCATGAGCGATGAGCCTCATGGACGAATTTGACACAGACTCCAAGGTAGCCAACTGGGAAGCCACCTTTTCACTGATATCCCCAAATGATTCCTGTAAGGGTATCCAACAACTCTTACACCAGATCCCTCTGAAGTCTGGTAAAATGTGACATGAAATTCAAGGACCATAAGGCAAAGGTCAATGATGGACAGACCTGCTTCTCAAATCTATCCATTGCCCAAGACTCTTTTGGGTGGATGGACAGAGGAACCATCTTCGGCCACTTCCTTCTTTGTGGCTGCCACCACTACCATGGCATCAACAGCTAACCCTTTGGCCCAGAACTATTTGTCTTCAGAAGTAGACAGAATTTTGTCAGGTCTCCTCGGGATAGGTTTAACAGTATCAAGGGCCTTCCACACCCGCTGAGAGATCAACTGAATGAGCTCTTCAGTGGGTGGAGTCTCCCAAGAGGTAGAGGGTTGACTGCAGAAGGCCTACAGGTACACGGACTCCTCAGAGAGGGATTTTGGGACTTCCAGTCACCCCTGTTTCAAAATTTCCAGGATATCTCCAAAGGAGACCATCAGGGGTGAACCTTTGGGATCCTTTCCCTTCATCGAAGTCGGCGTCTTCAATAATTGATTCTTCTCGGGAATCCAAGTGCTTCCTCTCTCACTTTCTCTTCTTAGGGATCTCCTCAGTCGAATGATCTGGGGAGGCATGAGAAGAGGAGAGAACTGTTGTCTGGGACGTCTACTGCCCTGGCACTTGCTGACCCAGTGGGAGTGCAGGTTGAATATCTGGGCGTGAGGTGAAAAGGGACACTAGCTCCCCAAAGTGGAAAGGGGCTGACTTGTCTGATTACAGCACTCAGGGCTCTCTCCACCTCCTTGAAAGCTGGATACCCAAATAGGGAAGGGAGACCAGAACAGAGAAAGACTGCCTCAGAACCTTTGAAACTCCCCGCTCCAAACAGCTTTTGAAACCGAAGCCAGAGCCAAACTGGTTACTGCCTAAGCTCTAAGGCGCAGAGACTGCTCTGAAAAAAATAGGAGTCGAATCACATCCCCAATGGATCCAGCAGGATAGACTCTGCTCTGTCAAGCTTCCAAATTGATCCCGATTGGATGGAAGACCTCTCAGCAAAAACTGATTCCAAAGACAGGGATATCCCCAGAACAGATACAGTCAGCACTGGGCAGCTAGGAGCTGAAAACTTTAATGCTTCAGATGAAGTCAGAGGAGGAAAAAACAGAGGGGTAAGGGAAGGTTTGGCTCCCATACCTGAGGGGGCTGGGACTGAACAGGTTCCTGACAATCCTCTCACCCACAGTATCGTATTCACCAGCCTTTCCACATCATCCTCAGTTAAGCTCTTGGTGGACTGGATAGAAAGGGTGATTTTGGCCCTGGATAAAAAGGGTGATTTTGGGCTTTCCAGAAAAGTTCTAATGCACCCTTCCTGCAAAGGGGTCGATAGAGGATGAATATGAGGTTCTCAGAAGATCCATAATGGATGGCTCCTCTAATTGCTTACTCAGTGCCAAAGTAGTCAGCAATGAAAGAAATGTCTGCGTCGAAAATGTTGGTGTTGAATATTCAAATGCTCCTGCACCGAAAGACTAGGTGCCGAATACTTTGTCTGTTCCGATAAACTCGGTTTCATAGGTCTCTTCAGGACAGAAGTTTTAGTAGAGAAGTCTGTCAATTCCAAGGGTTCCAAAGGAACCAAAGGCTTAGACCTTTTCAAAGACAGTGCCAACGCAGTGGAAAGCACCAATAGGGTTCTCTTTTTTGCTTTCTCCAAAGCTTTCGAAGATGATGAGGAAGAAGGGGAAGACACATTGGTCTTACTCTTGGCTTTCTCAGCATCAGATAAGGCCTCACTGATGGCTGACGGAAGCATACCCTTCAAAATTAGTTTGTTACATCTTTCCACTAGCGCCCTGCGACTGAAATTGTGACATATAGTGCAGTCTTCTTGAAGGTGAACTGGGCCCAAGCAATAGATACATAGCAAATGAGTGCCTGACATAGGAATTTTGTTCCCACATTTCTGGCATCTTTTGAATCCAGAAACTTTGGGTTTATCAGCCATAGTAAAGCTTACAATGTTGATTAATAACTGGCGTCAACAGCCAGCTATACAAACCACACACACAGGTGCACACAGGCCTCTCAAACAGTAACACTCACTATAGAAAGAAATAGTTTTATTCCTGCTGCTTCCTCTTGTTATAAAAAAAAAAAAAAATCTATCAACAATGATAGGTGAGAATACACCGAAGAATAAAGAAAAACTCTACAATGATAGTTTGGAATACACCAAGATGTACGGAAAGAGAAGGCAAGGCCAATACTAAAAGGGTTAGGAAGTACAGGGTGGGTTAATGACTAATAAAGAAAAGTAGAAAACACTTTCAAAATTTATAAATATATTGGTAAAAGAAATTTGGCTCGAGAACAATGGCGGATGTATCTGTCATGAAGAGAGGCAAATGAGATCTGAGGTAAATAGGAGAGGAGCACTGTAGGTAAGGGTTAAGTTTAAGAGTTTTTGGCGGTCACAAGCTGTAGTAATGGCTGAGTCAGTTCCGAGGTTCGGAACCTAACCCATATGTCGAGGATAAAATGGAAATTGACATCAGATCTTGCACTAATATATCCAGGTGAAGACTGGAGATCTACCAATTAGCAATACATTAAAAGATGAGAGATGGGAAATGGTAGCAATCTGAGGGGTTATATTTGCATGAAAGAATGATGCTCCCACACTGCATCAATTTCACACCTACTCTAAGCACCTATTACACGAGTGTGTGTGCGCGCGCGATTGGACATGCAATAAAAATCCCCTGATGGCTGCTTGAATGACGGTCATGCTACAAATCAACTCTCACCTGATTAAGAAAGAAAGAACGGGCAAGGATTACTGAGATTGGCAAGCTGACTGGCAAACTTGAGATGATCAAAAAACAGTGTTCAAACTGATGCAAATACTAGGCAAGAAACAGGGGCACAAAGAAAATAAGAAACAATAGACAAGAATGAGAAAGACAGAACAGCAAGACTATGGGAAACATTTCTGAAGAAATGCACCCCCACCCCAAGAAACACGTCACAGACTCTGCAGGAAAGTACACATTTTGTTAGTTGTTACAGTTTGGAATTACAGAGGCCATGCTTTTAAGGTTATAAAATATTTTTTCACTATACGGTAGTACAGTACTTGTATTACAATGCACAAAACTAGAGTACCGTCAGTTAACAAGCTAGTTTCATTAAAGAAGCTGAACATGGAATGTATGCCAGTTTTCCTCTGCTGCAATATGAAGTCGCAACATGCCTCACAACATTGGGCTAATTATGTCCAGTTAAAGAATAGCTCTTGAAAAATGCTACCTTGCAGTGGACACTGCTGCAGTCCTGGGGACAAAAATATTTATACAGGTATAAAGACTGCCACAACAAATTACACAGTCATTAGCATTATTTTGTATATCAGTAGTTATCTAAAGTATTTTTCAGAAATTATATTCATACCCTACTTAAAGTACAGTTGTATAATTTAAACCTAAAATAAAAGTAGATGTTCAAATGACCACTACTGCAGTAGCCTTAGCTATATGGGTTATATAGCCTGCCAAGTATATAACAGCTGGCCAACTTCCAAAGCTGCAGGGCACCTACCACTTACCCAAAGTGTCAGGCAGATTGAGCTGAGCAGACAAAGACAAGTTTGGGCATGAATCCCTTCAGAGATTTCCTCCCAGCAGACACAGGGAGGCTAAGCCCTAAAAGGACAATGCTAGAACAAAAATATAGATGCCCACAAGCTAGCATAAAAAAACACCAAAAAGAAGGAAACAAAGGGTGGGGATGGAGGGTGATAGCTGCCACTGCAGCAGTGTGATTATATGATCATCTGCTGTTACAGCAAGTTTAACTTGCACAGCTGTACTGTTAATCATATTACCTTAGCTAACTACAGTTGGGATGTGGAAGAAGTGTCTAAAATACCCTGGAAAATGGTCCCAGCAATGCTTGATCTGGACCTAAAGAAGGAATCAAGCTTACAGTGGTTTATGGAATTTCTAGAATAATTCTACAATCTAGCTTTCTAAAAAGCCATAGATGAAGCCAAAGCCTTGGTAGAGTGGGTCTTGACCCTGACTGGAATAGTTCTGTTAATGAGAGTAAAAAAAAAAAAGAAAAAAAGTTATGTACTAACCATAATGTTCTATCTGTGTTTTCTATCTTCATTTATTCTCGACTGATGGGTTTGGTTCCGAACAACGGAACTGACTCGGCCATTACTACAGCTCACAAGTCACTAAAAATTCTTGAGCTTAAGCCCTACCCACAATGCCTCTCTCCTAGTTACCTCAGTTTGCAGAAAAATAGAATGACATACACATAGTGCCTTCATAGAGGCTACATCTGGAACCTTTATAAACAGTAATAAGGCCTTCATATTGTCCGTTTCAGGAATACTACTGCTAAGGCAGGGGGAAGGAGGTAGGGAAGTCTAGAATAAATGAAGACAGACAACACAGATGGAACATTATGGTAAATACATAACTTCTTTATTGAGATTAAGTATTTTTCTTCAGATTATTTGTTAAGATTTCTGCATTGCCACCTACTTTTTGGCGTTTTCCAGCTTGCTAAACTTGATATCTGTATTAGGAACTGTATTTAGAACACATCTAGAGCCTGTTTACTGCATTTCCTGTGTTGCACTTATTTTAAAATCGTTTTTTTCTTAAAGCATGCATTTTACCTGTCTCTGGCCTAGCACTAAGTGTGGGGTCATTTATTGCACTGTTCTAACTTTTTGCTACTTGTGTAGCTCTGCTATCTTTAGACAAAACAAAAAAAACAATCTTGCTTTTTTCCCACTTTCTGAAATTAAAAAAAAAAAGTTCAGTTACAGATTTGCTGTTCTGAACTGTTTGTAAGTTTCTTGGAGGCCATTGCTTGCTTGGGCTAAAGGGAAGTCTCTGTGTTCATCAGTGGCAGTGGTAAACACTGAACAGCCTGCCTGCCCCTGTGGGAGTGGTTACTGCCTAGAAACTGTAGTTTTATTGGCCATTTTGGGTCAATTCCAAACTCCTTGATCCCCCTCTCTTAAAAACCTCTTTTGCACGTTTTTGCACATAGCGCAGCATCGGGCAGCGCCGCTTAATCAGGTTTAAACTATTCCCGGCTCCACAAAGTCTGCTCTTCATGTTTTCGCTTAGAACTGTTCCAAATCTCAAACTAAGCACTCTATTTTCCTTCTAAAACCCAGCAGTAGCTAGGATAAGTGTCTTATAAGTAAGCACTAATAAACTAAAGCACTACACCCTCTTATACTCCCTTTAAGTACTTGGCTCCCTATTGGTCCTTTTTGATCAAGTCAAAAAGTAATTCCTTATACTATTCTGGCATGTCCAAAAGTCAGTTTCAGGTTTACTCTCCAGTCCAGCTGGTGAATATGGGAATCTTGAGGCAATGTTACAACTGCCTTATGTACACAGACCACCCTCTCCTCTTTCCAACAAGCTCAAATATATGTGAGAGATGCAACTATACAGCCAAACTGGAGGCTGAGCTCTCTCAACATAGTACTGGCACTGTCAGTCTGGAGAAGAAGGTAATCACACACACCACAAATCCAGTCTCACATAGACCTATCGCAACAGCAAACCAAACACAAACACACAAAAACATACTATGAGGCTCTAAATAAAAATCTGCCCAACTAACAGAGACCTCCAAAGCAGACATCCAAGCAACTGCTACCCCACAACAGTACCCACGTATCACATAGTTCACAAAGTCAGTGTGCCACACAGTCACAGCCCTTAAGGCTAAACATCACACCTAATACACTTGTAATAGGTGACTCTATTGTCAGACACACTGACGTCCCTCTCATCAGGCTGAACAAGAAGAAGGTCACTGTAAGCTGCCTGTCGGGTGCCAGGATCCGCCACATAACACAAGCACTCAGGTCACTCCAAAGCAAGTACAAATATGACTCCGTCATTGTCCATGCTGGTGTGAATGACCAGAGACGTACCTCCCTGGATTACATGAAAAGAGACAGAGGAGCTCTCTGATCATGTGGCCCAGGCTGGTATGACCCTGACCTTGAGTAGCATCTTACCCTCACCAAGAATACCACCACAGTATAAAGACAAAATGATCAATTTCAACAATTGGCTAAAGTATTGGTATCACTGAAAGGGGATCCAGTGTCTGTCAGCCTGGGATGACATGCTTGACAAGCCACGTTGCTTCGCTAGGGACGGCTTGCACCTGTCACCCCTGGGTTTTCGAATACTGGCCAAGGCTCTTGCCACCTCCATAGTGCTTTTTTAGGCAAGGCTCAAAAGACAAACCCACCTTCTTAGACAACACAAGGAAAAAGAAACTAAGGGTAATGCTGCTCAACACCAGAAGTCTAAACCTCAAGATGCACGCACTCGAGGCTCTCCTCAGTATAGAGAATATCAATATCTGTGCAGTAACAGAAACCTGGTTCAAGGCTCCTGAGAGCACCCCAGCACTACCAGGCTATACCTCATACCATGCTTTTCGGCCCCAAAACCCGTACCAAACCACAAGAGGAGGGGGAGTATCCATATTCATCAAAGATACCCATACCTCCAGGCTAGTGGCACTGCACAAAGCATCTGAGACCATCTATGTGCAACTAACTTTGGGCAAAACTGCCTTCCAGTTTGTAGCCTGCTACAGACCACCCTCCCAAACTCAGCAACCCCACTCGGCTTTCCTGAAGACACTGGAGAATATGAAGGTCTCTCCAAACACCATTATATTGGGTGACTAACTACTAACACATAGACTGGGAGCACTACTCAAGCCCCAACACCCTAGCCCAATGGTTCCTAGAATTTATAAACTCAAATGCTATGGAACAACTGGTCACCACTCCCACAAGAGAGGAAAACATATTGGACCTGATCATCACCAACATGGGGACTCTATGTTCCATACCAGAAGTAAACCCCTCATTGGTAAGATTTGACCATAAATTAATCACTATGGACATCCATATCCCGTCCCCACCCCCAAGCAAAGGAAACCACGGTCAAAAACTTCTCAAAAGCAAACTTCCCACTTCTCAAAACCGAGGTGGAATCCTTCAAAGCCCCAGGGCCAGTGGAAAATACAGCCCAAACCGCAGAATCCTTTACAAACACATTCTATGGATACCTACAGGAATGCATGGATCGTGCTATCCCAAATAAAACTAAGACACACTCCTCCACAGGCAAGAGACCTGTCTGATGGACCCCAGCCATAAATAAGCTGTACAACAGAAGCAGGAAGCTACTACATGATAGAGCAAAATCCCTGAAAGGGAAGGCAACTCTGATCAGTACTAGCAAGAAATTACGATCCCTCATAAAATCATCTAAGGCTAGCTTCGAAAGAAAAATTGCACAAGACGCTAAAGATAATCACAAGGCTTTCTTTAGTTATGTCAGAAACCTGGGTGGAAACTCCCAGATATGCTCTGAGTTAGTGCAAAATGACAAAAAATACACTAAACCCACAGACATTGCCAACATCCTGGCAGACAGGTTCAGTGCAAACTTCTCCCCCCCAAATGAGCAAATGACTATCTCAACAGAGTGTAGCCTCCCTGACATCACAGATGCACAGGTGAGAGCTGCCATCCCCAAAGCAAAAACACAGCATCAATGGGACCGGACGGTGTCCCGGGCTGCGTTTTACATGAGCTCCAAGAAGAACTGAACCCTCACTTAAAATCACTATTCAGTCTCAGCCTTACAACAGGATATGTACCCAAAGAATGGCGTACAGCAACAGTGGTCCCACTCCATAAAGGTGGTGCCACAACGGACCCCGGAAACTATCACCCTATAAGCCTAACTAGCCTGGTCTGCAAAGCTATGGAGTGTATCATCATGGAACTCAAACAAAGACATTGGGAACCTCCAAACACTGGATCCTACCCAATTCGGCTTTGTTAAGGGCAGATCTTGCCTCTTGAACCTGGTCAATTTCTTTGAAACAGTCACCAAGGCCATAGACGAAGGAAAGGTAGTCCACACAGCCTACCTTGACCTTGCAAAAGCCTTCGACACAATACCCTACACGGGCATCATAAATAAGCTCACCAGCTTAAATATCAACCCCTATGTCACAAGATGGGTTGCAAACTGGCTTAGGGATAGAACCCACATGGTCAGAATTGCAGGTGCCATGTCAGACTCTAAATCAGTTACAAGTGGCGTCCCACAAGGCTCAGTCCTGGGACCTCTCTTGTTCGGTATATATTGCTCTGAGGTACAGGCTAATACAGGAGGACTATGGCTGACAAGGTTTGCAGATGACTGCAAACTGGGGGCCATAATCAACTCGCCGGCTGACACAAGCATCCTCCAGAAAGATCTCACAGAGACGGATAACTGGTGCCAGAGCCATGGCCTAAAGCTAAATGCCAAAAAGTGCATAGTCATCCCCTTTGGGAAAAACAAATTACCACATAGGTTGCAATCTCTCCTTTGACAATCACATTGCCAAAGTGGTTAGAAAGACATTCTATATAGCCCACCTTATCACGAAGGGGTTCACATCTAGATCAAGAGAGGTCATTGTGCCCATCACTCATCAGGCCCATAATTGAATACAGTGCTCCATTTGGGATGTACCTTACCAGACACCTGCTACA
The DNA here is from genome assembly GCF_019279795.1 of Protopterus annectens. Taxonomy (NCBI): domain Eukaryota; kingdom Metazoa; phylum Chordata; order Ceratodontiformes; family Protopteridae; genus Protopterus; species Protopterus annectens. The sequence goes on along the minus strand of NC_056750.1, from coordinate 604,996,872 downwards.
ACTAGAAAGACCCCAAAAGTACCTCACCAAGAGGATCAAGGGACTCAAACAGATGCCCTACGCAGTTGGGCTAAAGAAACTCCAGCTCTACTCAGTTGCTTACCGCCTACTCAGAGGCGATCTGTGCCTGACGTATAAAGCCATGTCCAACCCAGAATTAATGGACATGCTCCACCTCAAGAAATCCAAATCCATAAGAACTACACGCTCCAGTGACTTAAACCTCAGCACAGAAATAAATAGAACATGGTGGAGGGACAGATTCATATCCCAGAGGCTCCCCTCACTCTGGAACAAAATCCCAATCCAAGTCAGACAGAGCCCCTCAATTACCCTCTTCAAGAAGAATCTTGACGTTTGGATGGGAGATCATAAATTTACCCCTGGGATCTCTTCTGTGTCACTGCTAGACAGAGGCACGGTAAACTAACCTTAAATGGGCTATCTTGTGACCTACTATACAGAGGCACAGTCAACTAATCTAAGAAGGGTGGCGAAAGCCAAACACACTCTGGCTAGGCTTGTAAATGCCCTAGGGCAGATAGCCTAGTATCACCCTATGAACCTATGATGTTGTCAATCTTCATTTACTCTTGGCTGATGGGACAGAGTCCCCAGCTACCTTTGATCTTGGGTGGATTCACGGAAGTATATTTATGAATGCCATTGCACCCCATGGGTCTCTCTACCTGGAGACCAAATTCAATTTGAAATAGATGGTGAAGGTGTGTGGAGTAGATCAAGTTGTTGCTGCACATATATCACCCTTAGAAGATGAAGATTGAAACTACAGAAGTAGGCATGGCTTTCACACAGAGTGCTTTGAAAGGAACAGGCAAATCAATCTGTTTCTGTGTTAGACAAATGAAATACAATTTAGAGCCATCTGGCTAAGGTAACCTTGTTGTATGTAGATAAAAATGTAACTGTGAACATCTAATAGATATCAACAGTATTAACTTTTATTTGAAAGTTTGGAAAAGAAAACTAGCAAACAGTATAAATTACACTTGTGTGTGACATAACCTTAGGAATAAAGGAAGGAATAATTCTTAGAGAGGCTCTCTCTCAGAAAGAGGAACAGAGATTTACATAATAAGGCTTGTCATTTTGGAATTCCTATGGGAGAAGCCAACGCCATTAAGAAATAACTTATTCCCAGGACCAATGTTTTGTATCTCCCATTTAGCAATAGGTCAACAGGGTGGCCGTACAAACACTCATAAGACAAAACCAGAGATTGAAAAGTGAGGTGTGATCCTTATGGGGAAGTCTTAATAATAGAGGCCCTCCAGAAAGAGCCGTGCTAGCTGGACTTAAATAGCTGAAGGAGTAGCTCCTGTGTTGAAAATTAAGGTTAAAAGGTCTTGAATTTTGCCAATAAGAACTGAGGAGTCAATGTCACCTTCTGAAGTCCTACTGGTGAAATTTCTTCCTTTTGCTAGTATAGTGTTTATGTATGAATAGCTCCCAGGAAGCTAAGAGAATATAACGTACTGGGAAAGAAAGATTTATCCATCTGGCAGTGGCTGGAACCAGGGAAATCTAGCTGTCAGGTTGAGGATGAGAATGTTGTTTTGAGTCAAACTGTCTGAATGGGACATTAAATGTGGAGCTGGGTCTAAAGTTCATGGTTTTCACATCAGATAATGCAAAGAAAAAAGGGGACCACCATATTCATTGTGATCATTAAAGGCTAATGAAGATTTCTTTGCTCCTCAACAGAATTGCTTTCTGTAGTACTTTGAAATTAAGGGGAAAACGGAGGAAAGCATATAGAAATCCTGATGACCAAGTGTGTAAAAGAGGATCCCTCAGTGACTCCCGGGAGGGGGGTGGTTCAGAGGAAGATAGTTACTGCACTTGTAGTTCAAAAGTGAGGCAAGAGGCTGCAGTAAGGTTGGCCCCCTCGACAAAGAAATCCTTTTCATCCTTTTTGGATAAAGAAGGTCATTAAACTGCTCATTTTTTTCTGCTATCTTAAAATGGTTGGGAGAAATTGCTCATTGTCATGCTGAGTGCTTTTCACCAAAGGGGGTTAAGGTTTGATATGTAAATTGGCCTTCAAAGGAAACCAAGTTGTGTGCAGCCCAGATAATGCCTGCTCACCCCATTGGAAGGCATTCATGGACACTATGATTTTGGCTATGGAGAGGACAAAAGAACAGTCCCAAGGAATCTCTTTCAAGTGCAACCTCCAAACTAGATCATTTCTGCAAAGATTGGAGGTCAGAACTGATCAGACATAGGTTGATGAGGTACTAACCACTGATATGCAAGTAGCCAATGAAGAATTCTCCTGTGATAATTTGTCAAGGGAAATAGTGCAATAGCCACAGGGCTTTGAATCTATGGGCTATGAAAGTTTCCATATTGAAAACTGTACCCATCAACTAACAAATCGGAGTCAATTGTGATTTTTGTAATTTACAATTGTTCCTAGGTATGCTCAAGTTAGGAGAACACAGTCTCCAGCTTTTATTAACAAATGCTTGGTCAGAGCAGAAATAAGAAGGTCGTCCAGGTAAAGAAACACCTGGAACTCTTGCAGTTTCAAGATAGCTGCTGTTTAAGTCATGTGTTTGAGAACAGTTGGTGTAGATGAAGGAAATGCAATCAGTGATCCATTTTGAACACTGTGGGGACTGTAGTGAGGTCAGAGAACAAAACCCTGAACTGGTAATGACTGGCTACTAGCCTGAAGTGGAAGAACCTTCTGAAGCATTTGTCCATTTAATAAGGTAATATGATATATGCTTCCCAAACATCTATGATGCATATCCAATCTCCCTTTTTCAAGAAAGACAGACAGACATTAAGTGTGATTATACAGAATTCCATTTTGTGTACCAAGTTGTTCAGAATGGTGAAATCCAAAGATGGTCTCTAGTTCCCTATATTTTCCTTTTTTTTTCAGTAACTGCATAACTGTTGGACCCCTCTCATTGGGGGGAATACAAGGGATTTTCTTGTATACTGGGGAGGAACTGGTAAGGATATGATATAATCTCTGGCCATAAACTCCTGCAGTCAAAAATATGTAGTTATTTCATGTTCGTGTGTAAGGATAAGCACCCTCCCAAACTGCCACCAGAGGAAGGTAATCGGGCTATCATTCAGGAATGCTGGTAGGGCTTACTAAGGTAAACAAATCTCTGAAACTGTGGTTATGCAGACCAGCTCTGCCACAAGGGTGGTGTTTTCCATTCAAGTTCCACCCTCTGCCACTGGGAGAACTGTTTCTATGTGCATCTTGAAAAGGTCCTTTGGATTTTTAACCACATTTCCCCGGCACTGCTCTGATTCCTGGAAAATGATCTTTGGGGGAAAGGTATGTCTATGGCAGAAAATGTGTTAATATCTTTCTCACACTTGAGTAATGTTTCTCGAACTTCTGGGCCAAAGGGAGAAGGTCTGCCAGAAGTAGCACTAATGGATGAAAACCCAAATGACTCTGCAAAATCACACAGACCCATCCAGGTGTCTCTACCAATGGCAACACCTGAACTTGCCATTCTGCAAGTGCAATGAGCATCATGGACAAGCTGGATACAGACTGTAAAGTAGATGACTGGGAAGCAACTTTCTCTTTTACTTCCTCAGAGAGACATCCACAAGCAGGCTATCGGATAACTCTAAGCATATCCCTTTGAAGTCTAGTAAAAGTGCCCAGAAAATTCAAGGATCTTAAGGGACAGGTCAATGAAGTGTGAACTTGCTTTCCAAACCTATTCATCATCTGAAATGCTCTGTTAGGCAGGTGAACAGAGGATTTTTTACAGCCTGCACTTTTCCTGAGGTGGCTGCAATGACCATGGACTCTATATTCAGATGTTTGGCCCTGAACTGTTTATCCTCTAGGAAAGGAAAGGCTTTGTCAGGAGTACTGGGTATGGACTGAAGAGGAGTCAGGACCTTTCCACACCTGCAGAAAGATCAACTGAACAAGGTCATCAGCGGACAGAATTATCCAAGAGGTAGACGGTAAGGTGCTTAAGGATAGTTGCACTAAATCCACTAGGGGAGTTTTTTTTTTTTTTTGGGGGGGGGGGCATCCAGTCACCCTCTAGTTTTAGTAACTACACAATATCCCCAAAGAGACATCTTTAGACGGAGACTTTAGAGATCCTTCTTCACTAAATATAGTATTGTCAGTGACAGATTTCTTCATTAGCTGAAAATGCTTCTTCTGCACCTTCTCTTCTGAGGGGGTCTCCTTGGTGGGAGGGGTGGGGAAGGGTATCAGAAGGACGGTTCAGATATCCAGAAACCCTGCCACATCTGGGCATACATTGGCCCTGTGTAGATGATGGTCAGGTCTCTTAATAATCCCGAAGAATGAACTCCCTGAAAATGGAAGGAACTACAGAACCAACAACAACCTCGGAACTGCAGTCCCTCTCCATCCCAGAGACACAAATGTAGAGGCCAAACCAATGCGTGCCGATGCTCCGAGATGCAAGGATTGTTCCAAGAAGTCGGAGTCGACTACTGCTTCCCAGAGTAGACAGCACAGACTCAGTCCCCGAGAGGTCTCCAGATCCGAAAGGCCAAAGAGCTCAGAGTAATCAGCGATTCCAGAAGTAAGAGCATTTCTCATCTGAAGCATTTCTCCCCGGGCCTCTGCTGAAAACAGGCTCTGTGGAACCTAGTCGGACATTCCCGGTCAACAAATGTTAAATAAATAAATAAATAAATAAATAAATAAATAAATAAAAAGAGCATCTCCAGAATCTATGCAGTAGGCACTGAGAGGGTTGGGGCCGAATACTGTAAAGACTCCAAAGAAGTGAACTGTCCTAGGAAGTATCTTGAAAAGATTTAATCAGTGCCAGTAGCTTTGGCGCTGATTGAAAGTTCAGCTCTGATAAGGCTATCCGTTCCATAGATGCTGTCAGAACTGAAGCAATATTTGTTTCAGTGCTGAAGATACCAATAGGGCTATCGGTTCCAAAGATGCTGTTGGAACTGAAGCAATATTTGATTTGGAACCTTCGGTGTCGAACAGATACCAATAAGGCTACTGGTTCCACAGATGCTGTTGGAACTGAAGCAATATTTGATTTGGAACCTAAGATCCCTTACTGCTGAAGATGCAGATTCAGATAAGGCTATTGGTTCCATAGCTGCTGTTGGAATTGTAGCAATATGTAATTTCAGAGGAACTTAAATAAACAAAAGCTCTGTGTCATCTAGAAAACGATGTCAAGGAAGAAGGTGGCACCAAAGTGCTTCTGTTCTCATAATTTTTTGTCAAAACAGAAGAAAGGTTGAAGAGAGAGATGTTCCACATTACTTCCTATCAGCACCAGAGAAGGCTTCCATCTCAAAACTAATGTATTTTTAAGACACAACGTGAGTGTGGTATTTCTTCAGAAGGAAAAAAATCAGACAAAGGGTGAATCCACTGGCTGCATTTCTGGCACCGCTTAAAAAGACAGAAGGGCCTTAGATTTTTCAACTAAAAACTTTCAAGGGAACCAGAAGAAAAGCACAAAAAGAAGTTGCGTACTCACCATCACATTCCATCTGAGTAGTTGTACTTCATTTATCTTCAACCTGTGGGTAATTCAGATCCAGACTGTATCTGAGACAGATGCATCACTAGCATCTGATCCGAGCTCCAAGCTCCTCCCCTTACCCATAATGCCCCTATATCTCCTTCCTTCAGGTAGAGTGTGCTGTACAGGAGAACATAAGCCCGATCCAATGAGACCTTACCACTAAAGGTTTTCACAAAACCTAGGCCAAACATGACCTGGAGAGCCACAAGAGTGCACCTCTCCTACACCAGGATAGGACAACAGTGATAAGGTTAGGGGGAAGGAGAGGGGTACAGTTGAAGACAGATGAAGTACAACTACTCAGGGCAGAGTCCCAAGCTACCAACACCAAGTGGCCCTCATGGAAGGATATTCCAGAGCACCGCAGAACCAAAGGATGCCCTACTCCTAGACACAGTGTCCAATTTGTAATGGGATATAAAGGTGTGAGATGAGGACCAAGTAGCTGCAGCACAGATATCATCCAGCGAAACCCTAGACCAAAAGGGCGCTGATGTTGCCATAGTTCTAACTGAATGGGCTTTCACCTGACCCAGTGGGGAGATATCTCTATCAGAAGTATGTTTGAATGATGCATTGTGAAATCCAATGAGCAATGGTAACTTTGGAAACTAGTTTGCCTAGAAAGGGTTTGTGGTAAGAGACAAAACAACTGGTCAGATTTATGAAAAGATTTCGTTCTATGCAAGTAAAACCTCAGTTGCCTGTGTACATCCAATAAATGTAATTTGTATTCACCTCTGTTTTGGAAGTTAGGAAAGAAGACAGGCAAATTGATACTTTGATATTTGCTTCTGAAGCCACTTTAGTGAGAAAGGAATGGTTAGTGCGCAAGGAAACCATGTCTTTATGAAAAATCATACATGGAACTTTGATGGACAATGCTATGCTTGAAGTTCCGACACCCTCCTAGCTGAGGTGATGGCCACTAAGAAGGCTGTCTTCCAGGAAAGAAACTATCAATCTGCTGATGCCGCGGGCTCAACAGGATGAGATACAAGAGCCTGAAGAACAAAGGTAAGAAACCAAGGAGGTGTAGGATCTTTCACTGGGGGCCGTAATAGAAAGGTACCTTTAAGGAAGGCTTTACAAAGTCTAAAGGAAGCTAGAGAAGCCATATTTTATCCCACATGAAAATTAGAGATGGCAGCCAAATGGACTTTAATAGTAGAAGAGCTAGCACTTTGGTGAAAGATACCAGCTAGAAATTCTTGAACAGCCGGGACCGAAGCCATATCCCACTGAGAGGCCCATAAACAAAAGCCTTTCCACTTGCTATGATGATGATAAACTGAAGTCCTAATCATCACTGGAACTGGAGCAGCCAAGTGGTGAGCTTCAGACTGACCAGGTCTGGGTGAGGAATCCCCTAAGGGTGTGAGAGGAGATCCAGAACTGGATCCAAGATCCATGATGGAACTAACAGGTGAGACCATAGTTTCATAGTATAGTACTAGGCTATCTGCCCTGGGGCATTTCTAAGCCTAGCCATAGTGATGTGGCTTTTGCCACCCCATGAAATGGTACAAAAATGTACAGAATAAATCTAGAATACTGTGCCTCTGTCTAGTAGTGACACAGTGAAGGTCCCCTTATATAATAGAATTAGTTTACTGTGCCCCTGTCTAGCAGTGACACAGATGTGACCCCTGGGGTAAACTTACGATCTCCCATCCACTCATCAAGATTTCTCTTGAAGAGAGTCAGTGAGGGGCTCTGCCTAATACTAACTGGGATCCTGTTCCAAAGCATGGGAAGCCTCTGGTTTATGAATCTATCCCTCTAGCATGTCCTATTCATACTTGTGCCGAGGTTCAAGTCTTTAGCTCTCGTGGTCCTGATGGATTTGGATTTTTTGAGGTGGAGCATGTCCATCAGATCCTGATTGGACATGGCCTTGTACGTCAGGCAGAGGTCACCTCTGAGCAGGCAGTATGCTACTGAATAGAGCTGAAGTTTCTTTAGTCTGGCAGAAGACATATGTTGGAGACCCTTGATCCTTTTGGTGAGGTACTTTTGTGCTCTCTCCAGCTGTTGCAAGTGCCGGGTGAGGTACATACCAAATGGGGCATTGTACTCAATCATGGGTCTGATGAGGGAGGAATATAGGGGTACAATGACATCCTTGGATCTGGATGTGAAGCCCTTCATGATGAGGTGTGCAAGGTAGAATGTTTTTCTAACCACTTTGGCAACGTGGGTGTCAAATGAGAGGTCGCTGTCTACTTAGGTCCCTAGGTCTCTGATTACTTTTTCCGTACTCAGTGGGTTGCTGTCTATGCGATAATTTGTGGGTACTTTGTTTTTTCCAAAAGGGATGACTATACATTTTTTGGCATTTAGTTTAAGGCCGTGGCTACGGCACCAGTTGTCCGTTTCAGTGACGCCTTTTTGTAGGATGTGTGTATCTGCTGGTGTATCGACTATGGCGCCTAGTTTGCAGTCATCTGCGAACTTTGTCAGCCACAGCCCTCCCATGTTTGCTTTAACATCTGAGAAATAAATGCCGAACAAGAGGGGTCCCAGGACAGATCCCTGTGGGACACCACTTGTGACTGGCTTTGAGTCTGACATTGCTCCAGCGATTTTAACTTTATGGGTTCTGTCCTTTAGCCAGTTTGCAACCCATCTAGTGACATAATGGTTTACTTTTAAGCTGTTTAGCTTATCTATGATGCCTGAGTGGGGTATTGTGTCGAAGGTCTTAGCCTAGTCCAGGTATGCTGTATGGACTGCTTTGCCCTCAATGGCTCTAGTGACTGTTTTGAAAAAGTCAACCAGGTTTAAAAGGCAGGATCTGCCTTTTACAAAGCCGAACTGGGTGGGGTCAAGCGTCTGTAGGTCCCCTATGTCTCCGTTTATGAGTTCCATAATGATTCTTTCCATAGCTTTGCAGACCAGGCTAGTCAAGCTTATGGGGCGGTAGTTTCCAGGGTCTGTAGAGGCACCACCCTTGTGGAGTGGGACCACTGTTGCTGTACGCCAGTGTTCAGGTACATATCCTGAAGTAAGGCTAAGGTTAAATAGCATTTTTATGTGTGGGTTTAGCTCCTCTTGGAGTTCACGTAATACGCACCCCGGGATACAGTCAGGTCCCATTGATGCTGTGTTTTTTGCTTTGTTTAGGGCGGTTCTCACTTGGGCATCTGAGATGACAGGGAGATTACATTCAGCTGGGATAAGTATTTCTTTTTTTGGGGGTGAAGGAGGAGAGAAATTTGCACTGAACCTGTCAGCCAGAATGTTAGCAATATCTGTGGGTTCAGTGTATTTTTTGTTGTTGTGAACCAACTCTGAGCATATCTGAGGGCTTCCGCCCAGGTTTCTAACATAGCTGAAGAAGGCTTTGTGGTTATCTTTAGTGTCCTTAGCGATTTTTCTCTCAAAGTTTGCCTTGGATGTTTTTATGAGACAACGTAGTTTTCTGCTAATGTTGATCAGAGATGTCTTCCCTTCATGGGATTTTGCTCTGACGTGCAGTAGCTTCCTTCTTTTGTTATACAATTTGTTTATGGCTGAGGTCCACCAGACAGGATGCTTACATTTGGTGGAGAGGGACTTGGATTTGTTTGGGATTGCATGATCCATGCATTCTTGGAGATGTCCATAGAAAGCATTTGTGAAGGATTCGGCATTGTGGGATGTGGTATCCACTGGCACAGTGGGCTTAAAGGATACCACCTTAGTCTTAAGAAGAGTGAAGCCTGCTTTTGAGAAGTTTTTCACTGTGGTCTTTTGTGCTGGGGGTGAAGGTGGGATATGTATATCCAGGGTGATTAGTTTGTGGTCAGATCTCACTAGTGACGGGTATACTTCCGGTGTGGAGCATTTTGTCCCCATGTTTGTGATGATCAGGTCTAGTATATTATCCCCCCTAGTGGGAGAGGTGACTAGTTGTTCCAGTGCATTTGAATTTATGAATTCCAGGAACCTTTGGGCTAGGGTATTAGGGCTAGAATAATGTACCCAATCTATGTTTGGGTAGTTGAAGTCTCCCAGTATGATGGTATTTTGTGATACATTCATATCCTCCAATGTCTTCAGGAAGGCTGAGTGGGGTTCTTGAGATTGGGAGGGTGGTCTGTAACATGCTACCAGTTGTATAGCAGTTTTGCCTATGGTTAGTTGCACCTGTATGGTCTCTGATGCTTCATGTGTTGCTACTAACCTGGAGGTGTGAGTGTCCTTTATGAATATGGACACTCCCCCTCCCTTTGTGGTTTGGCCCGGGTTTTGGGGCCAAAAAGCATGATACGAGGTATAGCCTGGTAGCGCTGGGGTGCTCTCAGGAGCCTTGAACCAGGTTTCAGTTACTGCACAGACGTTGATGTTCTCCATGCTGAGGAGTGCATCAAGTGCCTGCATCTTGAGATTTAGACTTCTGGCGTAAAGGGAGTTGAACCAGACTTGGTGAGGCCATTATGGGGCAATGAGGATTACTGTGCTCCCCGACCTGCGAGCTTTCTGAAGAAACTTCGGGATGAGAGGTAACAAGGAGTAAGCATAAAGATGACTGGGAGGCCAAGCATGAACTAGTGCATCTCTGGGGTCTTCCCCCTGAGGGGGGTTCAGAGCGAACAACTCGCATTTTGTGTTGGAAGGAGATGTGAAGAGATCGCAACAAGGCTGACCCCACTTCAGGAAGATCTGATTCGCTACTGAAGGATTCAAAGACCACTCGTAAGGCATCAGAATAGTTCTGCTTTGCCTGTCCACTAAAATGTTGGACCAACCCGGAATGTGCATTGCCACTAGAAAGTGGCCGGTGGAAATCGCCTATTCCCACACTCTTATGGCTTCGCGATAAAGGGGGTAAGATCTGGTTCCACCCTGCTTCTTGTTTATATACCAGACTACGGACATGTTGTCTGACTGGATAGCAACTGTCCCTAGAGGAAGATGAGCATGAAGGGCTTGCAATGCTAAAAGAACCACCCACATCTCCAGGACATTATATGCAAGTTGGTCTTGGAGAGGGAAGCACGTGCCTTGGACTGTTCTCCCTGAGCAATGCCCCCCACAGCTGAGAAGTGTCCATGGTCACTGTGGTGGTGGGAAAGGCTGGGGGAAATAGACATCCCTCGAGAAGATCCGGGGAGAGGATCCACCAAAGGAGAGATTCCCTGCATGCCAGAAATATACGAATTGGATGGGATAGAGGAAGGCCCAGAAAAGATCACTAGACCAGTAGAGTCCACTGAAGGACTCATGTGAAGACGTGACATGGGGTAAAATATTTCTTTTGGCTGCCACAGAACCTACAGCCCACAGCTCTGTTTCTGCCAATGGAAGGGAAGTCTGAAAAATGTAAGAAAGATGAAGTCTTAGATGGTGCATCTCACTCTGGAGAGAGTGCACAAACATTTGATCTGTATCCAGCTGGGTTCCAATGAAGTCTAGACTCTGTACTGGAGTTGGACACGATTTGCTGAGGTTGATGGTGATGCCCAGACTGTGTGCTAACACAAGGAAGTAGCCCCTGGCTCTGCAAAGTAGACGCTTGGTAGGGGCAGCAGGGAGCCAATCGTCCAAGTAGGGATAGACCTGAAGTCTCAGGTGACCCAATACCACTGCCATTATTTTGGTAAACACCCTGGGGGCTGTGGTGAGACCAAAGGGTAGAGCTCTGAACTGATAGTGACTGGCCCCCAGCCAAAGAGAGAAACCTGCAGGAGCGCCTGTTCATTTTGATGTGATAGTAAGCGTCCTTGAGGTCTATTGAGCACATCCAATCCTCTGTCGGCAAATAGGGCAGAATAGACTGTATGTAGGGTAACCATCACAAATGTTTTCTTGGGTACAAACAGGTTCAAGGTGGAAAGATCCAGAATTGGTCTTAGGTCCCCCATTTTCTTTGGCACCAAAAAGAACTTGGAATAGAAGCCTGATCCGGATTGGTCCGAGGGGACAGGTTGGATGACTCACTTTCTTAGCAGCTGTTAGTGCTGCTATCCCCCCCATGTGCGGGTGGAACATCTGGGAGGTGTTTTGGTGGGGGAGGTGTATCCATAAACAGGATGGTATAGCCTCTGGACATGATTTGTAACACCCAGTAGAATGTTAAGGTCTCCCATTCCATTGGATGTAAGGGCAAGACGTCCCCTGACTGCCTCCAGAAATAAGCAGTCGGGCGAGCCCCCCAGGGCTGCTGTGCGGGTCTGTCCAAGAATGGTTCTCAAGACCCAATGTTCCTTGGACCCCCCTCTGCCTCTGGGGAAGAGGAGTCCCAAGTGTCCCAGGAGAAATGAGATTTCTTAAACCACATCTTCTTTGCCCCTCGCTGGTTTCTCGAAAAAGGTCTCTGAGGGGTGGAAAAGCCGATTCCGGCTGCAGACAGTGTCTTCCCATCCTTGTCACTCTGGACCAGGATCTCAAGAACAGACTTCCCAAACAGGGAAGAACCATCATGGGGGCATTGGCAAAGGATGCCCTGAAGGGTTCCGAGAACTGGCATAGCCGAAGCCAGTCGTGCCCCTTCATAGCAACGCTGGACTTGGCAGCCCTAGCGGCTCCTTCCATAGCATGGGAAAGGAGAAGCATGGGCGTATTCTTAACAGCTTTTAGAGTGGCCATGCGTGCAGAGAACGCTTTCTTGACCTCCAACGACAAGGACTCTAGGAGGGCGATTCAGTGACTTCCTTGACCAGATCACGCTGTAATCAGATGACATGCACCATATAATTCAGTGCCCTTATAGAAAAGGTTGCTTAAGCATAAACCCACTTCCCCAAATGATCCATAGTCCTTGACTCCCTGTCAGGAGGATGGACAGTGGAACTCTCCTGCGTGAGCTCCTTCTTGGTGGTGGCTGCAATCACCATAGTGTCTACTGGGGACCCCTTACTCCAGCTAGGCTTCTCCAGTGGGGGGCTGAGTACTTTTTCCTGGTCTTCTTGCAATAGGTTCCACAGTGTCCGGTTCCCTCCATTCCCTGGTGGTGATCAGGTCCACAACTGAATCAGAGGGGGGGCCCAGGAGAAAAACAGGCCCATGCCAAATGCCTCCAGGAACACTGACTCATCTGGGGTTGTTTTTTGGGTGGATCACTCACCTTTTTGGAGCAGGAGTTCCATGATGTCTCCAAATGAGACATCCTCAGGGGAGGTGATCTGGGGGAACTTTCCCCTTCCTCCAAGTCAATGTCATCCATGAGGGACTCTGGAGAGGAGTCCAGCTGCTTCCTTTTGCACATGTTTGCGAGGCACTTCCTCAGTGGGACTCTCTGGGGAGGACTCTCAAACTTCCTGCTATTCCCGAGTGGGAACACCTTGAGGCATAGCAAGCGCAGGCTGTGCCTCAGATGACAGAAGAGTCAGAGCTGTACCCAGAACCGAGGGAGTCAGAGCAGAATCAGAGGAGGAAATGGTCAGGGGTCTCGACCCATTCAAGAGGACCCTCTCCACGTCGAATGCCAAAGGAGAGCGGACATCCTGGGAAACAAGCAAGGGTGCTTCTCTCCTCGGATCCGGCAGGTGTGTCAAAGTCAAGGCCACAGGAGCCGAGATGACAAGGGGAAGACTGGGGTCCAACAAACTCGAAGCCAACAGAACCCCCTTGTATCCGATGCAGAGGCTACGTCTCCGAGAACTCAGATCCGACACACTCAAGGCAATGGCTGGCATTGAGGTACAAAGACGAACTAGGTAAATTGTAGACTAATGAACAACGAAAGCCTCCTGGCACACCAATCCAATGCAAGTAAAAAAACGTGTAAAGGAATAAACAATAAATAAGTTTTAATTTAACAAATAAAACAGGTTAAATAAAGCGCTTTTCGTCGCCTTGATTAAGGCAACTTCTTCAGATTTACACATTACATTCACAAGACCATTTAAATAACAAGCAGAACCATCATGTGGTCAAATTTTGACTAATCAAATGCTTTCATGTGCAGGTTTCAAAAGTTTTTTATAAACATACTAAAAGTGTTAAAAGTATATCACAACATTCTTAATATGTCTCTAACAACTAATCTACTAACTTTTTGTAAAAATGTCACCAAAAAAACTACTTTTACGTGTGTGACAAGTGAAACATGTATATACGTAAAAAATGTATATTAAACTAATATAATAACATAAGCCATGTGTCTAAATTCATTGTTGTAACAAATTTCTAACAATAATTAAAAATATTAGTTATATTAGTTAAAAAATAATTAAAAATATAAGTAATATTTTTCCAACTGTAAACAATGAATAATAAAACAATGCCTCTAATATTGTACATTATCTTTTCAGACTCATTAATTTTAAAAGACATGTAATATTACAATGGTCATTTAACCCAGGTTCACAAAAGGCATTAGATCTAATTTGCCATGACAATTCACCCTCCTCAAGTAACAAGTTGAAGGGCCCACCCTGAATATCGTGTTGAATTTGGTCAATGGCTTTAAAAGTAAAGTTATGGCCTGGGTACATTAACATGTGCCTAGCTAGGGCGTTATCACTTTTATTAGTATTCATGGCATAAATATGTTTGTATATTCGATCTCTAAGCCTTCGCTCAGATTTCCCTATGTAGAATGCTTTACAGAGGGAACGTAGGGCAACATAAATCACCATTTTTGAGTTACAGTTTAGGTTGTGTTTCATATAAAATTTTCTACCATTTATATTAAATATATAACCTGTGTTAATATATCTACACATACTACAACAGCCACATTTAGTCATGCCCATCAGTCTATGTATGTTCTTATGATTATGAGTTTCCAATACATTTTTTAGGATACCTTTCCTAAAAATAATTCTTGGTCTCAAATTTAATTTTTCCGCCAATAATTTATCTTGTTTTAACAGTTCCCAGTTCTTAAATACATTTCTTACAACTGCACTGTCTGTACTAAATGTTGTAATGAAACTGTATTCAAAATTCTCCACTTTGTTTGACTTATTCATTCGAACACTACTTAAGTTGTCATTGAGTTCCAAATTTAAAGGACTAAGATCTAGTGTGTCCAGTGTTCCTTCATCCCCTAAGATTGATTTTAAAAGGCCACTTGACCTTTTCTTATACACTTCGTCGGAAACTGATTCTATTAAAGATAGGGGATACCATCTTTGTTGAAACATACTAGTTAATAAATTACATTCATCGAGAAAGTCAGGTTCCCTTGACACCATTCTAGCTGCTCTGATCATTTGACCTTTAACAATGGATCTTTTTTGTGGGTTAGGGTGGGAGCTAGAGAAATGCAAAAATGCATTACAATATGTGACCTTACGATGTATTTTTGAAAAGTACTGTTCTTTCACTTTGTCTTTAGACAAGTGTACATCCAAATAATCTATACAGGTCTCCTGAAAGTTATATGTAAATTTAAGGAAATCTGTCATAGAATTCAGATATTCCATCAGATTAGTTGCAGAATCTGAATTCCCTCTAAAAATTATAAAAATATCATCCAGGAACCAGGTATAGTAAAGAATGTTACCCATGCAATTACAATTGTTGAACACATAATTTTTCTCCCAATATGCCATCACAGTGTTGGCAAAACTTGCCCCACATGGCGACCCCATAGCCACCCCCTGTTTTTGTAAATATATGTCGTTGTAAAATGAAAAATAATTATTAGTTAAGATGATGTCTAAAAGTTTCAACTACATATATTTCTTGACTCAATGCTTTTTTACTATGAAGGAATAAGCTCGTCCATTCCATACCATCTAAATAGGGGATTCAGGTGTACAAATCTTTAACATCTATGGTCAAGAAGTTGTTAAGGGGATCGAAAGACAATTCATTAATCTTCTGTAAAAATGTCCAGGAATCTCTGCAAATCTGGATTTCAGTTGCTAAATATTTTTTTAAAATGTCATCCACTATCTTGGCACATGGATATGTAATGGATACTCTACCATCAATTAATGGTCTAAAAGGTGGATTTGTCATGTCTTTGCGGATCTTAGGAATTGCAAACAAAACTGGAATTTTCGGCCAATGATGGCATGATTCGAGGGAACCTGACTTTCTCGATGAATGTAATTTATTAACTAGTATGTTTCAACAAAGAGGGTATCCCCTATCTTTAACAGAATCAGTTTCCGACGAAGTGTATAAGAAAAGGTCAAGTGGCCTTTTAAAATCAATCTTAGGGGATGAAGGAACACTGGACACACTAGATCTTAGTCCTTTAAATTTGGAACTCAATAATGACAACTTAAGCAGTGTTCAAATGAATAAGTCAAACAAAGTGGAGAATTTTGAATACAGTTTCATTACAACATTTAGTACAGACAGTACAGTTGTAAGAAATGTATTATTTAAGAACTGGGAACTGTTAAAACAAGATAAATTATTGGCGGAAAAATTAAATTTCAGACCAAGAATTATTTTTAGGAAAGGTAACAACCTAAAAAATATATTGGAAACTCATAATCATAAGAACATACATAGACTGATGGGCATGACTAAATGTGGTTGTTGTAGTATGTGTAGATATATTAACACAGGTTATATATTTAATATAAATGGTAGAAAATTTTATATGAAACACAACCTAAACTGTAACTCAAAAATGGTGATTTATGTTGCCCTATGTTCCCTCTGTAAAGCATTCTACATAGGGAAATCTAAGCGAAGGCTTAGAGATCGAATATATGAACATATTTATACCATGAATACTAATAAAAGTGATAACGCCCTAGCTAGGCACAAGTTAATGTACCCAGGCCATAACTTTACTTTTAAAGCCATTGACCAAATTCAACACGATATTCGGGGTGGGCCCTTCAACTTGTTACTTGAGGAGGGTGAATTGTCATGGCAAATTAGATCTAATGCCTTTTGTGAACCTGGGTTAAATGACCACTGTAATATTACATGTCTTTTAAAATTAATGAGTCTGAAAAGATAATGTACAATATTAGAGGCATTGTTTTATTATTCACTGTTTACAGTTGGAAAAATATTACTTATATTTTTAATTATTTTTTAACTAATATTTTTAATTATTGTTAGAAATTTGTTACAACAATGAATTTAGACACATGGCTTATGTTATTATATTAGTTTAATATACATTTTTTACGTATATACATGTTTCACTTGTCACACGTAAATGTAGGTTTTTTGGTGACATTTTTACAAAAAGTTAGTAGATTAGTTGTTAGAGACATATTAAGAATGTTGTGATATACTTTTAACACTTTTAGTATGTTTTAAGAAAAACTTTTGAAACCTACACATGAAAGCATTTGATTAGTCAAAATTTGACCACATGATGGTTCTGCTTGTTATTTAAATGGTCTTGTGAATGTAATGTGTAAATCTAAAGAAGTTGCCTTAATCAAGGCGACGAAAAGCGGTTTATTTAACCTGTTTTATTTGTTAAATTAAACCTTATTTATTGTTTATTCCTTTACACGTTTTTTTACTTGCGTTGGATTGGTGTGCCAGGAGGCTTTCGTTGTTCATTGAGGTACAAAGAACTGTCGGCGCCGACCCCCTCCCCCGACCCAGAGACTTCTTGGATCCAAAGATTCCAAAACAGAGGGTTGGATTGCAGAAGGAGTTATGGGGGAGAAGAAGGGTTGCAAGCTCCCCGCTCTAGAGGGAGAGGGGGCTGGCAAGACTTCCAATTGGATCTGGGTGAAGATGAATTTTCACATCATTCTGTCCATCTCTGCCTCGCTCAAACTATGAGTAGAGCGAGATGATGAAGCCACTGACGCCAGCCTGGAGTGCCGGTGAGGAGAGGCTCTGGAATGTGGTCTGGACACCTCCGGCTCTGAGGAGAATCTGGGTGAGCAGAGTCGGGGGGTACCAGGCCTAGAAGAAGTCATAGCCTTGGGTGGAGGACCCGACAGAACCAACCAGTCCAGGGATCTCTTCCTGGATCTGTCCTAGTTATATTTGTCCTTAGCATTGTCCCTATCTGCAGGGCCCAAGGTGGGAGGTTGAATCCCAGACACCTGGGAAGGGGAAGAAGTAGAAGCGGCCACCATTGTGGCTGGGCTAGAGGTAACGGTGACAGCCATTCCCGAGGAGGGAAGGCAGCCTTTCAAGACCAGTTTAGCCTTTCTATCCTTAAGGGCCCTACGGTTAAAGCACGCACAGATGCAGCAATCATGAGAAGATGGGCCACACCTAAACATACTACGCAGAGAGTATGGCCATCCACTGGGGAAAGCTTATGGCCACACACTGTGCATTTCCGAAAGACAGACTTCGGGGTATCAGTCATGCCAGGAAAGTACAGGCGCACACACACACTAACAAGAAGGGGCAGTGGGGAGGTGAAGAGGGAACTACTACACAAACTTTTTTTTTTGAATAGACAAGACGTGAGGTAGGGAGGTAGAAAAAAAAAGAGTAGGGGACTCCTATACTAACTGCAAACTAACACTTACCCAAAGATAAGCTTGGAGCACAGAGACCACGATGCGAACTCGAAAGTGGCAAATGAGATCTGAGGGAAGGAAGGAGATAGATAGGCATTATGGGTAAAGGAAGAGGCTTGGAGCTCTGATCAGATGCTAGTGATGTAGCAGTCTCTGATCCGATCTGGATCCGAATACCCACAGGTTGAAGACCAAATGAAGTAAACTACTTCAGATCAATTTTTTATTTTTTAAATTCAACGACAAGGAAGAACCTACCAACAATAATGGGAAGAGTACATATCTCTACTGAAGAGCACTACTAACAATGGTAGAGAGAATACACTGTACTGACGAAAAAAGGAAGAGGACAGAAATCACACAGGAACGAGTAGAAATATATGGTGAAGAAAAATAAGAAGTTATGTACTCACCATAACGTTCCATCTGAGTAGGTAAACTTCATTTGTCTGCAACCTGTAGGATACGGATCCGATCTCGGATCCGAGCCGGCAACTTTACAAAGCTTAGATCCGAGCTCCTAGCTCCTCCCCTTACCCATAATCCCCTGCCAACCCCGACTGACCTCAGATCAAGTTTGTCTGCAAGCACTATAGTGGATAACTAACTACATTATCAGAAATGGTACATCACTATATGACATGAAACACATCTGAAGGTTAGGGGGACGGATGGGGGGGGGAACGGTTGCAGACAAATGAAGTTTACCTACTCAGATGGAACGTTATGGTGAGTACATAACTTCTTAATCTGAAGTAGTTAACTTCATTTGGTCTGCAACCTGTGGGACAGAGTCCCCAGCTACCTAAACCTTGGGCGGCCTTCATGGATGGATATTCCGGAGCACTGCAGAGCCAAAAGAAGTTCTCCCTCTAAAGGTAATGTCCAATTTATAATGATTGATGAAAGTATGAGATGAGGCCCAAGTGGCTGCTGAACAGATATCATCCAAGGAAACCCTGGATTTAAAGGCGGCAGATGTAGCCATAGCCCTAGTTGAATGGGCACGAACTCCTTGAAGTATGGGCCTGCCAGAATTTTGATACGCTGTAATGATACACTGTGAAATCCATCTCGATAAGGAAACTTTCGAGACCGGTTTACCTGGATTAAATTTGGCAAAGGAGACGAACAACTGGTCGGATTGTCTATGACCAGATGTCCTATGAATGTAAAATCTAAGTTGTCTGTGCATGTCCAAAGAATGTAGTCTGTACTCCCCTTTGTTCTGGCAGTTAGGAAAAAAGACCGGCAAATTGATAGATTGGTTAATATTAGATTCAGAAACTACCTCCGGGAGGAAGGAGGGATTGGTCCTGAGGTAAACCCTATCCTTGTGAAAGGCTAAGTATGGTGGTTTCACAGAGAGAGCTTGCAATTTAGATACTCTCCTGGCAGAAGTAATAGCCACAAGAAAGGCTGTTTTCCAAGACAAATATTTGAGGTCTACTGAAGACGCTGGTTCGAAGAGAGGGGCTGTCAGGGCTTGTAATACCAAGGTCAAATCC
Source organism: Protopterus annectens (assembly GCF_019279795.1). Lineage (NCBI taxonomy): Eukaryota > Metazoa > Chordata > Ceratodontiformes > Protopteridae > Protopterus > Protopterus annectens. Next base: position 604,977,450 of record NC_056750.1, on the reverse strand, counting down.
CATTGAGGTACCGCTTCCTTTATTGGAGGTCTAAGAAGAAAGGTGCCCTTTAGGAACGTTTTGCACAATTTTGTAGTAATCAAAAGACCCATTTCAGTACCTACGTGGTAATGAGAGATAGCTGCTAACTGAACCTTCACCATAGAACAGCTAGCTCCGCCATTAAAAAGACCTGAAAGAAAGTCCAGCACCGCAGGCAAGGGGGCTGTAAAAGGGTCCAAATTATGGCGTTCTGCCCAGATAGAGAAACGCTTCCATTTACTACCATAGACCTGCCTAGTAGAGGGCTTGTGCGCTGCTCCTAGGATAGTTTTAACTGGAGAAGAGATACCGGGAGTCCTAGCTACAAGTGGAACTGGAGCAGCCAAGCCGTAAGCTTGAGGCTGGCCAGGTCGCGAAGTGGGAGCCCCTGGGGGTGGGAGATTAGATCTGGAAGGGGAAATAGAATCCAGGGTGGATTCACTCGATGAGACCAGAGGTAAGTGAACCAAGCTTGGCGAGGCCAGAATGGGGCAATGAGGATCATCCTGCTCCCCAACCAACTGGCTTTCTGAAGAAGTTTCAACATGAGGGGAAGAGGAGGGTAGGCATAGAGAAGACCGGGTGGCCAAGCATGCACCAAGGCGTCCCTTGGGGCTTCCCCGGCAGGGGGAATGAGAGCGAAGTAATTGTTGCATTTTGTGTTTGAGGGAGATGCAAAAAGATCGCAACAGGGCTGCCCCCAAACGGCAAAAATTTGACTCGCTACTCGAGGATTGAGGGACCGCTCGTAAGGTGAAGGGATGGTGCGACTCAGTCTGTCCACCAGGATGTTGGTCCGTCCCGGAATGTGCGTTGCAATGAGAAAGCGGTTGGTGGAGTTCACCCATTCCCACACTCTCATGGCTTCTCGACAGAGTGGGTAAGACCTGGTTCCCCCTTGTTTGTTGATATACCAAACCACAGACATACTGTCTGTCTGGATTGCAATTGTTCCTACAGGCAGAAGGCTCTGAGGTGCTTGCAACGACAGCAGCACTGCCCTCATCTCTAGAACATTTATGTGCAATAAGGTCTCCGAATCATTCCACGTGCCTTGGACCGTCCTGCTCGAATAATGCCCCCCCCAAGATGAGAGGCGTCTGTGGTCACCGTGGCGAGAGGGGGGGGCAGTGGCAAAGGGGCGTCCCACCTGGAGGTCCAGTGATTGAAGCCACCAAACCAGAGCCCTCTTGCAGGCCCTGCTGAGAGAAATGGGGTGACTCAAGGGGTATTGATGAAGGGACCATTTGGACTTTGAGAGTCCACTGTAAAATCCTCATGTTCAGACGCGCCATGGGAAGAAGGTTTATAGTGGCTGCCATGGACCCCAGGCCCCTCAGAACCAATCCCGCTGGAGGTTTTGAAGATTGAAAGATGGCCCGCACATGTGCCCTCAAAGTGTGCAACCGGTCGGGTGTTAAGAAGACTAGTTGCCTGTTGGTGTCCAGTCTGGCCCTGATAAAATCTATCACCTGAGTCGGGGTGAGAGAGGACTTGTCTGAATTTAAAGTGATCCCTAGTTGCGGAGCAAGGTTGAGAAAGTAGTCCCTGGCTAAGCATAGTAGATGCCTTTTAGGGGTGGTGAGGAGCCAGTCGTCCAGGTACTGGAAGACCTGCATTCCCTGGAGTCTCAGGTGGGCCGCTATCACTGCTAATACCTTGGTGAACACCCTCGGGGCTGAGGTGAGACCAAAGGGGAGGACCCTGAATTGATAATGACTGGTTCCCAGCCGGAAGCGGAGAAACCTCCTGGACCGTTCGTCCATCAATATGTGGTAGTACGCGTCCTTGAGGTCTATGGAGCACATCCAGTCGTTCTCCCGCAAGAGGGGGAGAATAGATTGAAGAGTGACCATCCGGAACTTTTCTTTCGTTACTGACAGATTTAGTAGGGAAAGATGGAGGATGGGCCTTAGGGTCCCCAGTCTTTTTTGGCACCAAAAAGAACCTGGAGTAGTAACCCGATCCGGACTGGCCTGGGGGGATGTGCTGGATGGCTCCTTTTTCTAAAAGCAGCCGAATTTCCACAGCTGCTGCCTCCCTCCGATTGGATGGAACATCGGGGAGGTGTCCGGGGGTGTCGGGGATGTAGGAAAAATTCTGTATCCTCTGGATATGATATGAAGCACCCATCAGTCTGTTGTAATGGACTCCCAAGCTGCCAGGTGCTTCGAGAAATGCCCCCCGACTGCCTCCAGAGTGGAGCAGTCGGGCAACCCCTCAGGGTTGCTGTGTGGGCCGATCAGAGAAGGCTTCTCTGGACCCAAAGTTCTTCGGGCCCCCTCTGCCTCTAGGGCGGCATCCACCCTGTCCTCCTCTGCCACGGAAGGACTGGGAGTCCGAAGCGGACTGGGATTGTTGCGACTTTCAGAACATCTTCTTTTGTCCCTTTTGGTTCTTGGAGAAGGACCTCTGGGGAGCAGAGAAGTGGACTCCGACGGCAGACGTCTTCCTGTCCTTTTTGCTCTGGATCAAAGTCTTGCGAACTGTCTTGCCAAATAGGGCAGAACCATCGAAGGGGGCATTCGCAAATTACGCCTTGAAGGGTTCCACGAAATCACAATGTCGGAGCCAGGCCTGGCGCCTCATAACTAGGCCTGCTCCGCTGGCTCTAGCAGCTCCCTGTGTAACATGGGATAAAAGCCGTATAGAGGTGCTGGATATAGACCTAAGAGTGGCCATGCGAGTGGAGTACAACTGTTTGTCCTCCCCCGACATGGACTCTGGGGGCGATGCAGCGTACTCTTTGATAAGGTCTCGCTGCAGTCGAATCACATGTGCCATGTAGTTCAGGGACCTTACAGTGAAGGTCGCTGAACTAAAGACCCGCTTCCCGAGACAGTCCATCGAGCGAGACTCCTTGCTCAGGGGATGGACCGAGGGACTCTCTTGGGCTAACTCCCTCTTGGTGGCTCCCGCCACCAACATGGCATCTACGGGGGGTCCCTTGCTCCAATGGTATTTTTCTGCCGAGGGGCTCAGGATCTTGTCAGGACATTTGGGGACTGGCTCCACAGTGTCCGGCTCCTTCCACGCCCTAGAGGTGATAAGGTCCACTAAGGGGTCGGCCGGAGGGGACACCCAAGAGGTAGATGGGCCTGCTTCGAATGCCTCCAGGAACATGGATTCGTCCGAGGAAGACTTGGGGGAAGACCCCCCCTCTTATCCTAACCATTTCCATGATGTCTCCAAAGGAGACATCCTCGGGGGGTGACATTGGGGAGCCTTCCCCCTCATCCAAATCAGTGTCTTCTGTCAAGGACTCGGGAGTCCACGTGCCTCCTCTTACACTTCCGCTTGTGAGGAACATCCTTGGGGGGACTGTCCGAGGACGACTCACCAGCAACGTCTTGTTCCAGGGGAACGACCTGAGACGTCAAAGCAGGCTGTCCCTGTGGCCGGGCGATGGACGCCTTACCCAAACGAGAGGGAGTGCGGGATGGAACCGTAGCAGGGAGCGGGGGCCTGGATGCACTCAACAGAGCCCTATCCACCACATCGAAGGCCGAGGGAGAGCCACTCTCTCTGGGATCAGAGAGCCGACCCTCACTAGGATCCGATGGATCGGAGCTGGTGCTGAGGCCATCGGATCCGAAGGGCCAGTGTGTTTCGACCTGGATGGAGCAGAAGGCACACTAAACCCCTCGGATCTGAAGCTCAGAGCACGGCTCAGAGAGCTTGGATCCGGTAAACTCGAAGGAAGAGTCGGAGCCGAAGTACCAGATACCGTCGGCGCCGACCCACCCCCAGCTCCAACGCTGCCCGGCTCGGAGCGCTCCAAACCCGAGAAGCGGGTCAGAGAAGGAGCTATCGGAGCAAAGAAGGGTGTTGAGCTCTCCCCCGGAGGGGGGTGGGGAGGCAGGAGCACTCCCATCTGCATTTGGGCCTGGATGAACCTTCGCATCACCCGGTCCAAATCAGCTTCAGAAAGACTATGCGTTGATCTCGACGAGGCCACCGAGGCTGGCCGGGAGTGCTGCCTCGATGACCTCGACGGAGATCGGGTCTCCTCCTCTTTGGGTCCCGGTGAGAAGCATGGGGACTGGAGCCGAGAAGAAGGAGACCTGGAAACTGTGGAGGGAGAAGCCCGCTTAGCCGGGGGGGGGCGAAGCAGAGGCCTCGGCCCGCCGCTTGTGGTGCTTCTCCCTCCGTTTTTATTTCCTGGCTTCCCTCTCCTCCGGCACCGAAGCAGGAGACTGAGTCCCGGCCGGGGGAAGAGAGGCAGGAGTGGCCGCCACCAAAGCCTGGGAGGAGGCCAAAGCCGAATCCGGGGGCAAAAGTCCCACCAGGATCAGCTTAGACCTCCGGTCCTTCAGTGCCCTGGGGTTGAACACCGCACAGATAGCACATCCAGAGGAAAGGTGTTCAACCCCAAGGCACCAGGATGCACCGAGTGTGGCCATCCGCCGGGGAGAGCTTATGGCCACACTCGGTGCACTTAGAGAATATTGGCTTTGGGGCCTCAGACATATTAAAGTAAAAACTCACTCGGTAGGCCCCAACACACTAAACACACACACACTAACTAAGACCAGCGAGGGGGGGAAGAAACTAGACTAATTTTAACCAAAATTTAACTGAACTAGTATAATCAAAAGGGAACCTAACACACACTAACACTCACTCAAATTTAACAAGTAAATTTAAAAAGAGACACTTATCTGGCCAAAAAAAAAAAAAAAAACAGGAGCTCGCAATCTAGCTGCTGTTCAGAAGCGCGGCAAAGTAGATCTGAGGTTAGTCAGGGTTGGCAGGGGATTATGGGTAAGGGGAGGAGCTAGGAGCTCGGATCTCAGCTTTGTAAAGTTGCCGGATCGGATCCGTATCCCACAGGTTGCAGACCAAATGAAGTTAACTACTTCAGATTACACTTTTATTTACTAAAAAAGGAGAGGGCAGAAATCATACAGGAACAAGTAGAAACATAGTGAAGAAAAATTTTTAAGGGAGGGTTATAGATAAAAAAATAAATAAATAATTGACTTGGCTGAAGAGCTCTGGCGAACATGTCTATCTGGAAGCGGTAAACGAGATCTGAGATAACCAGGAGAGAGGCATTGTGGGTAGGGCTTAAGCTCGAGAATTTTTAGTGATCGAAACTGTAGTAATGAAACCAAACCCATCAGTCAAGAATAAATGAAGACTGACAACAGCAGATGAACAGTTAATAGCCTTGGACAACCATTTGAAAAATAGGCTGTTTTGACACAGGTTGTGTTTTCTTACCTTCACAAAAAATTAACTGATCCGAAGATCTGAAATATTTAGTTCTGCCAAGACTGTAAGGGACTTGTCTGCAGGTATCCAAGGTCTACAGTATCCTTTCTCCCTCATTTTTTAGATTCAGGAAAAAAAAAAAGGAGAGATGGATAGTTTGGCTTAAAGTCAGATACCTCTTTAGGCATAAAACAAGGATTGGTTCTCAAAGAAACTCTGTCCCTATGCAAAATGACATAGGGTTGACTTGCCATAAGAGCTTCAACTCAGATTCCGTTCTTACAGAGGTCAGAGCAATCAGTTAAACTGTTTTCCACATTAAGAACCTCAAGTCAGCTAGATTAGCTGGTTAAAATGCAGCAAGAAGGTGCCACTTGTTTTCTTGGAAGCCTCTTATGCAAAACCTCTTTCAAGAACATTTTGATATGAGAATGCATTGAAAGAGGGGGATCCATGGGCAGACATGCTGAAATAGCTGATAAATGAACCATGATAAAGGAATAAAGGCCAAAGAAAAGTAACTCGCACAAATAGTACTGACTAGGTGCTGGTTATGTTGTTTGCAACAAATAAAAAAAACTTTTCCATTCACTAATATAAGATTTTCTAGTAGCAGGCTTTTTTGCCTTAATTAGTACCTGCTGCAAGTCCTCAGTAAACAGGTGCCTAAAAGGAATTAAAGCCCTATCATCCAGGCAGTCAACTGATGTTGATTTATCCAAAAACACTGACTGAGGTATGGCTCCAGTTCAAAGAAAAAGGTAAAAAAGCAATGAAAAATTCTTCAGTAGCAGTACTGGTTTATTACAAAAGGAGACACAAGCGCTTTCACCAATGCTTCATCAGGTGTACTCAATCAGATAATAACCACACCTTATATAGTAAAATCTATTGACATCACATAGCATGCAGTATAGTATTTAAAAAGACACACATAAAAACACTTGTTAAAAACGTATCAAAATACATAAAGTGTATAATATAAAATATAAATACATATGTATGTTCACAAAAATATTGTAAGATACATAAAATAAAAATAATAATAAAAACACCTCATCTCTTCAGACCCCTTTTTAAAAGGACTGGTCTGATAGGTAGACTTTCATTTAACCCATGTCCAAAATTGGCCCTTAGCATAACAATCCATCTAGCCTCTATCTCCTCAGTTCTTTATCTATCATCACCCCCTCTGATATTCTCAGATGTTGTGGAAAGAACCTGAAATTTAAAAATGTGATTGTTACCTGTTCTACTTACATGTTTGGCTAGGGCATTAAAAATAGTACCCTTTTTAATATGATAGACATGCTCTTTTATCCTTTCCCTCAGGGCTCGGTCAGTCTTACCTACATAGAAACAACTGCAGGTTTCGCAGACTGCCAGGTATACCACGTGCATAGTACTGCAGGTGGACAATACTCTGATATCAAAAGTTCTACCTGTATCTGGATGTTTAAAAAACGTGCTTTCATTTATATAAACACATTGAGCACATTTGGCACAGAGCTCTGTGCCATTCTTACCATTCTTTGTAGAACTGGACCTGGGGGTGCATAATCTCCTTTTCAAATTTCTATAATTCCTAAATGTAAATTGTGGTCTCAAGCCTACTACCTCTGCTATTTCAGGGTCTGATGTTAAAATATTCCAATGCTTAATAAATATTTCAGTATACATACTAACATTTTTGGAATAAGGAATGCTAATTCTTAATTGAGTGCCATATTTCCTAGGACTTCTGACATACCCTTTCCAAAAATAACGTCTGGCTTTGGTATATCTAAACTGTCTAACTTTGTTCTCATTCCTAGCCACCATTTCTTCACTATAACCTCTCTGCGACAGTTCTAAACTGGTAGCACTCACTCTCATCTCATATTCTTCTGTGTTAGCACTCAGTCTGGACACTCTTAAAAACTGATTTTGTACAACATTATTAAATATATAGTTAGGGTGCATACTGTCCCTGGAGAGTAAACCATTCACCCAGCACTCTTTCCTGTACATTTTACCAGTAATTCTCTTTTCTGAGTCTCTAAATACGGACACATCTAAAAAACTAATCTTTGAATCTGAATAATCAATGGTAAATTTCAAAAATTGAGTCGAATTATTAATAAAGTTTAGAAATTCTAATAAACATGATGTTGTGCCTCTCCATAAAATGAAGCAATCATCCACAAACCTCCTATAGAAATATATATAATTTTTATAGGGCCCATCCAATATATATTTCATCTCCCATGTCAACATCACAGCATTGGCATAACTGTTGGAGCAAGAGCTCCCCATGGCTACACCATTTTTCTGCCAATACACTTGGTCTTGAAACACAAACAAGTTATTGCACAAAACTAACCTCATCAACTCCAACAGTAACAATTTCTCATCACCATTGTAAGTTCCTTTTTTCACTACAGACTAAAATGCAGAAGCTACAGAGAGACAGGAAAGATCAGCCGGTCATATCTTCTCTTGGCCACGAGAGGCCACTGTTCTGCAAGGTAATATGTCTATGACTGATGTAGTATCACAGAATGTTCCTTTGAAAGCAGTTAATAACAATGTTAACAACATATATATATATATATATATATATATATATATACACACAACGTATATATTTAATAATGTTGTACAAAATCAGTTTTTAAGAGCGTCCAGACTGAGTGCTAACACAGAAGAATATGAGATGAGAATGAGTGCTACCAGTTTAGAACTGTCGCAGAGAGGTTATAGTGAAGAAATGGTGGCTAGGAATGAGAACAAAGTTAGACAGTTTAGATATACCAAAGCCAGACCTTATTTTTCGAAAGGGTATGTCAGAAGTCCTAGGAAATATGACACTCAATTAAGAATTAACATTCCTTATTCCAAAAATGTTAGTATGTATACCGAAATATTTAATAAGCATTGGAATATTTTAACATCAGACCCTGAAATAGCAGAGGTAGTAGGCTTGAGACCACAATTTACATTTAGGAATTATAGAAATTTGAAAAGGAGATTATGCACCCCCAGGTTCTGTTCTACAAAGAATGATAAGAATGGCACAGAGCCCTGTGGCAAATGTGCTCAATGTGTTTATATAAATGAAAGCAAGCTTTTTAAACATCCAGATACAGGTAGAACTTTTGATATCAGAGTATTGTCCACCTGCAGTACTATGCACGTGGTATACCTGGCAGTCTGCGCAACCTGCAGTTGCTTCTATGTAGGTAAGACTGACCGAGCCCTGAGGGAAAGGATAAAAGAGCATGTCTATCATATTAAAAAGGGTACTATTTTTAATGCCCTAGCCAAACATGTAAGTAGAACAGGTAACAATCACATTTTTTAATTTCAGGTTCTTTCCACAACATCTGAGAATATCAGAGGGGGTGATGTTAGATTAAGAACTGAGGAGATAGAGGCTAGATGGATTGTTATGCTAAGGGCCAATTTTGTTCATGGGTTAAATGAAAGTCTACCTATCAGACCAGTTCTTTTAAAAAGGGGTCTGAAGAGATGAGGTGTTTTTATTATTATTTTTATTTTATGTATCTTACAATATTTTTGTGAACATACATATGTATTTGTATTTTATATTATACACTTTATGTATTTTGATATGTTTTTAACAAGTGTTTTTGTGTGTGTGTCTTTTTAAATACTATACTGCATGCTATGTGATGTCAATAGATTTTACTATATAAGGTGTGGTTATTATCTGATTGAGTACACCTGATGAAGCATTGGTGAAAGCGCTTGTGTCTCTTTGTAATAAACCAGTACTGCTACTGAAGAATTTTTCATTGCTTTTTTACCTTTTTCTTTGAACTGGAGCCATACCTCAGTCAGTGTTTTTGGATGCTTATTCGTTGGTGTTACTGGGGTTACTGTTTGGTGTGGATTTTTGCTTCTTGTTTTTTCATTTTTGATGTTGATTTATGTTTGGCTGTATCAAACACCCCTATTCTTGTACAAGTAGATCCAGTCTGTAATGCCCCTAGCCATTTCCAAAAGAAGGTAGAACCATGGTTGTCTGGGCCAAAAGGGAGTCATAAGAACATCCTCAGGGAATTCCTCCTGAATCTTCAGAATTACCCTGGACATTAGTAAAAAGGCATATGGGAACATTCCTGTCAAAAGAAAAGGCATCTGTCTTCCAAGCCTTCTTGTATGGAGTCCTGAAAAAGAACCCTGCCGGTTTGTTGTTCAGAAAGGCAGCAAACAGGTTTACTTGTGGAACCCCCCCAACCGATGGATCAAGTCGTGGAAGACCCCCTGACCTAGTTTCCCTTCATGAGGGTCTACCCTGGTCCTGATCAGCTTTGTCTGCCGCACAGTTTTTCTCTGGCGGAATGCAGGATGGCTGCAGAGTGAGACTGTGCTGTGAAGCTATACCCCAAGCTAAGATGGACACACTGCAAAGTGGGTATGACCTTGATCCTCCTTGCTTGCTGATGTACCACGACTGTAGTATTGCTTGTAACCACTTGAAGAGGTACTGATGACCAAAGATGGTTCACAGAGTTGAATGCCTTAATCAGGGCAAGCATCTCCTTTATATTTGTGTGCCTTTGTCTGTCCTTGGTTTCCCACACCCCCTGCACTTCTATCCTTCCTGTAACTGCTCAGCAAGAAAAGTCCAAAGCATCTGTGGTGACTGACTGCTTTGCAACGGGGAGGGAGAAGGGGCAATCTGGATTTAAGAATATTCATCATCTCCACCAAAAGATTTATCTTCTGACAAACCCTAGCATTAGGATTTGAAAAGATAAAGGGGGTGATGGCTGGACCACAATGATTTCAGACACCACTCCATCTTTGAGGTGGAGTCTTGTCAGGGGTATCATGAGAATCACAGATGCCAATGAGTGACTGAAGTTGGAATGGAAAACCTTAGAAATAGATCTAGATAAAGGTCTATTTTTTTCCTGTGGAAGAAAAGATCTTTGAATGGAGGTCTCTAGTTGATATCCCAGGAACACAATCCTGTGTGAAGGAGTCAAGAAAGACTTGAATGTTCTCTTGAAGTCCCAACTTGTAGCTTGTATAAGAGATCTCTCACCCAGGACAGAGATTCCTGCCACTCTGAAAGACCATGCAAGGATCAGAAAGTAATCCAAATATGGAAAATGTGGATACTCTGCTGCCTGCAATGAGCTATAAGTGGAGCTAGACACTTTGTGAACACTCTTGGTGAGTGGACAGTCCAAAGCGTAAGGCAGAGAACTGATAACATGATCCAGACACACAAAACATTAAGAAACATCTGAAGTCTGGATGAATAGGGATTTGGTGATAAGCATATTTTAAGTATACTGTTGCTAAGAAAACTTGACAGAGAAACGAGATAACAGGTTGTGAAGTGGCATTTTGAATTTGGGCACTATCACAATCAGGTTTAGGAAAAAAAGAACCTGTTTACCAAGAATTTTCTTTCTATGATGCGAGGAACATCTTTAAATAAAAACCCTTCCACACCTGATCAGGAAGAACTGGTTCTATCATTCCTTGGGACAGCATGCGATGAAGAATTGGTGGAAACAAGAGTCTGATCTGAAGGGTGAGGAACGACCCCCTGGAAAGGAGGAATGTTCTCCCACTGCCATCTGTAACCCTGATTTCAGAACGTATTTCTCTGAAACAATCTCTTGCCAAAGAGAAAAATGCAGAATCAGATTTTCTGGAAGAAAAAAAGGGGCCAGAGTGGGAAGGGGTTCACAAGGTCTCTGGTTTTGGAAGCCTTGAGATTTCCTTTTGGAATCTCCCTGCCATTTCTTCTTAAACATCTATTAAACAGCTTCATCAAAACACAGGTAATTATTTTTTTTTGCTGAAATTGGATGAGGAGACAGAAAATCCCTTGGAAAATTTGGAAAAGGAAGACTGAAAAATCTTAAAGGGACAATCCCAGAGTCTAAAATTCTGACCTAAAGAAACTTGACCTGATACTTACTAACTCTTACCATCATCATCATCATCAACCCTACTTCTGGTTTAAATTTACTTTATGCAGCCCTGTTTTCATTCTCTCTGGTAAATACAATTAAGAATATTCAGATCCTGTCAAAGCTTTCGGTCACTGATCACTGGGAAACAATAAGGTTATTACATTTTTGTGTTTGTTTATGGTGGGGGTGCTTAGACAGGTCTCGCAGTGTTTACTTTTTATGAATTCTTCAAAAAGAATATCTTAATTATACAGCTCTATTTATTCTACTTAGCATAAATGACAGCAATTTAGTGAATGTATACTCATTCTTAGCAATCTCAATGTATTTCCCTTACTTTGTAGTAAAGCAATCTCAGAATTAGTATATATTAACTATCACAGGTTGTTGCACTGTACAGCCCCACACTGTGACAGTAAGTTTTGGACTATATTGTTTAAAATTAATCTATTGCCTTGTGTCACACACTTTTTTTTTTTTTTTTTTTTTTACAGCAACTGAGAAAACCATTACATTTGGCTAGTATTCAGAGATAAAAAAAACAAAGCATAAAAAAGAAGACTGCTTCTACTACTGTTCGAAACTTGCATTGTTCTGATGCTATCTACAGAGCAAGTGTCAGTCATGCATGACAATCCCAGCCCATTCAGTAATCTGCACAAATTAAAATATGAAATGAACAGAAAACTCTGTTAACTAACATTTTAGCTTTGCATTGCTCGTATCCCTTCCTACAAGGTAATAAAATTCCTGAAAGTCTACTTTAATTTGAGGATAAAAATCACAGGTGAAACTAGTGAATGACTGAGTGAGAGCTGTTGTGAGTACAACTGCAATTTGAGATGGAATTTGACTAAAACCTCGAAACTTCCTGTAAGCACCCCCCTGCTCCCTGCAGCCAAAGCTGGGACATGTTCAGAAAGATAGACTGAAAATGTAAACAAAGACCAGAATCAAAACAAATAATCCCTGGGACTGTCCCTTTAAGAGATTCCCTGGATTGACTTGCCTATTTATTCCACTTTTCCATTACCTCTGCAGAAGAGGGTGCCAAACAGTAACTCTCTATGCAAAGGAGAATTTAAAATCTCATTATCAGTATCTGGGAGGTTCTGAAAAAGCAGCCATGCAAAGCTCCTCAAAACAGTACCAGTGGCCATATCCCTGTACAAAGTATCAGCAGTCATACATACAATGAGTAGTGGCCCGTGCAATAAAAGAAAAGTTTACAGAAGATTTTTCCTCACAAGAAGAGACTGCAAATAAAACATTCCTCACACACTTACAATTTGTCAGAACAAACTAACATATGAGCTTGACAACTCAAAATTCTGAAAATTAAAGTTGCAGAAATACACATTTCCCCATACCTATTAATTTTTATTTTCTTATCAGAAAGATTAGGATTGGAATCAAGTGCTTAGCAGCAGCAGGATCAAATAAAACTATAGCTGCTGGGTCAGGTTTGGGAATAGTGTATAAAAGTTTAAAAACATTATATATCTAATCTGCCTTTTTAGGGGCAGGCAGCATGACATACACATCCACTAAAACAGAACAGGTGGAATGAGTGTAGGTTCTGGAAAATCCTTTTGTGAGAGCGCAGTATTTTCTGAGGAACTGAGAAACCTCAATGTTCAACTACTGAAAAAATGGGTACATTCCAGTAGCAGTCTCAGAGAAAGAAAACCCCATACAAAGAAATCAGAAACTGAGCCCTTCCTTTGAGTCTGAATAAGAAATCTGAGGAAAAAACTGTATCCATTCCTACATCTTCCTGTTCAGATTTAAACCCAGAGGCAGACCAAGCAAAAAACTCTTACCAACAGAAATGTGAGGAGCAGTAGATATATGCTTGATTTTCTGTTTCTTTTTGACAGGATAGGTAGGGATGCCATGTTGCTAATGGCAGTAGCACCTTCCCCAGGGATGGGCACAGTATTTTGAGTGCCTCCCCCTTGCCCAATAAGGGAACCACAACAGCCACAGAATATGTGGCTAACCCCCAACACCATAGTAGTTGTAGGTGCTACACCAGAGGGATCTGGGGTAAAAGATGAGTGGTCTGAGGTACAACAAATGGCCACAGCAGAGTCACCCACCTGCAGCTGAGGCAAACTGCTACTCTGCTGTGGTGGCAAAGGCTGTTTGTTTCATTTTTCCTTTTAATGTGGCTGGAAGGAAGGACTGACTATGGTACCAGTAGTGTGTTCCATGGTCAAGCCAAAAATGGTGCCCCTTTCCAGGGGAAGGCAAGCAGCAATTGCCAGTAAAAACACCACAAAGTTACTTTTTTGAAGAAGGAAAAAAAAAAAAAAAGACTGTAAAAGGCACTCAAACATTATGCCGGGCCCACAAAATAAAATAGTTAATCCACAAAAAATGTTTTCAGTTACTTTAAACCACTTTTAAAATGACAGAAAAATGAGTGCTACATTTAAAGAGTGTTACAGTATTGAGTCAGTGTATTAAAATGCAACACTCTTAAGATTTAAAATAGCTTTGCTTAAGAGGAAAGTAATAAACCATCAACAAAATGAAGACAATGGAAGTTTATCTGCCCAGCACAGAAAAGCACACGCTATCCATCGATCCTCAAAAGCCTCAGAGGAGAGTACTCTTAGGCAGCAATAAAGCTCTAAAGAACTTTGTGCTCAAAATTCTCAAAATTCAGGCGGTCCCGCAGTCGGCCAGAGTTCCAAAGTCTTGGCCCGCGTCGGTTGCTGTCGCTTCTTCCCTGACGTCAATGCGCCAGGGTTATACAAGATGCATCCAACACCATTTTCTTAAGTTTTTCTTGCCCCAGATGTCAGGTGCCCCCAAGTAGGTAGGCAATACATATTGCTAATAAAAAATATATATATAAAATAAAAACAATACCTTCAGTTACAAGCAAATACACCACAAAGGTTGTATAGGATAGAAAGGTATAAGTCCAGCTAGTTCAGAGGGGATGGAGGGAGGGAGGGTAACCTGGACTGCAGCAGTGTGAACACTCGAACATCTACATTTAGGGTAGGTACAAAACTGTACTATGTTCATAGTGTTACACTGCTGCAGTCATTACACTTGGGTAGAATCCCAAAGCTAAGGTTGGGTGGTTGGTCTATAGAGAGTTATGATTGGCTATGAGGCCCTGCAGAACTACAGTGGCAAATCCTGTTCTGGATTTAGAATAGAGAGGCAAGTGGTAATGGCTTGGTAAAGGTGTGCACTGAACTCCAAGTTGCAGCCTCCAAAATTTCCTTGGTAGGTACTCCTCTGAGAAAGGCTGTTGGAAGTGGCTGTTGCCCTGGTGGAATGTGGCCTAATGTTATTAGGGACTGATTTTCCATGCTGTGTGTAGCAGTAATGAATACAGTGTCCTATCCATTTGGATATAGTCTGCTTTGAGATGGCCTTGCCCTGTGATCCTGCAGCATATGCTACAAAAAGTTGCTCAGTTTTCCTGAAAGCTTTTGTTTTGTCCAAGTAGAAGTGTAGCTGCCTGTGTATGTCCAAAGAGTGCAGAAGTTTCTCCCCTTTATTCTGGGGGTTTGGATAAAAAGTTGGCAAATAGATGGTTTGGTTAAGAGCCACACTAGATACCACCTTTGGCATAAAGGTAGGGTTTGTCCTTAAGGAAACCCTGTCCTGATGAAAAATTATAAAAGGTTCCAATGCCATTAATGCCTGTAGCTCTGAGACTCTTCGTGCTGAAGTTACTGCCAGGAGCAGAGCTGTATTCCATGATAAAAATTTTAGAACGGCTGCATTGGCTGGCTCAAAAGGTGGCAGGGTCAGTTTTTCCAAAATGAAATTGAGGTCCCAGGTTGGTGCTCTTATGTTTGTAGACCCTCTGAGGTACTGCTTTAGCAAGGGATGAGAGAATAAAGGAGGATCTGTGTTGTAATGTGCTGAAATGGCAGAGGTGTGGATCTTAATTGATGAGAAGGATAGGCCTTTGTCCAGCATCTCAGTTAAGTATTGTAAAGTCCGAGGAATGTTTGGGACAAGAGGGTCAAGGCTTTGAGCATGGTTCTAGGCGCAGAATCTCTTCCATTTTTCTGAGTAAGCTTTCCTGGTGCTAGGCCTCCTGGCCTCCAAAATGACATCCATAACAGCTTTAGAGAGAGGTGTTGCCTGTTTGACTAATGAATCTGCCATGCAGCCAGGTTTAGGGTTGTGAGCTGACCGTGCAGGATCTGATTGTTTTGCTGAGACAGAAGGTGTGGAATTTGAGGCAAAATACATGGTGGGCCTTGAGCTAAGTTCTTTAAGATTGGGTACCAGTGCTGGCGTGGCCAGTCTGGAGCAATCAGGATCATCTGTGGTTTTTCTTGTCTGGCTTTTAGGAGTACCTTTGAAAGGAGAGGCAGTGGTGGGAACGAGAGAGCATCCACTTTCCATGCTTGCATGTGATAAGTCCTTGTGCAGAATTTTTGTAGTTGGCAAAAAGATCTATGTCTGGGCATCCCCATTTTTGCGTTACCATGCTGAAGATTTGTGGATTCAATTTCCATTCGTGAGGGTCCATGATATTTCTGCTTAGATAGTCTGCCAGAGTATTTTTCTTTCCTGGCAGGAATTGTGCTTGCAGATGAACTTGATACGTTAGAGCTGTGTCCCACAAGTTCATGGCTTGCCTGCATAGGGGATAAGAATGCGTGTCCCCTTGCTTGTTTATGTACCACATTACTGTGGTGTTGTCTGTCTTTAGTAATAATTGTCATGGATGCAGAAGGTCCTTGAAAGCTGTTAGGGCATTTTGAACAGCTAACATCTCTTTTTGATTGATGTGAAGATGCATCTGGTCTGTGGTCCACTTGCCCTGAATGCATTTTCATGCCATGTGTGCTCCCTAGGCGTAATCCAAAGCATCTGTTGTTAGTGTCTGCCTGGCTGTGGGTAGGGTAAAAGGCTGACCCTTGTTCAGGTGACATGCCTGTGCCCACCATCAAAACTCCTGTTGTAGGCAGGGAATCACTGCTATTACTGCTTCTAAACTGTGAGTGTGTGGAGTCCAAACACTTTTTAGGTACCATTGTAATTTCCTCATATGCAGTCTGGCACATGGTATTAGTAGTATGCAGGATGCCATGAATCCCAGGGCCTGCAGAATTTTTCTTGTAGGCAGATGGGACTTTTTTACCAGTAATTGAAAGTATTGAGTTAATTGAATTTGTTTGTCTGGCGTGAGATAAGCCATCTGAGCCATTGTATTTAAGCTGGCACCCAGGAATATAATCTGTTGTGAGGGCACTAGTTTTGACTTCTTTTCATTTACTGTGTACCCTACAGAAATTAGCAACCTTTTTACAAACATCAGATGCTGTAGAAGAATGTCCTTTGTCTCTGCTTGAATGAGGCAGTCGTCCAGGTATGGATATATTTGAATTCCGTTTTGTCTGCAAAATGCAATTACTGGTGCCAGGCACTTTGTAAAGACCCTGGGCGAAGTAGATAAGCCAAAGGGCAGTGCAGAGAATTGGTAGTGCATTGTACCAGCTTTGAATCTGAGGTATCTTCTGCAATTTTGTCCGATAGGGACATGCAGGTATGCCTCCTTGAGGTCCAGAGTAACAAGCCAAGCCTTCTTGCCCAGCATGGGTAGAAGCTGCTGTAATGTCAACATTTTGAATTTCGGAATATCCAGGTAAGTATTTAGAATTGAAAGGTCTAGTATGGGCCTCCAGGCCTTGTCCTTTCTGGGGACCAGGAAGAGTCTTGAGTAAAATCCTTGTCCTTGTTCCTGTTGTGGTACTTTTTGAATAGCTCTCATGTCCATGAGGGCTGAAATTTGTTTTTGTGCCTCTGCCTATTGATTCTGTGGCAGGTCTGGCATTCCTTTTAGCCTTGGTAAAATATGAAAGTGGAACCTGTAACCTTGAGACACAATATTCAGACCCCATTTGTCTTGGGTGATTGTTTGCCAGTTTTGAGAAAAAAGTGCTAGTTTTCCCACTAAGGGGGCTGCCAAAAGGGAAGTGCTTGGCATACGAAGGGGGGAGTCATTGGGACTGTTTCCTGTAAGGTTGAGACTTGTCCTCACCCCCTTTTGGGGTTGAGGTGCCCCACTGTCGTTGTCTGTTAGAGCCTTGGGGTTGAGATCTGCCTCTTGGGCATCTGTATTTGCCTCTTTGTGGCCTGTCTGACACTGGAAAGGACCAATTCTTTGTTGGCCAATTTCTGCTAAATCGAGGTGGCTGTACCTGGAAGAAATCCTTGACTGTTTGCATAGATTTTCTTTAACATCTCTTCTTCCTTAACACCAAACAAGGTATCATGCTGTAAAGGGGCATCCAATAATTTTGCCTTAACATGATCAGGTAAACTCTGTTCTTTTAACCAAGCATGTCTTCGAATCACAGAAAGTACAGTTTTGTACCTACCATAAATGTAGATGTCCGATAGGTATGCATCTGCAGTCCTTACATATGGGTTGTCCTGCCTCAGGCAGCCCTTCGGTCGGCCAGATTCCAAAGTCTGGGTCCGGCGTCGGCTGATGTCGCCCCTTCCCCGACGTCAGAGCGCCTGGGGTATAAAAGTGTCAGCCGACGCCATCTTCCTCAGTTTTTCTTGCCCCAGATGCAAAGTGCCCTCTAAGGAAGGCTAAATTTGGTAGAAATACAAAATATTGCAAACATGCACAGTAATATAAAACAAATACACCATAATAGATAACCCCAGCTAGCTATAAGAGGGATAAGTACCCAAGAAGTACCACAGAGGGGAAGGAGGGAGGGTAAACCTGACTGCAGATGCATACCTATCGGACATCTACATTTATGGTAGGTACAAAACTGTACTATGTCCTTCAAGGATGCATCTGCAGTCCTTACATATGGGTAGAATACCATAGCCTAGCTGGGGGTGGTAGGCTCTAAGAAAATGATGGTGTAGCTAGAATGCCCTGCAGGACTGCCGTAGCAAAGCCTGCTCTGGATCTGGAATTTAAGGGTAAATTGTAATGCTTGGAAACTGTAAGCACGGAGCTCCATGTAGCAGCTTCTAAAATGTCCTTGGTAGCCACCCCTCTTAAGAAGGCTGTGGAGGTGGCTGTAGCTCTGGTGGAATGAGGTCTGATGCTAGCTGGCACAGCATTTCCATGATGAGAATAGCAGAATCGAATGCAATTTCCTATCCATTTTGAAATTGTCTGTTTGGAAATTGCTTTTCCTTGAATGCCTGCAGCATATGCTACCAACAGCTGGTCAGTTTTTCTGAAAGTCTTAGCTCTGCCCAAGTAGTAGCGTAACTGTCTGTGAATGTCCAAGGTATGCAGACGTTTCTCTCCCTTGTTTTGTGGGTTTGGAAAGAAGGTAGGCAGGTGAATAGCTTGGTTCAATGAGACCCTGGATACCACCTTTGGCATGAATGAAGGATTGGTTCTCAAGGAGACTCTGTCCTGATGAAAAATAAGAAATGGTTGTACTGCCACGAGTGCCTGCAATTCAGATACTCTTCTTGCTGAGGTTATGGCCAGAAGGAAGGCAGTCTTCCAAGACAGGAACTGTAACTCTGAAGATGCTGCTGGTTCAAAGGGAGGTAAAGTCAACTTTTCCAACATGAAGTTAAGGTCCCATGTAGGCACTGGTGGTTTTCTTGGAGGATTGATGTTTTTAATTCCTCTTAGAAACTGCCTTAGGAGAGGATGAGAGAAGACAGGTGGATCAGTATTGTATTCTGCTGAAATTGCTGAAGCATGAATTTTTATGGAAGAGTAAGAAAGGCCATTATGGAGCATGTCTGCCAAGTATTCCAGGATATGTGCCATGCTCATCACTGTGGCATCTAGGCCCTTTGCGGTGCTCCAAGTGTGGAATCTTTTCCATTTTGCTGAATATGTCTTTCTCGTGGAAGGTTTGCGAGCTTCCATGATGATATCCTTCACTCTCTCTTGGATAGCTTTTCCTGGTGAGGAGTCAAGGTATTCTCCAGGCTGTCAGCTGCAGGGTTTTCAGGCTGGAGTGCAGAGTTTTGTAATTGTGCTGTGTCAGAAGGAGTGTCCACAGTGGTAGAGGCCACGGTTTCGTGTGTGACAGGCTCCGTAACAGTGGGTACCAGTGCTGCCTTGGCCAGTCCGGGGCTATTAGAATCACTTTTGGCTGCTCTGTCTTGATTTTCAGTAAGACCTTGGTCATTAGTGGGAGTGGTGGAAACGCATACACTGTTGAGTATTCCAACTGAAAGAGAGGGCGTCCACTTTCCATGCTTGTGGGTGGTATGTCCTTGTGCAGAATTTCTTCAGCTGATGATTGTGGTGGGAGGCAAAAAGATCTATGTCCGGCCTCCCCCATGATTGTGTTATCTGAAGGAAGATGTCTGGGTGCAGCATCCATTTGTGTGGGTCCATGGTATTTCTGCTTAGGCTGTCCGCCAGTATATTGTCTTTTCCTGGCACAAACTGGGATTGCAGCTCTATATTGAGTTTTAGGGAAAGTTCCCAAAGATTCATTGCTAGTCTGCAAAGAGGGTAGGAATGGGTACCTCCTTGCTTGTTTATGTACCACATAACTGTGGTATTGTCTGTCCTTATTAGCAGGTGGCCTTGATGTAGAAAGAGCTTGAAGGCCTCGACTGCATGAATCACTGCCAGCATTTCCTTTTGGTTTATGTGCATGCACAATTCTTTCTGAGACCATATACCTTGGATGCATCTGTCCTCCATATGTGCTCCCCATCCATGGTCTGAAGCGTCCGAGGTAATGGTTTGGCTGGTTACTGGTTTGCTGAAAGGCAAGCCCCTGTTTGACTGGCTTGCTTGGGCCCACCACAGGAATTCCTTTTGAAGGCATGGAATGAGTGGTATCAAAGCTTCTAGGCTGTGATTGTGCTGAGACCATAAACTCCTTAGGTACCATTGTAGTTTTCTCATATGCAGCCTTGCTTGTGGAATCAGAAGAATGCACGATGCCATGTAACCCATGGCCTGCAGGATTTTCCTTGCAGTCATCTGAGTTTGTTTTGTTAGATTTTTGAAGTAATCCGGTAGTTGTCTTTGTTTTTCTTCTGTGAGAAAAGCCATTTGGGTGGTTGTATCTAGTTCCGCACCCAGAAAAGTTATTCTTTGGGATGGCACAAGTCTTGACTTGTGAATGTTGACTGTGTATCCCAAGGCCTGTAGTAGGCGGATGGCATAATTCAAATGTTTTTCCAAGGTTTGTTGGCTGTCTGCTTGTATAAGGCAGTCGTCCAGATACGGGTATATTTGAATCCCCTGAAGTCTGCAGTGTGCAATTACTGATGCCAGGCATTTCGTGAATACTCTGGGCGCAGTAGATAAGCCAAAGGGCAATGCTGAGAATTGATAATGCTCTTAACCTGCAAGAAATCTGAGGTGTCTTCTGCAATTTTGTCTGATAGGGACATGCAGGTATGCCTCCTTGAGGTCTAGAGTTACCAGCCAAGACCCCTTGCCCAGCATGGGAAGGAGTTGCTGTAGGGTCAGCATTTTGAATTTTGGCACAATGAGATAAGTATTCAGTGCGGACAAATCGAGAATAGGCCTCCATAGTTTTTCTTTTCTTGGGACAAGGAATAGTCTGGAATAAAATCCTTGTCCTTGTTCTGCGAGAGGAACCTTTTCTATAGCTTTCATTTGCAATAGGTTGGCAATTTGTTTCAAAGCCTCTGCCCTCTGATTTGGTGGCAGGTTTGGCATTCCCTTTCTTTCTGGTAATGTATGGAAATGGAACCTGTATCCTTTGTCTATTATTTGCAGTGTCCATTTGTCCCTTGTAATACTGTGCCAATTTCTTGAGAATAAAGACAACTTTCCACCTAAAGGTGCTTCTAATTGAGCCCTGGTCGGCGGGGTCAAAGTGAAGTCATTGAGTCTGTCCTTGTGCAGCAGTTGTTGGACCTGCACTACCTCTCTGGTTAGGAGGCTGCCATTGACGTCCTCTGTAGGAGCCTCTAGCTTGCCCTCTACCTCTGGCATGCCTGTTCTTGCCTCTTTGAAATCTCTCTTCTGGAAAGGACCAATCTTAGAAGGCCAATTTCTGCTGAATCTTGGTGGTTGTACCTGGAGGAAATCTTTGACTGTTTGTACAGATTTTGCCTTTTCCTCAAATTTCTTTAAGACCTCTTGAGCAGTGGAGCCAAATAACTTTTGCTTTTCCAGTGGAGCATCCAGAAGCTTAGCCTTAACATGATCTGGCTGAGATTGTTCCTTCAGCCAGGCATGTCTACGTATGACTGCACCTGTCATTGCTGACCTACATGAAGCTTCCAATGCATCATAACCACACTGCAAGAAATGGTTGCTAACCTGTTGTGAATTATGTACCAGATCCTGAAGTGACTTACAATCTAGGGGTTCAGGCGAAGACAGTTTTTTTCTGCAATTCATCTAACAAATACTCTTGGTACTGTATTATATGAAATTGACAATTTAAAGCCCTCATAGACAGAGTGGAAGAAGGGTACACTTTCTTACCCCATCTCTCTAAAGCCCTGAACTCCCATTCAGAGGGGAGTGGATTTTTAGTAGTGACAGCTGCAACCCCTTTAGGACCCTGGAAAATAGTTTCTGGGTCAGCAGAGTGGGCCTTGTAAAGGAAATGATGCGAGTCCGGGACCCTGTAGTACCTATCGGGTTTAACAGGAGCCGGAGGAAGGGTGTCAGGGGTAGTTTTAGACTCAGAATACACATCATCAATGACACTTAAAAAAGGAGGGATAGCCAAAGGTCTATGCTGAGGTAAATGAAGAAAAGTCCTTAATCTCTTCCTGGAATCGGAGAATTCCTGGCCCTGCCATTGGAAATGCTCTCTCATGGAGTGAAGGGTCTCCCCAAAGGGCAGCTCTTCAGGAGTGGAGGCAGAGGGAATAGATTCCTCTGCATCAGAATCCTAGTAGGCCGTGAAGGCCTCCTCCGGGTAGTCTGATAGAGCAGAGCCATCCGAGGACTGAGGTTCAGCAGACTCAGCCCTGGGCCTTTTGTCTAGTGGGGGTTGAGAGCCCCTGTCCGGATGAGGCTGAGAGCCCCTAATTAAGGAAATAAGGTCCTCAGCCAAACTTAGTATCTGAGAACCTGTAGTGGATCCCTGAGAAATAGACTTGGGAGGCACAGTTTTTTGTTGCTTAGCAGCTTTAGCCCTAGTGAAAGCTTTTATGGACATGGATGCAGAGGGCCTGGCTGCCCCATGTGCTGGAGTAGTTTTGTCTAGGGGAATGGTGTCGGTAGGTTCCTGAACACAGGTTTCCGAGGGTAATTCTATAACCGACTCAGAAAAGGCCTCCGGGACCGAGGCTGACGGTTGAGCGGTTTCTACGGACGGAAGTACCAAGGACTCTGTTTTAGCCGGGACAGAGACACTCATGGCAGGCCTAGGAGCGGTTTCAGCCGAAACCACGGTCCGCGTGTGTCGGTTCTTGTCCTTTCATTTCTTGGTTAAATGAGAAGTCGGAGTCTCCGAAGGCATTTTATAACAGAAACTAGCCCCAAAAAATTCCTCTGCAAACTCCAACCGACGCCTAAGAGTGTGTCGATTAAAGGAGGCACAGGCAGTACAGGCCGAGACGTCGTGGTCTGGGCCTAGGCAGGGGAGGCAGTAGGAATGGAAATCCTTATGAGGTATTAGTTTCCCACAAGTCAAGCAATTATTAACTTTAAGCGTTTGATCTGACATCGGCTGAGGCAACAAAGAGTCCCCAACGGGGTACTTAGCTTTTTGAAGTCTTCAGTAGCTGAAGTTACATGAGCTGGCCGACCAGCACTTGCGAACTGCTTCTGCTTCGGGCACCACACGGCAAGAAAGACTGGGGAAGATGGCGTCGGCTGACACTTTTATACCCCAGGCGCTCTGACGTCGGGGAAGGGACGACATCAGCTGACGCCGGACCCAGACTTTGGAATCCGGCCGACCGAAGGGCTGCCTGAGGCAGGACAACCCACATGTAAGGACTGCAGATGCATCCTTGAAGGACATCCTGTAACCGCGGCTCTACAAGAGGCCTCTAAAGAATCAAAACCACATTGCAGAGTATGTTTTCCCACCTGTTCAACTGCATGCAATAAATCCTACATTTCTTTACAGTCAGGAGCTTCTGAGCTTGCAAGCATTTTCTGTTTTAACTGAGACATTAAATATTGTTGGTACTTAAGCATGTGAAACTGGCAATTTAAAGCCCTTACTGCTAAAGTTGCAAAGGTGTAAACTTTCTTCCCCCATCTATCCAAAGCTCTGGAATCTCTGTCAGAGGGTACTGTTTTTTTTTTTTGCAATGGAAGTCTTAATCCCTTTTGGACCCTGGGAAATAGTTTCTGGATCAGCAGAAGGGTTTGTATAAAGAAACTTGAGAGTCATGGACTCTATAATACCTATCTGGCTTGGCTGGTGCAGGGGGCAAAGAATCAGGAGATAAGCTGGATTCAGAGAACACATCATCCACAATATCTAGCACATGCGGAATAGCCAGGGGCCTTTGCTGAGGCAATAAAAGGAAATTCCTGAGCCTTTTCTTGGATTCTGAATAATCCTGACTTTCCCAATGGAAATGCTCCTTATGGTATGTAAAGTTTCCCCAAAAGAATAATCCTCAGGAGGAGAGGCTGAAGGGATAGATTCTTCAGCATCAGAGTCCTCATGGGGGGGGGGGGGGTAGAGATTATCCCTGGTCTGAAAAGGAATCAGAGGAAATGGAAACCTGATCAGAGGAAAAATAGTCTGTATCCTGCCTAGGCCTTTTCTCAGGAGGGGGATGGGAACCCTTGATTAGAGTAATGAGGTCTTCGGCCATTTTAAGCATCTGTTTCTTAGGCATGGAGGACTGTCCAGGAGAATGCTGTACTTGCTTCTTTGTCTTTAATGGTACTTTTGTCTTGGCTGTTACTTTAATGGTAAGTTGTGAAGGTCTGAAAACACCCTCAGAAGCCGATGCCTGCTCAGCGGCTCCGGACCCATCTGAGGGATTAGTTTCCGTAGGCCCAATACCTTGAGTTTCCAGAGGCCTAGTCTCCATGTGGGAGTCGGGGGTGGCCTGTGGCTCTGAGGCAGCCGGTGTCAGGGGCAGCGAAAGCACCTCACTGAGAACCGGCGACTGGCCTGGAAGAGGTTTCGTCATCGGTTTTGGACTTCGGATGCCTGTCTTTATCCTTGTCTTTGCGTTTTTTTCAGAATTGCGGTCGTCGGTTGATCCGATGGCGTAGTATAATTGAACCTTCGGCCAAAGTAGTGCAAAGCAAAATCAAAACGTCTTTTATAGTGCGTTTGTTAAATCTAGCACAAAACCGACAACTAGTGATGTCGTGATCAGGGCCTAGGCATGGAATACAGTAAGAGTGGAAGTCCTTATGAGGTATTTGCTTCCCACAAGAAATACAATTATTAACTTTTCTGACATCTGTCTGAGGCAAGAAAAAAGTTTCCCCAACGGGGTACTTAGCTTTATTGAAGACTTCAGATCTGAAATTCGACTTCAAAAATCTCAGGAGTCGACCGACCGGCACTTGCGAACTGCTTCTGCTTCGGGCACCGCGCGGCAAGAAAGACTGAAGAAAATGGCATTGGATGCATGTTATATACCCCTGGCGCATTGATGTCAGGGAAGAAGCAACAGCAACCGACGCCTGACCAAGACTTTGGAACTCTGGCTGACTGTGGGACCGCCTGACTGCAGCATAACCCAAGTGTAATGACTGCAGCAGTGTAACACAATGAACATCCCATATAGCTAAGGCTAATATAGCATTGATCAATAAGATGAACATTTGAAATTTTAACTTTTCTGAAAACAAGTTAATGGGGAGGGGGCAATGACACATCTTTGTAATAAACTTCTGCACTATTCCTGTCAAAAAATTGGTTCATCACAGAGTTGTAATTAAATTATCATTTAAAAAAAGTAACTTTGGGAATACTTCCCTGGTAGGTTAGCAATTTTACTACTGTGCACAGGTATATAAAGTAAACTATAAAAGTATTCCTCCATGAGAAAAAGAAAAAAAAAACAAAGATTAGGTTCACATAATAAAAAATGCACTGCATGATAGGGATCTGTGAGCAAGAAAAATAGAATTTATGTGCTTACCATAACTCTGGATCTTTTTCATTCTTATGCAACAGGTACGACCAGTGAGTACAGAGCTCCTGCCATTTCTGATCTGGCCTTTCCGAACTTTCAAGGCTCGAGCTCCTTTAAGATATAGTCCCTCCCACAATCCATTTGAGCTATACTCTCCTCAGACTGAGTTTGATGACTGGCAATGGAAGACTAAAAACAAAAGAAAAAGACTAAAGACTATCAAAAGAGCTTTCAGATTGTCTGTCAGGTCCTCAGTACAATGACAATTTGGAAGGGAGATGGAGGTACCGGATGGACTAGGATTAAAATAATCCACCTTTATGGCAAGTATGTAACTTGAAGATCCTTTCCAGCCAATTCAGCTGATTGGTAAGAATCTCAAGCTACTGAACACGTGTGTGGTATGAAAGGATACCATTCAAAATTGTTGCTCCAAATAATGCCCTAGATCTGAAAAATAAACCCAGCTGGTAATGTTTGGCAAACTTGTGTAAGGTAGCCCAAGTTGCTGCAATGCACATTTCATCTAGACAGGAATATTTGAAAAAGGTTGTGGGTATAGAGACTGACCTAATGGAATGCACCTTTGGTTTACTTGGTCATGGTTTATTCTGGACTTAATTTGCATATTTTTCACACAAATAATTCATTTGGAAAGGGTTATTTTAGTAATACTTCTCTCCAGTCTGCTGGGAGAAAGGGAGACAATAGCTCAATACCCTTCCTGAATGGTGTGATCCTGTAAAGACAGGATCTGAGCTGTCTACAGACAGTTATGAAGGATATGCTCTCTCATTTGAATGGTTGGGAAAGAAGCCAGGCAGATGTAAGGTTTGGGTGAAATTATCTTTTGTTCCAACTTTTGGGACAAATGAGGGATTAGTCCTTGGAGAAACTCTGACCTTGAGAAAAATTAAATATGGAGGACAATGTTTACAAGTCTAAAACCCTTTCTGAAGACCTAATTGCCACTGGAAATATTTTAAGAAAATTTTAGTTGTGCAGAATAAAATGACTGAAATGGGCTTCTAGTCAATACTTCCAATACAAAACTGAGGTCTCAAGGTGGAACAGGATCATTTTATAGGGGGGTGAAGAAAGGTTTATTTTTGAAATGATTTACATAATTTTTGGGAGGCAATAGAATGGACAGTAATGTTGCTAGGGTAATTAGAAATGGATGTTAACTGTACTTTTACTGTGGAATAATAACTAGATCCCTGACCAAAGAATTTTGGGAGAAGTTTCAGAAAGTCTGGAAATGAAGCATAGAAAGGATAAATTACCTTTGTTGGCATGAAAAAGTGAGAGTCATGCAATGGCTCTGATCCTGTGAAAGTAGGAATAACTACTCTCAATGGGGAAGATATAATCCTCCCCATAACCTGAAAAGCCATAACAACATCTGCCAGTCTTAAGAAAGCCACCGCTCATAAGTGGATCCAGAAAAGGTGGTACCAAAGAGAGAATCCTCAAAATGGAGAGGGTACATGGCTTTGAGGAGGGGACTGGAGCAGAAGACTCAAAGGCTAAGGTTTCCTAAACAAAGACACTGTACAAGACCGTTCAGATGAAGGTGCTGAAGACATGAGGTTGACTTAACAGTCTCAAGACTGATGGCCTCTGGATCAAGTTTGTTGCTTTGAATCCCTTAAACATCAAATCGGGTACTGTGGTCTGTATAGAAAGAACAGACCTCAGGTCAAGAACTGGCTCAGGAGCCACTGTCACAAAGACACATGCCAGGGAAGGAGCTAGAACAGGGGATGCAGGGCCAGCCCTATCCACATTTGGTATGGAAGGGTTGGGAATCTCAGTCTGTGTTTTTAAGATGCCCCTCATCATGCAATCCAGATAGCCTTCAGAGGTACTTTTGCAAGACATGAAGGACTGAACTATGAGGTGGAGGGTGGTCGAGAGGGGATCCTAGACAGCTTCCTTTCAGAGGAAGTCCTGCATAACTGTCTTCTGGATGACTGGCTGGCCATCACTACTGTCTTTGACAACTGTGGCACCATAGGAGTTAAATGCGTCTCGGTCTACACTGAAAAAAATCTCCATTCTGGGGATCTTCGAAGGCAAAGATGGTTCTGACTCCTCGGGTCATTTTTTTTTTGCATTCTGAATCTGTGCAACCAAGAAAATATTTAAATAAGTGTCTGTTTTTCTGAGAAAATAAAGGAAGAGGTAGAAGGTACTTGATGCAAAGAAGGGAAAAGAAACACCTGAGACTAAGAGGGGCTATATGGCTTTGAAAATACTTTTGAATCCTTGAAACAGAAGTAGTTATGTATACATCAAGGAGAGCAAACCTACATCTGTTTGTAGAGGTGGCAAATAAGATCTGAGATAATATTACATATCAGGGCATAATGGGAAAAGAATTCTTAAGGAGACTCAAATTTGGAGGAATAGTTTTGTCAGGTTGGATCTGACAAGAGGTTTGAAGACACAAGTCAGATCAAATGGACTGAATAAACAGGATCTAGGTCCACATCTTGTCAAGAGATGGGACCAACTGGACCACCTCTTTGGATGAACTGTTCCTTAACCCAGGTGCTGTTGGTGGGCAAATATTCCCTGTCTCACTGTAAATATCTTCCCAAACCTGGGGTCTTTCAAAGAATACTGAATAAAAGCCTCTTCCTTGTTAAGGTCTATGTCTGGGGGAGGGAGATTCTGAACAAGAGTCCCGGTTCTTCCTCTTCACATAATCTTTCTGGGTACCATGGGTGGACTTGTCCAACTGGTCTGAAGAGGACTCCCCCCTACATCTTCCGGCTATCAAGGTTGTTCCAGTCCTGGCTCATGTTCAAAGCAGCAGTGATGGCTAAGAAGCACAATATGGAATGCTGTTTATAGATATGGCCAATATGGTGTACCTCTTTTTCAAAGTACAAAAGAACTGAATGTTGGCACTGAGAGCCATGCCGCCACAGATGTTGGCACCAACACCTAAACCCCAACAACTCAGCAATGAACCCAACACTGACACCGAGTATAGGGTCTTCAGCACTCAGATGTCAAAAGCCGACAGTATTGACACTGAATGACTGGGAGGGGACCCAGGTCAATCTTGGTGCCCAAGTCATACTGGCGCTGAAGACCTTGGATCTAGTAGTTATTGGCACCCATGAAACTGGCTTAACACCACTGGTGCTGAGGAGATGGACTCCCCAGACAGAATTATTGCTAGTACACTAGAAAAAGGCTTTGCTTCCACAGGCAGCCCCAAATACTCTCAATGCTGAGTCTGTGCCCAGGGAAGGAACCTTGGAAGTAGATGGTAAAAGGGCTAATCTCCAGCCTCCTTAGAAATAGAGGGGGCAGAGAAAAAGACCAACACCTCCTACTCCCAAATCCAGTGAAATAACAGGGCTATGCAACAAACTACAGGACCTAATAGTCATAACTGAAGATGAACAGAATACAAAATTTTGAACTACTAATGCTCAGAGGGGAAGTTGCCAAGTATCCTCCTGGAAACAGTCAAAAGAACTGAAAGACTGCATCTAACAAGACCAGGAGTGGGGTTACCAGAAGAACAGAAAGAGCAAAGAAAGCCCAGGTTATGCAAGATGGAGTGCTTCTAATCTTAGGATCTTGGTTTGTGAGGGCATGCTGGAGAAATCTTTTTTCCCTCCTAGTGCTTGTGCTTCTTTTTTCAGGAAGACATTTCAACAAGCCTTTCAAAATTAACTTATTTCTCCTATGCAAAATGGTCCTTTGACTGAAGTTTTTACAAAGATTACATTCAGCTCGTGTTCAACCCCAGGCAGAAAATGCAAAGATCATGTAAATTGAAATGGGGATGACAATGACGCACTTTACATTAAAAAAGAGCATGTTCTCTCAATGGATATATGGAAGTCTAGCAATAGTAAAAAAAAAAAAAAAACACGGATAAGAAGCATCAGAAAAACATGAATAACTGCAGATTCGGTACAGAAAAAGAAGTTATGTACTCACCATAACGTTCCATGTCAGATGTTCATCTCGCCTTCATTCTTTACTGATGAGTTAGGAGCCGATCCTCGGCTCCGACTTGGCCAACTGCAAAAGCTCGAGGTCTTCAACCAGCTCGAGGCCATCTTCCCACAGATCTTGTTTGCTGCGTGACTTACTTATAGGTATAAATATGCCACTCAGAGACAAAGCACTCTATACAGACCTCAAATAGACTGGATGGGGGTTGGAGGGTGGGACGTAAGAATGAAGGTGAGATAACTCACATGGGATGTTATGGAAAGTACATAACTTCTTTATGTGAAGTTGTTCTCTTGCTGTTTATTCTTTACTGATGGGTAGCGTCACAAGCACCATCTTCTTGGGTGGCTCATTGGAGTATATTCCTCAGAACTGTGGAACCAAAGGAGGCCCTGTTCCTGGAGGCTTTGTCTACTTTGTAATGAGTAATGAAGGTATGAGGTGTTGACCAGGTAGCTGCTGCACAAATAGAGTTTAATGGTAGCCTCGAAGAAAAGGCTAATGAAGTTGAAATCGCTCTAGTAAAGTGGGCCTTTAACTTTTTGTTGAAAGGGGGCATTTTGTGAATTGTAAATGAAGAAAATACAATCTGATAGCCACCTTGACAAGGTTACTTTCTTCAGTGAGGCACCCTTTAACTCTGAAAAGGAAACGAATAGTTGATCTGTTGACCTGAATTGTTTTGTTCTGTCTAGATAAAATCATAGTTGTCTATGAACATCAAGTTTGTGCAGCATGTGTTCCATCCTATTTGGAGAAAGAAAACTGGCAACTCAATAGATTGGTTAAGATCTGCCTCTGAACAAACCTTTGGTAAAAGAATGGATTAGTTCTGAGTGAAACTGTACCATTATGGAAAATCAGGTAAGGAGATTTGATGGTTAGGGCTGGCAGTTCAGAAATCAGTCGAGCAGAAGTAATGGCAATCAGAAAAATAGTCTTCCATGAAAGGAATTTCAAAGAACAGGACGAGGCTGGTTCAAAAGGGGATAGTATGATTCTGGACAGAACAAAATTTAGATTCCATGGCATGACTGGAGCTCCGATTTGTGGCCTCAAATGAATGGCACCTTTAAGAAAGGCTTTAGCAAGTTGATGCGACATGACATTAGAGCCTTGGAAACCAAAATGAAAATTTGATATCGCTGCTAATTGAACTCTGATGGTAGCTGCAGCCACTCCTTTGTTGAAACGTATAGTTAGGAATTCCAATATAGATGGGATCGGAGCTAGGTAAGGATTAACATAATTCTGAGAAGCCCATAAAGAAAATATCTTCCATTTCCTAAGATATAACTTTCTGGCAGATGATTTATGAGAGGATGTTATAATGTGTTGGGCCCTCAGTTGAGAGGTTGTTAATCCTGGCTATTGTGGGAAATGGAGCAGCCAAGGTATCAGTTTGAGGGAATGAAATGAAGGATGAAGAGCCCCCGATGAATGGGTCAACAGATCCGGAACTGGGTCCAGGATCCAGGGTTCTTCCAAAGGATGAGGCTGGAGGAAGGGAAAACAAATTTGCCGAGGCCAGTAAGGGGCTATTAGTATCATGGTCCTTCCCAGTAGTTTTGCTTTCTGTAATACCTTGGGAATCAGAGGAAAGGGGGGAAATGCATAAAGGAGACCCAGGGGCCAATTGTGCACCAGTGCATCCCTTGGAGCTTCCCCCGACTGGGGAATTAGGGCAAAGTAGCTGCTGCATTTCATGTTTGTTGGGGTTGCAAAAAGATCACAGCAAGGCTGGCCCCACTTTAGGAAAATCCTTTCTGCTACTTGTTGCTTTAGTGACCACTCCTGAGGCAGTAAGATTGCTCTGCATAGCTTGTCTGCTATCACATTGGATTTTCCCGGGATGTGCGTTGCTAACAGCGCTAGGAGGAAATGGCCCACTGCCATACTCCCATGGCCTCTCGACACAGGGGGGTAAGATTCAGTTCCTCCTCCTTTGTTGATGTACCAGACCACTGACATGTTGTCCATCTGAACTGCAACTGTTCCCAGAGGTAGAGTGTCTTGAAAGGACTGCAATGCTAGAAATACCGCTCTCATCTCCAGGACATTTATATGCAGATGAGCCTCGTGTTTCTTCCACGTGCCTTGGGCTGTTCTTCCCTGAAAATGCCCCCCCCCCACCCAATCAAGGAAGCATCCGTGGTGACCATGGCTATGGGATTGGGTAGAACGAATGGACGTCCCTGAGACACACATTGAGATGTCAGCCACCATTGAAGGTCCTTCTTGCACGCATTCGTTATGACAATTTGATGTGACATTGGAAGTTACTGAAAAGACCATTAAGAGAATAGGAGTCATTGTAGAATTCGCATATGCATTCGTGCGAGGGCAATGGCAATGATTGCTGCCATCGATCCTAGCAATTGGAGTACCATTGAGACTGGGGCTTTTTTCTTGGAAGCAGGTCTGATACTTGTTCTCATAAAAGAGAAATTCTTTCTGGAGGCAGATAATGTCACAGAAACTGTTTTGCTTCTATGAAGACAGTCTGTTGCGATGGCGAGATAAGGCAGATTTTTCTGAGTTGATGGTAATCCCCAATTGATTGCATAGGTGTAAGGTTGTGTCCCTCGCATGAATGAGTTGATGCTTGGTGGTGGCAGTGAGGAGCCAGTCATCTAGATATGGAAACACCTGGAATCCCAACCATCTCAGGTGAGCGGTGACCACTGCCATACATTTGAACACTCTGAGGGGCTGTAGTAAGACCTAAGGGCAGAGCACAAAACTGATAATGGCTGGCTCCCAGACAGAAGCATAGATAATCCCTGGATGGTCTGTCCATCTTTATGTTGTAGTACGCTTCCTGAAGATCTACAGAGTACATCCAACTGTCTTTCCCCAGAAAGGGAAGTACTGACTGAAGCGTGCCCATCTGGAACTTCATCTTTTTCACTGACTTGTTTAGTCTGCATAGGACCAGAATAGGTCTCCAGTCCCCTGTTTTCTTTGGAACTAAAAAGAACCTTGAGTAAGTTCCAGATCCTCTTTGGTCTTCTGGGACTGGCTGGATGACTTTTGTCCAGCAACCTTTGGACCTCTAAGGCTGCTAGGTCCCTGTGACTGGGTGGAACGTCTGGGATTTTCTATATTAGAGGGGTGGGGTGGCAAAGGGAATAGAGTATCCTCTGGATATTATGCTTTGTACCCAGCTGTCTCTTGTTATTTTTAGCCAGGCATCTAGGTACAAAGATAGGTGTCCCTCGACTGCCTCCAGAGATGGACAGTCGGGTCTCCTCTCAGGAGCGATGATGGGGCTTGCCAAAGAACTGCTCTCTGTTGCCCTGGTTCTGCAGACCCCCTCTGCTGTGTGGATGACGTCTTCCATTATTACCCCCTCCTCTGCCTCTAGAGGGGGTGTCACCACGAGTGGTTTGGAAAGATCCTTGAGACTTCCGGAACCATCTTTCCACCTCCCCTCTCTTTGGGGTAAGGTCTGTTCAGGGTAGAAAAATGTACACCAATGGCAGACAAGGTCTTTCCGTCTTTCTCACTCCTGGTAAGAGTTACCTTAACCTTAGGTCCGAAAAGGCACGAACTGTCCAAGGGGGTGTTAATGAAGGAAGACAAAGTTTCGCAAAGGAACATAAGTGCATCTAGGAATGTCTCCTGAGAGTGATTCCTGTACCCGCTGCCCTGCTCGTACCATCAACTGCACAAGACAACAGACACATGGAAGAGTTCACCATCGAATTAAGAGTGGAGAGCTGCGAAGTTACTTTGTCCGAAACTCCTGCAGCTACTGAACCCTGTAGGGCATCTCCTAGCTCATTCAGGAGATCTCTTTGCAATCTGGTAAAATGTATGAGATAGTTCAACGATCGAACAAAGGCCGCTGAACTGAACATACGCTTCCCGTACCTGTCCATAATCTTAAATTCCCTATTAGGAGGATGAACAGAAGGAGTTTTCTCCGATAATTCCTTCTTGGTGGCTGCCACCACTACCATAGCATCAACTGGTACTCCTTTGGTAAGGTAAAGTCTGTCTTGTGGGCTGGTAATAAATTTGTTAGGCCTCCTAGGGACAGGCTCTGTGGTGTCTGGGGACACCCACGCCCTTCAAATGAGTAATTCCAGCAACTCATCGAATAGTGGAGACCCCCAAGAGGTGGAAGGTTGAGATCCGAAAGCCTTCAGGAGAACTGACATTATCAGAAGGGTTAAAAGATTTCCAGCCACCCCTCTGTTTAAGGATCTCTAAGATATCTATAAAGGAGATATCTTCTGAGGGGGACCGTGGGTACTCTTCTGACTCATCTAAGTCAGGATCCGAAGTGACCGACTCCTGTGGGGAGTCCAAATGCTTCCTCTTGCAGTCTCTCTTCCTAGACACTTCAGCGGGGGCTACTGGAGAGATCTTGGAAGAACATGGCTCACCCAGTGGAGCTTCCTGAGGCTCAGGATCTCTATGCTTCAAAGGAGCATGTGATTAAGAGGCAGACACCAGTGCTTTCAGGGAGGGAGCTGCTTGAACTGATGGAGTGGTTGTCGGGGCAGACAAAGCCCTCCTCATAGCTTTGAAGGCCCCGCAGTCATAGGTTGGTACTAGGCTATCGGCCCTAGGGCCTATGCAAGCCTAGCCGTAACAATTCCCAATTCCCTGGATATTTCTTTCCACAATATTTACTTCTCTGGGCCCCTGTCTAGCAGGGCGACTGACCCCGGAGTGAATTTCCTATCTCCCATCCAATTATCAAGGTTCCTTTTGAAGAGGGCCAATGAGGCGCTCTGCTTGACATGTATGGGCAGTCTATTCCAGAGTATGTTGAGTCTCTGGGTCAGGAACCTATCCCTCCAGCATGTTTTGTTCATTGTGATGACAAGGTTTAGATCCCTGGAGCGTGTGGCTCAGAGATTGGGATTTTTTTAAGTGGAGCATGTCCCAACAGCTCAGGTTTTGACATGGCCTTGTATGTTAAGCAGAGATCGCCTCAGAGTAGACGATATGTCACAAAGAATAGCTGGAGTTTTTTTTTTTTTAGACTGTCAGCATATGGCATCTGCTTTAGGCCTGTGATTCTTTTAGTGAGGTATTTCTATGGCCTTTCCAGCTGTTGCAGATTTCTTGTGAGGTACATACCAAATGGGCCATTATACTATATAATGGGTCTAATGAGGGATGAGTACAGTGGGACAATGCCCTCCTTTTTTCTGGATGAAAAGCCCTTAGTGATGAGGTGTGCCACATAGAAGGATTTCCTGACTGTTGTGGCAATGTGGTTATCAAAAGTGAGACCACTGTCCACCTGTGTCCCTAAGTCTCTCATCACACTTTCGATGTTTAGAATCCAGCCACCTATGTGGTAATTCATGGGTACATGTTTTTTTCCAAAGGGGATAACTATACATTTCTTGGCATTAAGCTTGAGCCTATGGCTCTGGCACCAGACATCTGTTTCTGTAAGGCCTTTTTGTAGAATATCCACATCATTTAGGGATTCAATAATGGCTCCAAGTTTGCAGTCATCTGCAAACTTTGTTAGCCAGAGTCCCTTAGTGCTGGCCTGTACTTCAGAGAAGTAGATGCCAAACAAGAGTGAAGAACCCCCTCTGATCCGAAGATCCGATGGAACTCGTCTGCGCCAGTACAAAGGGCTCTGAGAGCCAGAGTTCAGGGCCAAGCTCACCCGAGCTGAGGCCCCGAGATGTAAAGTCGGCACAAAGTCAGTGGAGACTACCCTCACCAGACCAGACCAGTAAATGTCGGCCCAGAGATTCCTCGGTCAGCGCCGAGGGTATCCGGACAGTCAGGCTCAACAAACCTATAGAAGGTGTCAGACCCAAGGGTCCATGATAATCAGTTCTGAACTTTCCAGCTCCTAAACGTCCATGCAAGTCAGAGGAGGAACAGAAGATGTAGGAAGGACTAAGATCGGCTCCGAAGGCCCCTGGGTCGGCACCGATAAAATTTTTGCTAGCCCCGGTATTTGTAGGAACTCCTTCACCACATGGTCCACATCCAGATCAGACAGTCTACTTGAAGCCCATGAGGAAAGTGACGAGG
This sequence comes from Protopterus annectens, assembly GCF_019279795.1. Classification (NCBI taxonomy): domain Eukaryota; kingdom Metazoa; phylum Chordata; order Ceratodontiformes; family Protopteridae; genus Protopterus; species Protopterus annectens. The sequence continues at coordinate 604,942,252 of NC_056750.1, read as the reverse complement.
CCAATGATTGTAGTATACGAGACTTTAAGGTTGCAGATACCGGCTCCGAACCATAATGACAGTCAGTTCCAAAGGCTGTGGAACTGATATCTATGCTTTACTGGAAGCTGACTTTGAGGTAGATGGAGATTTTGATGGCTCCTATTCTTCGAGTGTTTGTCTGGCTTAACCAAGGACTCCTGAAAAGATTATTTTAAGCAGACCTTTGTCCATGAACTTTCTCTTCCTTTCATACAACACACTTGAGCTGAAGGAGTGGCATACAGAGCAGCTTTCTTGCAGGTGAACCTCACCCAAGCAGTAAACGCATTCAATATGCCCATCTGTTATGGACATCTTTTGCCCACATCTAGCGCACTTCTTAAAGCCAGACTTGGCTCTTTCTCCTGGTTTGATATCTTCCACAAGCAATTCACACAACAGCAACTATTTCAGCCTTGTAATAGAAGGGCTTAAACTAATCAAAAAACACAAAAATTATTTATATGCCCTGTGTAAAAAGAAGGGCTGCAATTGCACATTAACACTAATAAGAAATATAAATCTATGGCCTAAAAATATGGCCACTACTTTACTAAATAGGAAGAAAATGCAAATGTAAGCCTTGTAAAAAAAGAAAGGGCTAAACACACACTAATAGAGAACCTCTGTGCCCTATGAAAAACTACGGGCTAACACTATTAAACACTAATTATGCTATAATATCTCTCTATATGCTCTACAAAAGAGCTAACACAGACATTAAACTAAGAGAAGGAAGAATTAAAGGGCCTAAAAAAAATGTGGCCACTAATTCCTTTTAAACATACTAAGAGAGATAGGGAGAACAGAAGGCCTAACCACAAAAAAGCGGCCTTAAAGACTAAATATCTAATCCAATGCAACTATAAGCACAAGCTTACACACTACTATTAATGCTAATTTACTAAATTTTGCCAAAAACTAAAGCTATAATATTGAAAGAAGGAAAGTTAATTACTGGCCAGTGCTGGTGAATGTCCGATCAAGTTGCAGCGGCAAACGAGATCTGGGGGAAGATCAGGGTGCATCATGGGATAGGAAGTTGGCCTCAAGCTGGTTGAATACCTCGTGCTTTTGCAGTTGGCTGAATCAGAGAGGATTGGCTCTGAACCCATCAGTAAAGAATGAATGGTGAGATAGAACAACTTTACATTAGCCAATAATTGACTAGCAAAAAGAAACAATCAAAAAGTTGCACTTAATCTGGAAAAAAGATCCAGTAAGTTGTTGTAGCACAGACACAGATATCATCCAATAATGATTACCTGAGAAAGGCAGTGGAAGTTGAAACAGATCTAGTGGAGTGTGCTCTTGGTTTGGTTGTGGGGGGTAATCCCTTTGGATTGTAAACAAAGTATGATCGGACAGACATCTAAAGGTGACTTTAGGGACTATGGATCACAATTTTATTTTTGAAAAAGATACAAATAACTGGTCATCGTTGGGAAAAGATATTGCACTGTGCTAGTAAAATCTTTGCTTACAATGCACATGTTGTTGTTGTGTCTTTAGTTTTTTTCCCGGTTAGGGGTCGCCACAGCGGAACTCTGGTCCGCTAATGATTGGTAGTTGATTTTTACATGTCAAGTTACCAGCCCTGATGTAATTATGTAAAAATGTATTCCCCTTTGTTAGGATAATTAGAGGAAAAGGCAAGTGTAAAACTTGTTTCAAGACAGACTCCATGGCTACTTTGAGTGCAAAAGTAGAATTAGATTTGAGTAACTCTGTCTCTGTGGAATAGTACGTGTAAATGCTTGCAGGACAAGGAGTGCAGATCAGAACTACATCTAGCAAAAGTTACAGCCACCAACAAAAAACTTTTCCTAGCAATTAGTCTGTAGAGGCAGGCTCAAAAGGAGGCTGTGTGAGGGATTGTAACATCTAGATAATAACCCAAAGAGTTGGATCTTTGATAAGCGGTCTCAATAGAAAAGAGCCCTTTTGGAAACTTTCAGGAGTATGAGCAAATTATCTAATCTCATGTAAAACCTGGAAATTAAGGTTAACTGAACCTTAATGGCAGAATAGCTGGCACCAGAGTGAAAAAGGCCCATCAAGAAATCCAGAATGGAAGGGGGGGCAAAAGAAAATAGTATGGTTGTGTAAAATCTTGCAATAACAGTAGATGTCCTCTTTAATGATGAAGTATTTTTAACTGTACAGATCTCCTGCTAAGGTAGTCTGTCTGGCCAGTATACCAAAGCCTTCAGATCTTTAATGCACAGTATGTCACACATATGTTCCCAGTACTGAACATACTATAAAAAGATGACATACAGACAGTTACCAAGAACTGAATTACCCTAAAACAGAATAGTCTCCACAGGACAAAGAAGGCTATGCACATCCAAGTGGAGAAAATGCAGAAGGAAGAGAGGGATGCTCGGCCAACAGGGTAACCAAATGAAATAGGGGGAAAGGAGGAAGGAACTGAATACTGCAACAATGAAGAGGACACTTAATGTTATGGTAAGACTTTACATAACGGTACTATGCCCTTCTATATCACTACTGCAGTATTCTTAACTGTAGGGAGAGTACAAAAGCTAAAAAAAAAAAGTTTGGGAGGTGGAAAGCTGGGAACAGTTCGACAAACCCATGCAGGATGGCCCTAGTAAAACCTGCTCTGGCTCTAAAAACCATATCAAACCCATGCAGGACGGCCCTAGTAAAATATGCTCTGGCTTTAAAAACCATATCAAATTTAAAATGCTTAGTAAAGATATGCATGGAGGACCAAGTAGCAGCTTCAATGATGTAATCGGTGTCCAATCCCTTGAAAAAAGTACCAGAAGAGGAAACAATTCTAGTAGGACATTTAACTGAAGTTGACATGGAGATGATTTGCTTGGAAACAGCTAAACCCGAAGTCCTGGGATGAAAAGAAGCAAAAATCTGATCAGAATTACAAATGGTTTTAGTTTTATCCAAATAATACCGGAGCTGTCTATGCAAATCCAGGGTACGCAGGAACCTCGCATTAGTGGACTGTGAAGAAGGAAAAAGGAAGGGAAGTTGTACTGTCTGATTTAAGGATAATTAACAATCTTAGGCATACAAGAAGGATTAGTATGAAGAGACACCTTGTCTCTCAGAAAAAAACAAAAAAGTGGAATGGCTATAAAGGGTCTATATCATTTACGTGAAAAAGCAGAATGTCGACTCACCTTTAGTCGACCCGCATTTGTCGAAGCTGCACATCATCTAATGACCAAATCGATTTCTTTCTAAAGGAAAGAAATCGGTTGGCCATGCTTTTAAATCTGCCTTTCCTTGACTGTAGTGTGATCTCGGAGTTAGTAAATTAGTTTGGGGGGGGTGTGGGGGTATAGCCCCCCCCCCACTTTCATAGAGTTTCTTTTAATGTGGTATGCATGGTTGGGCTATCAATTTCTTTCTCTTTGAAAGAAATCGGTGATTTGGCCCTTCGATGTTGTGTAGCTTTGACACATACAGGTCGATTAAAGGTAAGTTGACATTTTTTTGATTTTTATAATATAGACTCACTATAACGGCCTGAAGCTCAGAAACCTTCTGAGCAAAACAGCAAGCAACAGGACAGTCTTTCAGGTACAGAGTTGCGGAGACACTGAAACTGCAGGCTCTAAAGGAGCCCCGATCATTTTTTCCAAAACAAAATTAAGGTCCCAAGTAGGAGGAATAGGCTTTTTTCGGGACTCAAGACGTAGGATACCCTTAAGAAATTGTTTGATCTCAAAATAAGAAGTCAAGGGAAGATTCAAGGGCAGAGAGAAATAGCTGACAAATGGGCCTTCACAGAAGAACAGGCCAAGCCAGACTACAGCAGCTCACACAAACAGGACAGAACCAAACTTTCCAAGATGGCTGTGCATTGAGTAACAGCTTAATTCTGGCTCTCCCTGTCTGAAAACATGAATGTGGCAAAGAAGGCCAGTGGACTTAGATTTCTGGGTAAATTTCATTAACTGGTTACCAGGAAAAAATATAAAGGACCTGGAGAAAAACAGCTGCAAAAGGTGAGAGAGAGAAAGAAACTGAGAGAAGTACTGCAGTTGTTCAGCAAGAAGCAGTAAAAGTTCCAGACATGGCTTCCAGTAACCTAGTAGAGAGTATAAAGCAGCTGCACAGAGAACTGGTTAAAATAAATTAAACATTGATGGAGTATATCAACGCAAACAAAAACCTGGAGAAAATGGAAGAAGCTTTACACAGATATTCAGATAAGGTGGCAGAAAGTACAGTTTTGTACCTACCATAAATGTAGATGTTAGAGTGTTCACACTGCTGCAGTCATTACACTTGGGTTATCCTGTCGTCAGGTGGTCCCGCAGTTGGCCAGAGTTCCAAAGTCTTGGTTCGGCGTCAGTTGCGGTCGCTTCTTCCCTGACGTCAGTGCGCCAGGGTATACAAGATGCATCCAACGCCATTTTCTTCAGTTTTTCTTGCCCCAGATGTCAGGTGCCCCCAAGTAGGTAGGCAATACATATTGCTAATTAAAAATATACATATGAAGTAAAAACAATACCTTCAGATACAAGCAAATACACCACAAAGGTTGTAAAGGATAAAAAGGTATACAAGTCCAGCTAGTTCAGAGGGGATGGAGGGAGGGTAACCTGGACTGCAGCAGTGTGAACACTCGAACATCTACATTTAGGGTAGGTACAAAACTGTACTATGTTCATAGTGTTACACTGCTGCAGTCATTACACTTGGGTAGAATCCCAAAGCTAAGATTGGGTGGCTGGTCTATAGAGAGTTAGGATTGGCTATGAGGCCCTGCAGAACTACAGTGGCAAATCCTGTTCTGGATTTAGAATAAAGAGGCAAGTGGTAATGCTTGGTAAAGGTGTGCACTGAACTCCAAGTTGCAGCCTCCTAAATTTCCTTGGTAGGTACTCCTCTGAGAAAGGCTGTTGAAGTGGCTGTTGCCCTGGTGGAATGTGGCCTAATGTTATTAGGGACTGATTTTCCATGCTGTGTGTAGCAGTAATGAATACAGTGTCCTATCCATTTGGATATAGTCTGCTTTGAGATAGCCTTGCCCTGTGATCCTGCTGCATATGCTACAAACAGCTGCTCAGTTTTCCTGAAAGCTTTTGTTTTGTGCAAGTAGAAGCGTAGTTGCCTGTGTATGTCCAAAGAGTGCAGAAGTTTCTCCCCTTTATTCTGGGGGTTTGGATAAAATGTTGGCAAATGGATGGTTTGATTAAGAGCCACACTAGATACCACCTTTGGCATAAAGGTAGGGTTTGTCCTTAAAGAAACCCTGTCCTGATGAAAAATTATAAAAGGTTCCACTGCCATTAATGCCTGTAGCTCTGAGACTCTGCTGAAGTTACTGCCAGGAGCAGAGCCGTTTTCCATGATAAAAATTTTAGATCGGCTGTATTGGCTGGCTCAAAAGGTGGTAGGGTCAGTTTTTCCAAAACGAAATTGAGGTCCCAAGTTGGTGTTGGTGCTCTCCGGGGCAGTCTTATGTTTTTAGCCCCTCTGAGGTACTGCTTTAGCAAGGGATGAGAGAATAAAAGAGGATCCGTGTTGTAATGTGCTGAAATGGCAGAGGCGTGGATCTTAATTGGTGAGAAGGATAGACCTTTGTACAGCATCTCAGTTAAGTATTATAAAATCTGAGGAATGTTTGGGACCAGAGGGTCAAGGCTTTGTGACTGGTTCCAGACGCAGAATCTCTTCCATTTTTCTGAGTAAGCTTTCCTGGTGCTAGGCCTCCTGGCCTCCAAAATGACATCCATAACAGCTTTAGAGGGAGGTGTTGCCTGTTTGACTAATGAATCTGCCATGCAGCCAGGTTTAGGGTTTTGAGCTGACCGTGCAGGATCTGATTTGTTTTGTTGAGTCAGAAGGTGTGGAATTTGAGGCAAAATCCATGGTGGGTCTTGAGCTAAGTTCTTTAAGATTGGGTACCAGTGCTGACGTGGCCAGTCTGGATCAATCAGGATCATCTGTGGTTTTTCTTGTTTGGTTTTTAGGAGTACCTTTGATAGGAGAGGCAATAGTGGGAAGGCATAAACTTTTAGGCTTTTCCAGCTGAACGAGAGTGCATCCACTTTCCATGCTTGTGTGTGATAAGTCCTTGTGCAGAATTTTTGTAGTTGGCAGTTCAGTGGGGAGGCAAAAAGATTTATGTCTGGGCATCCCCATTTTTGTGTTACCATGCTGAAGATATGTGGATTAAATTTCCATTCGTGAGGGTCCATGATATTTCTGCTTAGATAGTCCACCAGAGTATTTTTCTTTCCTGGCAGGAATTGTGCTTGCAGATGAACTTGATACGTTAGAGCTGTGTTCCACAAGGTCATGGCTTGCCTGCATAGGAGATAAGAATGAGTGCCCCCTTGCTTATGTACCACATTACTGTGGTGTTGTCTGTCTTTAATAACTGTCCTGGATGCAGAAGGTCCTTGAAAGCTCTTAGAGCATTTTGAATAGCCAACATCTCTTTTTGATTGATGTGAAGATGCATCTGGTCTGTGGTCCATTTGCCCTGAATGCATTTTCCTGCCATTTGTGCTCCCCAGGCGTAATCCGAAGCATCTGTAGTTAGAGTCTGCCTGGCTGTGGGTAGGGTAAATGGCTGACCCTTGTTTAGGTGACATGCCTGTGCCCACCATCGAAACTCCTGTTGTAGGCAGGGAATCATTGGTATTACTGCTTCTAAACTGTGAGTGTTGAGTCCAAACACTTTTTAGGTATGATTGTAATTTCCTCATATGCAGTCTGGCAAATGGTATTAGTAGTATGCAGGATGCCATGAATACCAGGGCCTGCAGAATTTTTCTTGCACTGAGATGGGACTTTGCCAGTAACTGAAAATATTGGGTTAATTGAATTTTTGTCTGGCGTGAGATAAGCCATCTGGGCAGTTGTATTTAAGCCGGCATACAGGAATATAATCTGTTGTGAGGGCACTAGTTTTGACTTCTTTTCGTTTACTGTGTACCCTAGAAAAATTAGGAACCTTTTTACAAATGCCAGATGCTGTAGAAGAATGTCCTTTGTCTCTGCTTGAATGAGGCAGTCATCCAGGTATGGATATATTTGAATTCCTTTTTGTCTGCAAAATGCAATTACTGGTGCCGTGCACTTTGTAAAGACCATGGGCGCAGTAGATAAGCCAAAGGGCAGTGCAGAGAATTGGTAGTGCATTGAACTAGCTTTGAATCTGAGGTATCTTCTGCAATTTTGTCTTATAGGGACATGCAGGTATGCCTCCTTGAGGTCCAGAGTAACAAGCCAAGCCTTCTTGCCCAGCATGGGCAGAAGCTGCTGTAATGTCAACATTTTGAATTTTGGAATATCCAGGTAAGTATTTAGAACAAAGGTCTAGTATGGGCCTCCAGGCCTTGTCATTTCTTGTGACCACGAATAGTCTTGAATAAACTCCTTGTCCTTGTTCCTGTTGTGGTACTTTTTGAATAGCTCTCATGTCCATGAGGGCTGAAATTTGTTTTTGTGCCTCTGCTCATTGATTCTGTGGCAGGTCTCGCATTCCTTTTAGCAGTGGTAAAGTATGAAAGTGGAACATGTAACCTTGAGACACAATATTCAGAACCCATTTGTCTTGGGTGATTGTTAGCCAGTTTTGAGAAAAAAGTGCTAGTTTTCCCCCCTAAGGGGCCTGCCAAAAGGGAAGTGCTTGGCATACGAAGGGGGAAGTCATTGGGACTGTTTCCTGTAAGGTTAAGACTTGTCCTCACCTCCTTTTGGGGTTGAGGTACCCCACTGTCATCTGTTAGAGTCTTGGGGTTGAGATCTGCCTCTTGGGCGTCTGTATTTGCCTCTCTGTGGCCTGTCTGACACTGGGAAAGGACCAATTCTTTGTTGGCCAATTTCTGCTAAATCGAGGTGGCTGTACCTGTAAGAAATCCTTGACTGTTTTCATAGATTTAGCTTTATCCTTCATTTTCTTTAACACCTCTTCTGCCTTAACACCAAGCAAGGTATCATGCTGTAAAGGAGCATCCAATAATTTTGCCTTAACATGATCAGGTAAACTCTGTTCTTTTAACCAAGCATGTCTTCGAATCACAGAATCTGTAACTGCAGCTCTACAAGAGGCCTGTAAAGAATCAAAACCACATTGCAGAGTATGTTTTCCCACCTGTTCAACTGCATGCAATAAATCCTGCATTTCTTTACAGTCAGGAGCTTCTGAGCTTGGAAGCATTTTCTGTCTTAACTGAGCCATTAAATATTGTTGGTACTTAAGCATGTGAAACTGGCAATTTAAAGCCCTTACTGCTAAAGTTGCAGATGTGTAAACTTTCTTCCCCCATCTATCCAAAGCTCTGGAATCTCTGTCAGAGGGTACTGGATTTTTTGCAATGGAAGCCTTAACCCCTTTTGGACCCTGGGAAATAGTTTCTGGATCAGCAGAAGGGTTTTTATACAGAAACTTGAGAGTAAGGGACTCTGTAATACCTATCTGGCTTGGCTGGTGCAGGAGGTAGAGAATCAGGAGATAAGCTGGATTCAGAGAACACATCATCCACAATATCAAGTGCAGGCGGAATAGCTAGGGACCTGTGCTGAGGCAATAAAAGGAAATCCCCGAGCCTTTTCTTGGATTCTGAATAGTCCTGACTTTCCCAATGGAAATGCTCCCTCATGGTATGTAAAGTTTCCCCAAAAGAATAATCCTCAGGAGGAGAGGCTGAAGGGATAGATTCTTCAGCATCAGAGTCCTCATAGGGGGGTAGAGAGTATGCTTGGTCTGAAGAGGAATCAGAAGAAATGGAAACCTGATCAGAGGAATCATAGTCTGTATCCTGCCTAGGCCTTTTCTAAGGAGGAGGATGGGAACCCCTGATTAGAGTAATGAGGTCTTCGGCCATTTTAAGCATTTGTTTCTTAGGCATGGATGACTGTCCAAGAGAATGCTGTACTTGCTTCTTTGTCTTTAATCGTACTTTTGCCTTGGCTGTAGCTTTAATGGTAAGTTGTGAAGGTCTGAAAACACCCTCAGAAGCCGATGCCTGCTCAGCGGCTCCTGACCCATCTGAGGGATTAGTTTCCGTAGGCCCAATACCTTGAGTTTCCAGAGGCCTAGTTGTCTCCACGTGGGAGTCGGGGGTGGCCTGCGTCTCTGAGGTAGCGGGTGTCAGGGGCTGCGAAAGCACCTCACTGAGAACCGGCGACTGGCCTAGAAGAGGTTTCGTCATCGGTTTTGGACCTCGGATGCCTGTCTTTATCCTTGTCTTTGCATTTTTTTCGGAACTGCAGTCGTCGGTTGATCCGACGGCATAATATAATTGAACCTTCGCCAAAGTAGTGCAAAGAAAAATCAAAACGTCTTTTTATAGTGCGTTTGTTAAATCTAGCACAAAACCGACAACTAGTGACGTCGTGGTCAGGGCCTAGGCATGGAATACAATAAGAGTGGAAGTCCTTATGAGGTATTTGCTTCCCACAAGAAATACAATTATTAACTTTTTCTGACATCGGTCTGAGGCAAGAAAAAAGTTTCCCCAATGGGGTACTTAGCTTTATTGAAGACTTTGGATCTGAAATTAGTCTTCGAAAATCTCAGGAGGCGGCCGACAGGCACTTGCGAACTGTTTCTGCTTCGGGCACCGCGTGGGAAGAAAGACTGGAGAAAATGGTGTCAGATGCATCTTGTATACCCCTGGCGCACTAACGTCAGGGAAGAAGCGACAGCAACCGATGCTGGACCAAGACTTTGGAACTCTGGCCGAATGCGGGACCACCTGATGGCAGGATAACCCAAGTGTAATGACTGCAGCAGTGTAACACGAACATCTGCAAAACTCAGAGGCTGAAATGAGGAAAAAGCCAAATGAATGTGAGACTGCACAAGAAGAGATGTTTCAAAAAATAATAGAGTTGAAAAATAAAACACAGGGAAAACTTGAGCTTTTATGTTGTACCAGAGAAGTTGGAAGGAACAGACCATTAAATTCATGAAAGCACAAATAAGCAACTTGTCTGGTATTCCATAACAGGAGCTGTTAACTGAAAGGGCACATCATGTGTATGCTCCAAATCTGGTTACTAGAAAACAACCTAGACCATTAACAGTAAAGACACAGTCTTATTGCCAGGAAGAGCAGAGTCCAACTAAACTGTGGCAGAAGGATGAATTGCTAAAAGTGGGAGACAGCCGAGTGTTTGCAGAGAATGATTACTCAGTGTACACCAGGCAGAAGAGGAGTAAATACATTCCATTACTTAGGGAATGTCGAAAAGTAAGCAAGAAGTTCAAACTGCTGTACCCAGCCATCTTCAAAGTTTTTCCCTGGAGGAAAAAAATCATTTTTTCATGAAATACATGCTAAGAAGGAAATACAAATGTTTGTCCAACAAAGGGTGAGTTGTGAATCAGGAGGTGGTTCTGCTTCATGTTTTCCTGGTGATAATAACTACAGACTGACTCCATGAAATCTTTTCCACTGTTTGTTGTCTGAGAGAAGGAAGAAAACATAAAAATTGACTAAGAATCAGGAGTATTTTGGAAATGAAAGACGTGATCTGGGAGATGGAGATCAACAGGATTAAAGCTAGTAACTTGAAAATCGACAACTGTGGGATGACAAACCAAGAATTATATTTGGGAAACATTTCAGAACAAGAAAATGTGAAAATATTGGACTTCCTTGGATTCTGTTAAACTTGTGGGGGACATTAAAGCATATACCCTGCTTGGTGTTATTAATGCTCAGAGAATAAAATCAGTAACTTTGAAGCAGACAAATGTGAGTTTACAAAAAAGAAGTTATGTTCTTACCATAATGTTCCATCTGTGTTGTTGATCTTCATTGATTCATGACTGATGGGTATCTGTTCTATCCTCAGAACAGACTCTGCCATTATAACAAGTTAACACCAGCTAAAAAACACTCTCAAGCTAAGCTTACCCATAGTGCCCATTCTCTATCATCTCAGATAAAGTTTGCCCATAAGAAAAGAGAGTGGAGGCTTTATCTGAGCAAATTCCCTATCATGAAGCTAGGACCAAATCCGAACCTCCAAAAGTCTTTCCAAGGGGGTAGGAGGGTGGAATATCATGAATGAAGATCAACAACACAGATGGAACGTTATGGTAAGAACATAAATTCTTTATTTGATTATGTTAATCTTCACTCATTCATGACTGATGGGACAGAGTCCATAGCTATTTTATATCCTGGAGGCCCTATGGAAGGATATTCCTGAGCACCATTGAGCCAAAGGATGTTCTCCCCCTGGAGACCAAGTCCAATTTGTCATGAGTGCTAAATGTATGAGTATCCCATGTGGCTGCTGCACAAATGTCATCCATGGAAGCTCTTGAATGGAAGGCAGCAGAGGTCGCAACTGATCTGGTTGTATGCACTTTGGCCTTAGTAGGTAGAAGATTGTTTTTTTGGTAGGCAAAGGAAATACAGACCCTCAGCCATTTAGCTAAAGTTACTTTAGAAACAGGTTTTCCCCAATATTGGCCCTGAGAAGGATACAAATAATTGGTCAGATTTTCTTAGTGATTTAGTCCTGTCCAATTAGAAATGTAATTGTCTTATGCACATCCAGCAAATGCACACAATATTCTACTTTATTAGAAAAATTGGGAAGAAAAAACTGTCAGGTCACTTAATTGATTAACAGTCAAATCTGAAATAACTCTGGGTAAGAAGGAAGGGTTAGACCAGAGTGATACTCTATCTTTATGGAAAACCATGTAAAGGTGTCTTATATACAAAGCTTGTAGTTCAAATATTCACCTTGCTGAGCTACCAAGAATGGAGTGCATTGCTATCAGAAAGCGGTTGGAAGATATCGCCCATTGCCAAACTCTCATGGCTTCTCAACACAACAGGTAGGATTTGGTTCTCCCGTCTGTTGATATACCCAACAACAGACATGTTGTCCGACTGGATAGCAATTGTCCCTGATGAGAGGACAGATTGGAATGCTTGTAATGATAGACGCACTGCCCTCAGTTCTAGAACACTGATATGCAGGTTGGCCTCCACGGGGGACCAAGTGCCTTGGACTATCTTGCCATGGAAATGCCCCCCCATCCCATCAGGGATGGGTCCGTGGTCACTATAGCCTTGGACTGAAAGAGTGAAAAGGGATGACTCCATAGGTCCTTTTCTGGATTCATCTACAATTTTAAGTCTTGTCGGCATCAATTTATGCAGATTGGAAAGGACAGAGTATCAGTTAAAGGGAACCACTGTGATGCTAGGGGCCTCGTGTGTAGTCTTGCTAGGGGAACTGCAATCGATGCTGCCATTGATCCTAGTAGTTGAAGGACTGCACAAGCTGAAACCTTGTCCCGAGAGAGTATCACTTGGAGTTGAGACCTTAGTCTTTGGAAGCCTGTGAAGCGGGAGGGCGACTACGCAAGACTGAGTGTTGAAAGTTGCTCCTATTTATTTCAGATTTTGAGTAGGTGTCAATTTGGACATTTCTTCGTTTATTAATATCCCAAAGGATCTTGCTAGCTTTAGGGTGTAATACAAGGCTAGGAGCAGTAGACACTTTATAGGGGCAGTAAGGAGCCAATCATCTAAATATGGAAAAGTACAGTTTTGTACCTACCATAAATGTAGATGTCTGATAGACATGCAACTGCAGTCGTAACATGCGGGTTGTCCTGCCTCAGGCAGCCCTCGGTCGGCCGGATTCCAAAGTCTGGGTCCGATGTCGGCTGATGTCGCATTTCTCTCCGACGTCAGAGCGGCTGGAGTACATAAGCATCAGCCGATGCCATTTTCTTCAGTGTTTCTTGCCCCAGATGCCAGGTGCCCTCCAAGGAAGGCTGTAATCAAATTGGAAGACAAAAACAGGATTCCAAACAAATAAATGAGCAATAAAACAAATACACCATAACAGATATCCCCAGCTAAGAGTAACAGGGATAGGAGTGGACCCTAGACATAGAGGGGTATGGAGGGATGGAAAATCCGACTGCAGTTGCATGTCTATCGGACATCTACATTTATGGTAGGTACAAAACTGTACTATGTCCTTCAAGAATGCAACTGCAGTCATAACATGTGGGTAGAATACCATAGCTTACTGGGGGAGGAGGTATGCTCTAGGAAAGAGATGGTGTGGCAATCAAACTCTGCAGGACTGCCGAAGCAAAGCCTGCTCTGGATCTGGAGTAAAGAGGGAGATTGTAGTGTTTGGAGAATGTATGCACTGAGCTCCATGTAGCAGCTTCTAGAATGTCCTTGGTAGGCACCCCTCTTAAGAATGCTGTAGAGGTGGCTGTAGCTCTGGTGGAATGTGGTCTGACATTAGCTGGAACAGTCTTTCCATGAAAGGAATAGCAGAATCTGATGCAATGTCCAATCCATTTAGAAATAGTCTGTTTTGAAATTGCTTTTCCTTGGACTGCCGGGGCGTAAGCTACAAAAAGTTCAGACTTCCTACTGGCCTTTGTTCTGTCTAGGTAGTATCGAAGTTGTCTGTGAATGTCCAAGGTTTGTAACAGTCTTTCCCCCTTATTCTCAGGATTGGGGAAGAAAGAAGGCAGATGAATGGCTTGATTTAAAGAAACCCTAGAAACCACCTTTGGCATAAAAGTAGGGTTGGTCCTTAATGAAACCCTGTCTCTATGAAAAATGATAAAGGGTGGTATTGCCATTAGGGCCTGAAGCTCCGAAACCCTTCTTGCTGAGGTAATTGCCAACAGGAAAGCTGTCTTCCATGAGAGAAATTGCAAGTCAACTGAAGCTGCTGGCTCAAATGGAGGTAGAGTCAGTTTTTCTAAGACAAAATTGAGGTCCCAGGCTGGCACTGGGGCCTTTCTTGGCGGCTTAATGTTCTTGCTTCCCCTGAGGAATTGCCTTAGTAAGGGGTGAGAAAAAACAGGAGGATCAGTGTTGTACCTAGCTGAAATAGCAGATGCATGTATCTTTATGGAAGAATATGAGAGGCCGTTCTTTAACATATCTGCCAAATATTCCAAGATGAGTGGGATGTTCAACAATGATGCATCATGTCCCTTGCTGGTATTCCAATTGCTGAATCTTTTCCACTTTGCTAAGTAAACCTTTCTGGTGGATGGTCTTCGAGCCTCTGTTAGTATCCGCTGAACTTCCTTGGAGAGAGATAAGCTGAATTTATTTATGGGATTTCCCAGGCTGTTAGCTGCAGTGTCATAAGATTTGGATGCAGTGTTTTGAAATTGTGTTGAGTCAAAAAGTAGAGGCCACTGGGGGAGGGCCCACCTCCTGGTGTGGCATATGCTCCGTAGTAGTGGGTACCAGTGTTGTCTTGGCCAGTCCGGAGCTATTATGATTCCCTTGGGCTTCTCTGCTTTGATCTTTAGTAATACTGAGGTCATCAGTGGCAGAGGTGGGAATGCATAGATTGCTAGGGAGTTCCAGTTGAATGAGAGGGCATCTATTTTCCAAGCTTTTGGATGGTATGTCCTTGTGCAAAATTTTGGTAGAAGATGGTTGAGGTGAGAGGCAAATAGGTCCACTTCTGGTTTGCCCCATGTCGAAGTGAGTTGTCTGAAGGCCTTCGGATGTAACCTCCACTCGTGTGGATCTGTGAAATTCCTGCTTAGGCTGTCCGCCAACACATTGTCTTTTCCTGGAATAAACTGGGATTGTAACTGGATGTTTAGGTTCAGTGATTTCTCCCAAAGCTGCATTGTCAGTCTGCAAAGGGGGTAAGAGTGGGTGCCCCCCTGCTTGTTTATGTACCACATCACAGTGGGTGTTGTCTGTCCGTATCATTAAATGGCCTTGCTGGAGTTGGTGTTGAAAAGCCTCGATGGCATGCATTACTGCCAGCATTTCCTTTTGGTTTATATGCAGATGTGTTTCCTTTGGAGACCATTGTCCTTGTATACACCTGCCTTCCATGTGCGCCCCCCATCCAAGGTCTGAGACGTCTGTAGTCATGGTCTGTGTTATCTGTGGTTTTTTGAATGACATACCTGTGTTTGCCTGGCTCACCGAGGCCCACCATAGGAATTCCTTTTGTAGGCATGGAATGAGTGGTATGATTGTCTCCAAGTTGTTGCTGTGTTGAGACCAAATGCTTTTTAGGTACCATTGAAGCTTTCTCATGTGTAGTTTTGCTAATGGAACCAGGAGAATGCAGGATGCCATGTAACCCAGGGCCTGTAGGAATCTCCTTGCAGTCATCTGGGTGAGTTTTGCTAAACCTTTGAAGTAATGAGTTAACTTCTCTTGCTTGTCTTCTGTCAGGTAAGCCATCTGAGAGGCTGTGTCTAGTTTGGCTCCTAAGAAGATTATTTGCTGGGATGGCTGCAGTCTTGACTTTTGGAAGTTGACTGTGTATCCCAGAGCTTGAAGTAATCGTATGACATAATCCAGGTTTTTTGTCAACATCAATTTGTCGTTCGCTTGTATGAGGCAGTCGTCCAGGTACAGGTAAATTTGTATACCCTGGAGCCTGCAATGAGCAATTACTGAAGCCAGGCATTTTGTAAATACTCTGGGCGCAGTAGATAAGCCAAATGGCAATGCTGAGAATTGATAATGCTCTGGCCCTGCAAAAAATCTGAGGTATCTTCTGCAGCTGTGTCTGATAGGGACATGCAGGTATGCCTCCTTGAGGTCCAGAGTAATCAGCCACGACCCCTTGCCCAGCATGGGAAGGAGTTGCTGTAGAGTCAGCATTTTGAACTTTGGTACTATTAGAAAGGTGTTTAATGCGGATAAGTCCAGTATTGGTCTCCATTGAGATTCCTTTTCTTGGAACAAGGAACAGTCTTGAGTAAAACCCCTGGTCTTGTTCTTGTTGTGGAACTCTTTCTATTGCTTTCATTCGAGTCAGCAGAGTGATTTGCTTGATAGCCTCTGCCCTCTGATTTTGTGGTAGGTTTGGCATGCCTTGTTTTCTTGGTAAGGTATGAAAATGAAACCTGTACCCTCAGTCTATAATGTCCAAAATCCATTTGTCCTTTGTCAGTCTGTGCCAGTTTTCTGCAAACAGAGATAATTTCCCGCCCAAGGGAGCTTCTAGTTGTTCCCTGGTAGGCGGTAGTAGAGGAAAGTCATTGAGATTGTGGTTGTGGGGCAGGTGAAACCCCTCGTCACTTCTTTGGTTTCCTGGCTGCCATTGTCGCCCCTGTAAGGGCCTCTGTATTGGCCTCTTCCTCGCCACGCCTGTTCTTACCCCTTTGAAACTTTTCTGGATTAGGAAAGGACCAGTTTTTGAAGGCCAATTCCTACTGAATCTGGGGTTGAACCTGGAGGAAATCTTTCACAGTCTGAACTGATTTTGCTTTTTCTTCGATGGACTTTAACACATCCTTAGCATTTGCACCAAAAAGCTTGTTCTTTTCCAAAGGTGCATCCAGAAGTCTTGCTTTTACATGATCTGGTAGAGGTTGATCTTTTAACCAAGCATGTCTACGAATGACTGCCCCTGTCATAGCTGCCCTACATGAAGCTTCCAGTGCATCATATCCACACTGCAGGAAGTGATTGCTTACTTGCTGAGTGTTATGTACAGCTTCCTGCAAAGTCTTCCTGTCTAAAGGATCAGGAGTGGCTAATGTTTTTTGTAAATCTTCTAACAGATAATCCTGATATTGTAACATATGAAAAAGGCAATTTGAAGCTCTCATAGATAAGGTAGTGGATGTGTAAACCTTTTTGCCCCATCTCTCTAATGACCTAGCTTCCCTGTTGGAGGGCAAAGGATTTTTTGAGGTGGAGGCTGAAACTCCTTTAGGCCCCTGTGAAATAGTTTCCAAGCAGTATGGGCCCTGAATAAATGGGAATGAGTTTCTGGGACCCTGTAATACCTGTCTGGCTTGGCTGGAGCAGGAGGAAGAGAATCAGGGGTAGCACTAGTCAGAATACAAATCATCCAGAACATCAAGTACAGGAGGAATAGCTAAGGGCCTGTGCTGAGGCTTCTTAAGGAAAGTCCTAAGGCATTTCCTAGAATCAGAATATTCCTGACCTTGCCACTTGAAATGTTCCCTCATGGTGTGCAGAACTTCCCCAAAAGAAATATCCTCAGGAGGGGAGGCAGAGGGGATGGAATCTTCTGCATCCGAGTCCTCATAGGTCTGGAAGAGCTCTTCCTGGCTATCTGAGTGGACAGAGCCCTCAGAATCTTCATCTGAAGGAGTAGGATCAGAGGGTTCAATCCGGGGCCTTTTATCAGGAGGCGGCTGGGATCCTCTCTCAGGATGGGCCTGTGAACCTCTAATCATGGAAATCAAATCAGCAGCCATGGACATAATTTGTGTCTCTGGAGTCGGCTGAGGTAAGGATTTAGAAGTAATATGCTTTGTTTTGCTGGCTGCCTTAGCCCTAGTGTAGGCCTTAATAGACATGGCCATAGGGGGCCTGGCAGCTCCACGTGCAGGAATGACCTTGTCTACAGCAATGGTCTCGGGCATTTCCTCGGTTTCGGTATCCGGAGGAAAATCTATAACTGGCGTCGGAGTAATGTCTGGAATCGGAGTCGTTGGTAATGCGGTGTCTTCGGTTCGGAGCGGTGGAGAGACCGTCTCAGAGGGAACCGGAGCACTCGCGCTAGGTTTTGGCGTGGAGTCAGTGGTAGACGCGGGCCAAGGATGTCGGTCCCGGTCTTTTCGCTTTTTGGGAGTTTGCGATGTCGGAAGATCCGACGACATGGTGTAAGCAAAAATATTGCCGAAAAAATCTTCAGCGAACTCCACCCGGCGCCTGAGAGTGCGCTTGTTGAAGCGAGCACAGGCTACACAGGCCGAGACGTCGTGGTCTGGGCCCAGGCAAGGGAGGCAGTAAGAGTGGAAATCCTTATGAGGTATTTGTTTACCACAAGAAAGACCATTGTTAACTTTTTCAGTAATTTCTGACATCGACTGAGGCAAGAAAAGGTCCCCAACGGGGTACTTAGCTTTTTTGATGACTTCGGTATCGTAGAATACAGGAGCTGACCGACTGGCACTTGCGAACTGCTTCTGCTTTGGGCACCGCGCGGCAAGAAAGACTGAAGAAAATGGCATCGGCTGATGTTTATGTACTCCAGCCACTCTGACGTCGGAGAGAAATGCGACATCAGCCACGTCGGACCCAGACTTTGGAATCCGGCCGACCGTGGGCTGCCTGAGGCAGGACAACCCGCATGTTACGACTGCAGTTGCATTCTTGAAGGACATCACCTAGAATCCTTGCAGTCTCAAGTGAATTGTTACCACTGCCATGCATTTGGTGAACACTCTGGGGGCTGTAGAGAGACCAAAGGGCAGTGCTCAGAATTGCTAGTGATTGGAAACTATCCAGAAGTGGAGGAATCTCCTGGAGCGTTTGTCCATTTTTATGTGATATACACATCCTGGAGCTGTATCATCCAATAGTCTTTCTCCAGGAACGGAAGGATGGACTGAACCATGACCATCCGGAATTTGGTTTGTCTGATGAACCTGTTTAGGATGCTGAGGTCCAAAATTGGCCTCTAGTCCTCTGCCTTTTTTGGCACCAAGAACCTTGAGTAAAATCCAGATTCTATCTGGTCTGGTGGGACTGTTTGGATGTCTCTTTTTAGAAGCAGCTTTTGAATTTCCTGAGCTGCTGCATCCCACTGACTGGGTGGAATGTCATGAATTTGGCTTTGTGGCTTCAGAAAAAAAATCAAAACGGATGTGATAACGTCTGGTAATTATCGTCTGTACTCAAGAAATTGCCAGGCAAGATGGTGCAGAGAAAATCATCCCCTGCCTACTTCCAGAGGTAAGCAAATTGGGCCGCTCTTCAGGAGCGCTGATAGGGCTATTCAGAGAAAGAATCTCTAAATCCCTGATTATGCATACCCCCTCTGCCTAGGGAGGGGTGTCTTCCTAATGAGTTTCCCCCTTCTGCATGGGGGAAACTCACCACGTGTGTTGTGGAAAGGACCCTTGATTTCCTGTACCACATCTTTAGACTCCTCTGATTCCTAGATTAGGATCATTGGGGAGTAGAAAAATCCACGGCAGACAGGGTCTTGCTGTCCTTTTCAAACCTGGCTAATGTGTCTTTTATTTTTACGCAAAAAAGAGAGGAAGCATTGACAAAGGAAGACTTAAAAGGGTCCGCAAAGTCACATAAGCGCATCCAGGCATGACATCTCATGATAACACCTGCACATGCTGCTCTAGCTGCCCTTTCAGTAGTATGAGAAATCAACCGCATAGACGAATTAGATATGGATTCCAGGGTGGCAAGCTGTGAAAACTCTGTCATGTACCTCATCAGATACTGCTCCTGCTATGGTTTCTCAGAGTTCCATAATTAGGTCTCTCTGGAGACAGGTAAAGTGTGCCAAGCAATTCAAGGACCGAATGGCAAAGGTCGATGAAGCATACACCCGCTTCCCTAGTCTGTCCATTGTCAGAGATGCCCTGTTTGGAGGATGGACAGCAGAACTCTCCTCGATAAGTTCTTTCCTAGTCGCTGCCACCACAACCATAGTACCAAACCTTTGGACCAATGAGGCCGATCCTCTGGAGGGGAGAGAATTTTGTATGGTCTCTGGGGTATAGGCTCAATGGTGTCAGGACTCTTCCAGGCGTGCTGCACGACGAGCTGAACTAGATCTGCAGGCGGGGTCACCCAAGAAGTAGAGAGTCAAACACTGAAAGCCTGCAAGAATATGTACTCCTCAGAGGAAGGGTTAGAGGGCTTCCAGTCTCCCTGCTGCTTTAAGATTTCTATTATGTCCCCAAAGGAGACATCTTCAGGGGGTGACCATGGGGACCCATCCCCCTCATTATAGAATGCATCTTCGATAAGGGATTCCTTAGGGCAATCCATGTGCTTCCTCTTGCACAATCTCTTACTGAGCAGTTCCTCAGCGGGGGCATCTGAAGAGGACTCCTAAAACAGGATGCCCTGTGATAGGGTATCTTGAGGTTTCTGTGTTCGATATCCCAGGGTAGTGGACTGTGTCAGCTGCAGTTAAGAAGACATGTACATGTGGCATTCTGGCACTGAAGGAATCAGTTGTGAACCTGCTGAGGCGAGTGCCCTCTCCACCTGGAAAGCAGGCCCACCCAAAGAGGGATGGGAGCCCGGAACAGAAAGACAACTTCGGAACTGGGGTCATACCCCGCTCCACTGAGCCCACCACCAGGGAGGGAGCCATGAGAGGACTCGGAGCAGTCAAAGCAACCGGAACCATAGATGGCATCGTAGAAAAAATAGGCGCCATACTTGGGATCACGGTGCTGACAGATTAGTTATGATTTCGAGGATGGGTTGGCTCCATTTGAGTTCAGGACCATACGGTAGGCTCTGCAGCTATGGTAAGATCTACCAATGGAACTGAAGAAGCTGGAACCGGGATAGGCATCAGCACTGAGGGTTCCAATACCCGCAGGGAGGTTGAATGAGGAATATATGTCCGAGTTCTGGAGAAAATTTCTCTGCTCCAGGTGGGGAGGGAGGACTTAGAAGTAGGAATTCCTCTGACCACAAAGAGTTGATCCACAAGTCTTACTATGCTGAGCTCCAAAAGATTCCTGGTGGAGCAGGTTGACATCCCCGATGGAGAATCAGGCTGTTCAAGAAATGGACAAAGAATATTGGGTCCACGCCAAGGTTTCACCCTTCAGTACCATGGTCAATGGACCAGAAGGTTGTTTTGAAGGGAGGTAATGACCTGAACTGGGGAGACCATTCTTGGTGCCGAGAGGGGCAGCTGTACCATAGCAGTGGTCAGTACCATAGGTGCTGAAGATGTAACTGGTTCTGTAGGGGAGGACGGCACCGCAGATAAAGCAAATAGGTACAGAAGTCCATTTTGGATGTTTTGGTTCCGAGGGGTACTAAGCAGATTTACATCCACTAATATGAGGAGAAGACATAACAGACTGGCTCCTCTTATGTTCCGTTTTAGGAGGGGTTGAGACCTCCACCTCAGATAAAACCACCGAAAAAGGCATTTTCAAGAGACCATTTAATATTAGTTTGTGGTTTCCCCTCAACCAATGTGGAGCCGCTAAAGCCTTTACATAGTTTGCATAGGAGTTGAATGTTCAAGTGCGGAACACCAAGGCAATAAACAAAGGACAAATGTCAGTTGAAATTTGGCATTTTCCTGCTACATTTATCACACTGTTTAAACCCTGTTGTCCACTTCTTATCAGCCATTATCACCAATGGTCAACAATTCAAATACCACGTCACAACAGCAATGAGGGAAAGGCCCTGTTAGAACAGCAGTAGGTGAACAGTCAAGGAAAGAAAAACTGATTTTTTTTTTTTATTTTTTTTATTACCAACATTGGTAAAGAATATCCAGCGGGTAAAGGGAAGGAAAAATGGGGGGAATACCAGTGATGGCATTAATAATTACCACAGAGGTAAGGGAGGGGCCTGTACCAGCAATGGTACGAAGAAATACCAAGAATTGGTAAGAAATAAGGAAAAAAAATCATTCAAGCAGATAGAAAGGGTAAGCAAACTATCAACTACTAGTAGTGATTAGAAGGGAAAAATCTCAAAGGTAGCAGAAATATTACAGAAAAAGGAATAGAAAATCTAAACCACTTAGCTGAAGAGCTGGCCTGATGCATCTTGATACTCTACGTGGCAAACAAGATATGAGGTGATAAAGAGAGGGGCACTATGGGTAAGCTTAGCTCGAGAGTTTTTTTTTTTTGGCTGGTGCGATCTTGTTATAATAGCAGCGCCGGTTCTGAGGACAGAGCCGATACTCATCAGTCATGAATGAATGAAGATTAACATCAGATGTAATAATTATATTTGTGAACCATGTCAGAATAAGAGAGGATTTGGTATACAAAATGTATAGTTATCCCCTTTGGGAAAAAAACATGTACTCATGAATTACCACATAGGTGGCAGTACACTAAACACCAGAAGTGTGATGAGAGACTTAGGGACACAGGTGGACAGTGGTCTCACCTTCAATAACCACATTGCCACAACAGTTAGGAAATCCTTCAATGTGGCACACCTTATCACTAAGGGCTTTCAATACAGAAAAAAGGAGGTCATTGTCCCACTGTACTCATCCCTCAGACCCATTATAGAGTACAACGCCCTGTTTGGTATGTACTCACAAAACATCTGCAACAGGTGGAAAGGATGCAGAAATACCTCACTAAAAGAATTACAGGCCTAAAGCAGATGCCCTATGCTGACTGTCTAAAAAAACTCCAGCTATACTCTGTGGCATATCGTCTATTCAGAGGCGATCTCTGCTTAAACAAGGCCATGTCAAACCCTGAGCTATTGGACATGCTCCACTTAAAGAAATCCCAATCCCTCAAAGCCACATGCTCTAGGGATCTAAACCTTGTCAACACAATAAACAAAACATGCTGGAGGGATAAGTTCCTGACCCATAGACTCCCCATACTCTGGAATAGACTGCCCATACATGTCAAGCAGAGCACCTCCTTGGCAGTCTTCAAAAGGAACCTTGACGATTGGATGGGAGACAGAAAATTCACCCCGGGGACCATGTCAGTTGCCCTGCTAGACAGGGCGACAGGGAAGTAAATATTGTGGGAAGAAATATCCAGGGAATTGTTATGGCTAGGCTTGTATAGGCCCTATGGCCGATAGCCTAAAACCAACCTATGAACCTATACTGGATTTTTGTGGATTTGGTTAAACTTGTAGGGGACTCTACAGTATATGCCCTATGTTGTCATTCATCTTCGGAGAACTACTTTGGAGAAGGGAGAAAGTTAACCAAGTAAAACACATTTCTTTTTTTCTTAATGGTAATGTTTAAATGTTGTATGACTTTCTTAGCAAGCTATGAAGTTTTCTTAGTTATTTTGTAATATAATGGGGATACTAATATAAACAGGAACTTGTGTTTTTTTTTTCTTTTTCTCCCTTCTCTCTTTTTCTTTGTTCAGTTTTAAGAAATGTAGACACTGCAAAGTGAGGTAAAAAAAGGAGAGAGGAAAGGTCTGGTTAAGAGAGCATGACAAGAAAGATTAGTGCTTTTTCTCATGCTTGCATAGGGAAATGATTGGGTTAAGACTACAATTTATTCAGTAACACATTTGCTATAGAGTGTATAAATGGAAAAGAATATTGAATATATAAGTTTTTTTTCTTGTAAACTTGGTATCCTTGGCAGTTTGTGTCTGGTTTGCATGTCACCAGAAGACAATCTGATAAAGAGAAATGGCTTGGAGAAAATGGTAGCTGAAAGCATTCAAGTATTTTCATAGCTGGGAGAGCTATAAAGATAAGACAGAAACAGATAGCACTTACTAAAAGCACGAGCTGTATTAAGTGTCTTAGCATGAATGACCTTTTTTGGTGGTCTCTAGCCTGTGGGTGTGGCTATCATTTTAGAGCATTTGTTCTTATTATGTACGTAGTTTTGTCCGTTATTAAGTTAATAGGTTTTAGGGGGTACTGGGGATATTTATGTTTGAGAGTTTTCAATTAAAAAAAATCTGCAAGATGTAACACAGGCTCAAATGGTGATGACAAAAAACAACTGTAAGTGACTGCGGTGGTGGTGCCGCTGTAGTGTTGTCGCCTCACAGTAAGATGCTGTCCTGTTTGATTCTCAGCTAGAGCGTCTTCTGTGTGGAGACATGCGTGAATGGGCATACCTTCGTTGAAGGTTGTGCGTCAGGGCCAGCAACTCGGCATGTAAAAATCTACTGCCAATCATTAGCAGACCGGAGTTTCGCTGTGGCAACCCCTAACTGGGAAAAGCCGAAAGACACAACAAATAAAAGATTAACCTGCCAAACAGTGCATGCATGTAACACCAAAGCAGAAACAAGACATTTAACAAAAAAAGCAGTTGTATATAAATGGTGGGAATAAATTCCTCACGAATACAATTCTTTCTATAATGTCCTAAAACATGATCTCACAGATGAATACAAAAAAAAAGCAAGAGAGTAGCAAACTATATTAAAGAAAATGTAGAGTGCAAATTGCTATGCTCCAGGAGACAAACTTGGAAAGAACTGAACATGTGAATTTGATAAACGTTTTCAGGATGGTAATACCTGGGGCAAAGGAAGACAGGAGTGCTTACATTAATTGCAAGAGAAGCTCCAATAATAATATTCGAAAACAAAAGAGATGATGGCAGATTTGTAATACTAAGGGGCTACTGACAAGTGAGAAGGATTACACTGGCATGTATTTGCATTCCACCAAAAACTGCTACAATGGAGCTTAAGAAAATTCTGGGAGAAATAATCAGCTTTGAGCAAGGAATATCACTTATAGGTGGGGAATGGAACTTGATTTGCAACAGTGAAGATGTATCTGGGTGTCTGTCCCAGAAAGGAAAATACAACAAAGGAGGGTACATTTGTAAAGACATTTATGAAAATATTTGGCATGGAACTCAGTACTAGGAGTCTGGACTGAATTTACATATTATTCCCCAAGATACAAAAACTGGGCTAGGCTAGACAGAATTTCACAGGAACATGTGGATTTAATTGAAGGTCTTGATATACACCAAATAACTATTTCAGATCATGCGCCAATGATAACTAAAATAAAAACACAGGGTAATGAAATAAAAACAAGACACTGGCACTTTCCCACCTACTTGTTGAAAAGAGAGGAATTTAAGGAATGGGCAGTGGAAATTATTCAGGAGATATTAGAGAAGATACTAATTTATTCTGAAAGTATAGCCAGGAAATGGAATTTAAAAAATAGGGTGGAAATAAAAGGAAAGGTGATATGGTTAAGAAGTAACAAGAATTACTTAGAGGGACTGACAAATGGTAAAGTATCACAAAATAGGGAGATTCTCACAGAAGAGGAACAGCTGCAGAATGTTAAACAAAAAATAAGGGATTACCTCAAAAATATGCACAAGTTTAAAAAGACTGCTGTTAAGCAACTTTATTTTTTATAACAATTCTAGAGCATAAAAACTTTTAGCACAAAGGCTCAGGCAAGAGAAAGTAGAAAGGGCTGTCACCAAGCTTAGGGACCCTATAACAAGGAAGATGACAAGGGATCCTGTAGAAGTATTAGAAATAATTAAAAATTCTATGAAAGTCTATATAAAGAGGAGAAATATGGAAATCAAAAAAAGGTACAAATGGAAATGCTTACGGAAGAATTAAATATGCCAAGGGTACAGATAGAGGAGGCTCAATTCCCAACAGTTAAGATAGTAAAAGATATAAATGGTGATATATAACTAATCTACAGAAATGTGCCCAGGAATAGATGGCGTTCCTGTGGATGTCAGGAAGCTAGGAGGAGAAAAAATGAAAGGTTTTGCTTAACAATATTTTAAGAGGAGGAGGACAAGTACCAAAACACTGGAAGAAAGTGATAGTTGTTAATACCTATAAAAAAGGGTAAAGACCCATTAGATCCAGCTTCATACAGGCCCATTTCAATACTAAATCATGATTAAAGTGCTCGTCTATTATGGCTAAAAGAAAGGCAAAAGTGATGCCATAATTGATAGACATGGATCAATATGATTTTGTGGAGGGGAGGCAGACATTTGGCAGCATTAACAGAACAGTGGTGATCCGGAGGTAAGCAGACTGTAAAACAAAAAAAAAAAAAACACTGTTGCTGGTATGTCTTGAAGCAGAGAAAGCATTTGACAGAGTAAGCTGGGACATTACGAGCAGAGCAATGGGAAGCATTTGCATTCCCCAATAAAATTATAAGGTTGATTAGGAGGATATATGAGGGATCAGAGGCAAAAAAATTAAAGTGGGTGGGGTGCTCTCAGATGATTTCTGCTTGAGCAGAGGAACCAGGCAGGGGTGTCCTCCCCTCCCCTTTCCAATCTGCATTAAATATAGAACCATTAGCAAAGAAAATAAGGGACTCAAATTCAAGGATATAATTGGTATGGTACTCAAGAAAAGCTGGCTCTATTTGCAGATTACATTATTTTATATCTGACAAAACCAGAAAGGGACATTACAGTGCTGTGGAAGCATAATGAGAAAGTTTCAGACCTTTTCAGGATACAAAATTAATGAAGCTAAAACAAAAGCAGCAACTGTAAACTATGTTACCCACACATGAATTGGTTTAGCAACTTCCATACTTATGGGGATGTGAGAAAATTAAGTATTTAGGCGTATGAATTAAAATGATACGGATGTGGCAGCTAAGGATATGTGGGAATAGACTAAATAAAAGGTAATACAAAACTGAGGAAGTGAAAGCTCTTGTTATATGGATATCAATAGTAAGATACAAACAGTTAAAATGTTTTTAGCCCCTTTAATCTTATACATTGGTCAGGCATATTTATCAACCAGAGGAGAAGTTGTGGATAGTAATTAAGAACTGAAGGACTTTATCTGGAAGGGGAAGACAGCAAGAGTTAAGTAGGATAAGTTTATTCTTCCAGTAGAACAGGGCAGATTGGGATTATCAGAGTTGAAGGGGTATTTCAAAGGAAGACAATTAAGACTCCTGTACATACCACAAAAAAAGAAAACTAATTCAAAATGGAAAGAGATAATGAAACGGGGGGGGGGGGGGGTCAAGTAAAGTACAGTTGTGTACACTTACCATAAATGTAGATGCTAGAGTGTATTCACTGTTGCAGTCATTACATTTGGGTAATCTGCTGGCAGTTTGCCCTCAGTCGGCCTGAATTCCTAAGTCTTGGGTCCTGCGTCAGTTGCGGTCTTCTCTTCCATGATGTCAGGGGTATAATTTAGTTTTTCTTGCCCCTGATGTCAGGTGTCCCAAAAAGGTAGCAATATTTTATATATATATATATATATATATATATATATATATATATATATATATATATATATATATATATATATACACATACATACACATACATCAATATAAACTTTACCTTCATCTACAAGCAAATTCACCACATAGGTTGTAGAATAAAGGAAAGATGAACTGTAGAATGACAGGGGGATGGAAGTAGGGTAACCTGGACTGCAATAGTGAATACACTCGAACATCTACATTTATGGTAAGTGTACACAACTCTACTATATTCTTCGTGTTTCACTGTTGCAGTCATTACATTTGGGTAGAATCCCAAAGCTATGGTTGGGAGGCTGGAGCTAAACAGCATTAGGTGCGGCTATAAGGTCCTGCAGCACTGCAGTGGCAAAGCCTGCCCTGGACTTAGAGTAGAGAGGCAAATGGTAATGCTTCGTAAAGGTGTGAACAGAACTCCAAGTAGCAGCCTCTAGAATGTCTTTGGTTGGTACTCCTCTGAGAAAGGCTGCTGAAGAAGCTGCAGCTCTAGTGGAATGAGACCTAATGCCCTTGGGCACAGGTTTACCATGGGGTAAGTAGCAGAAACAGATGCAGTGGCTTATCCACTTTGAAACTGTCTGCTTTGAAATAGCCTTTCCTTCTGATCCTGCAGCATGACACTAGTAATTGCTCAGTTTTTCTCAGAACTTTAACCCTGCTCAAGTAGAATCTTAGCTGTCTGTGTACGTCCAAAGAATGCAGAATTCTCTCTCCTTTGTTCTGTGGATTTGAATAAAAAAGTTGGCAGATGAATTGTTTGGTTAAGAGCCACACTGGAAAAGTACAGTTTTGTACCTACCACAAATGTAGATGTTAGAGTGTAAACACTGCTGCAGTCATTACATTTGGGTTAGCCTGCCGTCAGGCAGTCCCGCAGTCGGCCAGAGTTCCAAAGTCTTGGTCTGGCATCAGTTGCTGTCACCTCCTCCCTGATGTCAGTGCGACAGGGGTATATAAGATGCAGCTGACTCCTTTTTCTTCAGTTTTTCTTGCCCCAGATGTCAGGTGCCCCTAAATAGGTAGGCAATTCAAACTGCTAGTAAAAAATACAGAAGAAAAGCAAACAACCATTTTTAGATACCAGCAAATACTCCCCATAGGTAATAAAGGGTAGATTCCCTAGGTAAGTACCAGAAAGTAAGAGGGGAAGGAGGGAGGGTAACCTGGACTGCAGCAGTGTTTACACTCCAACATCTACATTTATGGTAGGTACAAAACTGTACTATGTTCATGTTACACTGCTGCAGTCATTATACTTTGGTGGAATCCCAAAGCTGAGGTAGGGAGGCTGGATCTATAAGGCATTAAGGGTGGCTATAAGACCCTGCAGTACAGCAGTGGTGAAGCCAGCTCTGGATTTGGAGTATAAAGGCAAATGGTAATGCTTGGTGAAGGTATGCACAGAACTCCATGTTGCTGCTTCCAAAATATCCTTGGTAGGTACTCCTCTGAGGTAGGCAGTTGGAGTGGCTGTTGCCCTGGTGGAGTGAGATCTAATGCTGCTAGGTACAGGTTTCCCATGTTGGGTATAGCAGAAACATACACAGTGTCCTATCCATTCTGAAATAGTCTGCTTTGAAATGGCTTTTCCCTGTGCTCCTGCAGCGTATGCTACCAATAATTGCTCAGATTTTCTGAAAGCTTTGGTTTTGTCCAAGTAGAAGCGTAACTGTCTGTGAATGTCCAAAGAATGTAGTAGTCTCTCCCCTTTGTTCTGTGGTTTTGTATAAAAAGTTGGCAAGTGAATAGTTTGGTTTAGAGCCACACTTGATACCACCCTTTGGCATAAACGTAGGGTTAGTTCTTAAAGACACCCTGTCCTGGTGGAAGATGAGGAAAGGTTCCACTGCCATTAGTGCCTGTAATTCTGAAACTCTTCGTGCTGATGTTATTGCCAGTAGCAGAGCAGTTTTCCAAGAGATGTATTTTAATTCTGCTGTGTTAGCTGGTTCAAAAGGAGGTAAAGTTATTTTCCAAAACAAAGTTGAGGTCCCAAGTTGGTGTTGGTGCTCTATGGGGCGGTCTTATGTTTTTAGCCCCTCTGAGGTACTGTGAGCAAAAGATTAGAAAAAATTGGTGGATCCGTGTTGTAATGAGCAGAGATAGCGGAAGTGTGGATCTTGACGGATGAAAAAGAGAGGCCCTTGTCCAGCATCTCAGTTAAGTATTGAAGTATCGGAGGGATGTTTGGGTCAAGGCTGTGCACTTGGTTCCAGGTCCAGAATCTCTTCCATTTATCCGAGTATGCTTTCCTGGTGCTAGGCCTTCTGGCCTCCAGAATGACATCCATAACAGCTTTGGAGAGAGGCATTGCTTGCTTGACTAAGGAATTTTCCATGCAGCTAGATTTAAGGTCTTTAGCTGGCTGTGAAGTATCCGATTGTTGTACTGTGTCAGAAACTGTGGGATTTGAGGCAAAATCCAGGGTGGTTCTTGTGCTAAGTTCTTTAAGATTGGGTACCAGTGCTGGCGTGGCCAGTCTGGTGTAATCAGGATCATCTTTGACTTTTCCTGCTTGGCTTTTATGAGTACCTTTGGAAGGAGAGATAAAGGAGGGAAAGCGTATACCTGTAGTTTTTTCCAGCTGAATGAGAGGGCATTCACTTTCCATGCTTGTGGATGGTAGTTCCTTGTGCAGAATTTCTGTAATTGGCAGTTCTTTGGGGAAGCAAACAGATCTACGTCCGAGCTCCACCATTTTTGTGTTATAATTCTGAATATTTGTGGGTTCAGTTCCCATTCTTGTGGGTCCATAACGTTTCTGCTTAGATAGTCTGCCAGTGTGTTTTTCTCTCCTGGTAGGAATTGTGCTTGCAGATGAACTTGGTAGTTTAGAGCTGTGTTCCACAAGGTCATGGCTTGTCTGCAGAGGGGGTAGGAGTGTGTGCCCCCTTGCTTATGTATCACATAACTGTGGTGTTGTCTGTCTTTAGTAGTAATTGTCCTGGATGCAGTAGGTCCTTGAAAGCTATGATAGCATTTTGTACAGCTAGCATCTCTTTTTGATTGATGTGGAGATGTCTTTGCTCTGTGGGCCACTCACCCTGGATACATTTTCCTGCCATGTGTGCTCCCCAGGCGTAATCCGATGCATCTGTTGTCAGTGTCTGCCTGGCTGTGGGTTGAGTGAAAGGCTGTCCCTTGTTGAGGTGACAAGCTTGTGCCCACCATCGAAACTCCTGTTGTAGGCAAGGAATTAGTGGTATAACTGTTTCCAAACTTTGGCAGTGTTGAGACCATACGCTCTTTAGGTACTATTGTAGTTTCCTCATATGCAGTCTAGTGTATGGAATTAGTAGTATGCAAGATGCCATGTAGCCCAAGGCCTGCAGAATTTTTCTTGCAGGGAGTTGGGTCTTAGTTGCCATTAATTGAAAATATTGAGTCAGTTGTCCTTGCTTGTCTGGCGTGAGATAAGCCATCTGGGCCATTGTGTTCAAGCTGGCACCCAGGAATATTATCTGTTGTGAGGGCACTAGTTTTGATTTCTTTTAGTTTACTGTAAGCCAGATGCTTTAGAAGAATGTCCTTGCTCTCTGCTTGAATCAGGCAGTCGTCCAGGTATGGATAAATTTGAATTCCTTTTTGCCTGCAAAATGCAATTACTGGTGCCAGGCACTTTGTGAAGACCCTGGGCACAGTAGATAAGCCAAAGGGCAGTGCAGAGAATTGATAGTGCATTAAACCAGCTAGAAATCTGAGGTAACTTCTGCAGTCTTGTCTGATAGGGACATGCAGGTATGCCTCTGAGGTCCAAAGTCACAAGCCAAGCTTTCTTGCCCAGCATGGGAAGAAGCTGCTGTAGTGTCAACATCTTGAATTTCGGAACATCTAGGTAAGTGTTTAGTGAAGAAAGGTCCAGAATGGGTCTCCAGGCTTTGTCCTTTCTGGGAACCAGAAAAAGTCTCAAGTAAAATCCTTGTCTTTGTTCCTGTGGTAGTACCTCGAATAGCTCTCATGTCCATGAGTGCTGTAATTTGTTTTTGAGCCTCTGCCCATTGATTTGGTGGCAGATTTGGCATTCCTTTTAGCCTTGGCAGGGTGTGAAAATGGAACCTGTAACCTTGCGATACAATGTTGAGAACCCATTTTTCTTTGGTGATGCAATGCCAGTTGTGATAGAAAAGTGCCAGTTTTCCTCCTAAGGGGGCTGCCAAGAGAGAGCTGTTTGGCAGCTGCAGTGGAAAGTCATTGAGGCTGTTTTTTATAAGGTTGAGGCCTGTCTTCCCCTTCTTTCTGGCCTAGTGTACCCCATTGTCGAGGCCTGTAAGGGCCTTGTGTCTGACCTCTACCTCTTGGACGTCTGTATCTGCCCCTTTGAGGTCCATCTGTGACTGGAAAGGACCAATTCTTTGTTGGCCAATTTCTGCTAAAACAAGGAGGTTGAACTTGTAAGAAATCTTTCACCATTTGCATAGATTGTGCCTTATCCTCCATCTTCTTTAATACCTCCTCTGCCTTAACTCCAAACAGCACATCTCACTGCAAAGGTGCATCCAGTAATTTGACCTTAACATGATCTGGTAACATATGTTCTTTTAAGAAAGCATGCCTTCTAATGACAGAGCCTGTAACTGCTGCTCTACAGGAGGCCTCTAAGGAATCAAACCCACATCGCAAAGTATGTTTTCCCACTTGTTCAACTGCATGCAATAAATCCTGCATTTCTTTTAGGTTAGGAGGATCTGTATCTGGAAGGATCTTTTGTTTCAACAGAGACATCAAAACTTGCTGAAAGTTTAGCATGTGAAACTGGCAATTCAAGGCTCTCATTGCTAAAGTTGCAGACGTATATACCTTCTTTCCCCATCTGTCTAATGCTCTGGAGTCTGTCAGAGGGGACTGGGTTTTTTGCTGATGAGGCCTTAATCCCTTTGGGTCCCTGAGAAATAGTTTCAGGGTCAGCAACAGGGCTTTTGTACAGAAATTTGAGAGAGTCAGGAACTCTATCAGGTTTAACTGGGGCTGGGGGTAAGGAGTCAGGGTTTAAAATGGATTCAGTGTACACATCATCCACAATGTCTAAAACTGGCGGGATAGCAAGGGGTCTGTGTTGAGGCAATAAAAGGAAGTCTCTGAGCCTTTTCTTGGATTGAGTAATCCTGGCCCTCCCAATGGAAATGTTCCCTCATGGTATGCAAGGTCTCCCCAAAGGAGTAATCCTCAGGCGGAGAGGCTGATGGAATTGATTCCTCAGCATCAGAATCCTCATAAGGGGGTAAAGAATATCCTAGGTCCGAGGAAGAGTCTGAGGAAATGGACACTTGGTCAGAAGATTCATAGTCTGCATCCTGTCTGGGCCTTTTATCAGGAGGGGGATGGGACCCCCTGAAGAGGGTGATTAGGTCCTCGGCCATTTTTAGCATTTGTTTCTTAGGCATGGAAGCCTTTCCTGGAGAGAGTTGTGTCCATTTCTTTGCTTTTAAGGGGGAGTTAGACTTAGCAGAGGGTTTAATGGTTAACTGGGTAGGTCTGAAAACACCCTCTGTAGCTGTGGATTGCTCAGCTACTTCAGTTCTCTCTGTAGGGTTAGGATCGGAAAGCTAAAGACCTAGTGGGTCTGAAGGCCCAGCCAACTCCACGTGGGAGTCGGCGGCGGTCTGTGGAAGCGGTCGTCAGGGGCTGTGTAGGCGCCTTGCTGAAAACCAGCGACCGGCCTAGAAGAGGCCTCATCGTCAGTTCTGGGCCTCGGATGCCTGTCCTTGTGCTTTTTATGCACTGCGATAGTCGGAATTTCCGACGGCATGGTGTAATTGAATTTTCTGCCAAAATAATGTCAGGCAAAAGCAAACCGACGTTTAATAGTGCGCTTGTTAAACCTAGCACAAAACCGACAACCAGTGACGTCGTGGTCATGGCCTAGGCATGGAATATAACAGGAGTGGAAATTCTTATGAGGTATTTGCTTACCACAAGAAATACAGTTATTAACTTTTACTGAAATCGGTCTGAGGCAAGAAAAAGTTTCCCCAACGGGGTACTTAGCTTTTTTTAGAAGACTTCGGTTCTGGATTCAGAATGAAAATCTCAGGAGTCGGCCGACCGGCACTTGCGAACTGCTTCTGCTTCGGGCACCGCACGGCAAGAAAGACTGAAGAAAAAGGCGTCGGCTGCATCTTATATACCCCTGATGTCAAGACTTTGGAACTCTGGCCGACTGTGGGACCGCCTGATGGCAGGATAACCCAAGTGTAATGACTGCAGCAGTGTAACATGATGAACATCCACCTTAGGCATAAAAGTAGGATTTGTCTTCAGAGACACCCTGTCTGGGTAAAATATGATAAAGGCTCTACAGCCATGAGGGCCTGTAGCTCTGAAACTCTTCTTGCTGAAGTAATTGCTAGTAGCAGAGCTGTCTTCCATGATAAGAACTTTGTCAGCGGTAGCAACTGGTTCAAATGGAGGCAGGGTGAGCTTTTCCAACATATAATTGAGGTCCCATGCTGGTAATGGTGATCTTCCAGGAGGCTTTACATTTTTGGCTCCTCTAAGATACTGCTTTAGTAAAGGATGAGAAAAGATTGGTGGGCTCTGTATTGTAATGAGCCGAAATGGCAGAGGCATGGATTTTGACTGATGAGAAAGATAGGCCTTTGTCAAGCATCTCAGTTAAGTATTGTAATATCAGAGGAATGTGTGGTTCTGCTGTATCAGTTCCTTGTGCTTGATTCCAAGCACAGAATCTCTTCCATTTGTCAGAATAAGATTTTCTAGTACTAGGCCTTCTGGCTTCCAAAATGACATCCATCACAGCTTTACTGAGAGGTGTCATTTGTAGGATTACATGATTAGCCATGCTGCCAGGTTCAGAGTCTGTAGTGGATTGTGCAGGATCTGATTGTTTTGTTGGGACAGTAGTTGTGGTTTTTGAGGCAAGGTCCAAGGTGGGTATTGAGACAAGTTCCTTTGGATTGGATACCAGTATTGGCAGGGCCAGTCCAGGGCAATTAATATCATCTTTGGCTTCTCTTGTCTGACTTTTAGGAGGACCTTTGGTAGAAGAGGCAGAGAAGGAAAGGCGTAAACTGATAGGTTTTTCTAACTGAAGGATAGGGTGTCCACTTTCCATGCTTGTCTGTGATAATTCCTTGTGCAGAATCTTTTCAATTGATAATTTTGAGGAGAGGCAAACAGATCTATGTCTGGGCTCTCCCATTTCTCTGTTATGCTGAAGACTTGAGGATTTAGTTTCTACTCATGAGGATCCATAAGGTTTCTGCTTAAATAGTCTGCCAGAGTATTTTGTTTTCCTGGCAAGAATTGAGCTTGAAGATGTACTTGGTAGGTCAAAGCTGTGTCCCACAGTGCCATGGCTAATCTGCAAAGGGGGTATGAGTGTGTGCCCCCTTGCCTGTTTATATACCACATGACTGTGGTGTTCTGTCTTTATCAGTAGTGGTCCTGGATGAAGTAAGTCCTTGAAGGCTGTGAGGGCATTTTGAACAGCTAGCATCTCTTTCTGGTTGATATGTAGATGCATTTGCTTTGGTGCCCATATGCCTTGAATGCATCTTCCTGCCATTTGGGCCCCCCCAGGCATAATCTGATGCATCTGTTAAGGTTTGGCTGGCAGGGGGTAGAGTGAAGGGCCGTCCCATGTTTTGGTGACAGTCCTTTGCCCACCATAGAAACTCCTGTTGCAGGCAGGGAATGAGAGGAATCATTGTTTCCAGACTCTGTGAATGTTGACTCAAACTTTTTAGGTACCACTGACGTTTCTTCATATGCAGTCTTGCATATGGAATTAGTAGGATGCAGGATGCCATGAAGCCCAAAGCCTGCAGAATTTGTCTTGCAGAAGACTCTGTTTTTGTTGCCATCAGTTTGAAGTAAGTAGTCAGTTGCCTTTGTCTGGCGTGAAGTAAGCCATCTGGGCAGTTGTATTCAAGCTTGCACCCAGGAATGTTATCTTTTGAGAGGGTACCAGTTGTGATTTATTTTCGTTTATTGTGTACCCTAGGCATGTTAGAAGCCTTTTCACAAACGTCAGGTGTCAAAGAAGAGTGTCCTTGTTCTCTGCTTGAATGAGAGAGTCATCCAAGTAAGGGTATATTTGTATACTCCATTGTCTGCAAAATGCAATTACTGGTGCCAGGCACTTTGTAAAGACCCTGGGCGCAGTAGATAAGCCAAAGGGCAGTGCAGAGAATTGGTAATGCATTAAGCCAGCCTTGAATCTGAGGTATCTTCTGCATGACTGTCTTACTGGGACATGCAGGTATGCCTCTTTTAGGTCTAAAGTCACCAGCCAAGCATTCTTCCCCAGCATGGGCAGAAGCTCCTGCAAAGTCAGCATTTTGAATTTTGGAATGTCCAGGTATGTGTTCAAAATCGATAAATCCAGTACTGGTCACCAGGCCTTGTCCTTTCTGGGTACAAAGAACAGTCTTGAGTAAAAAACCTTGCCCTTTTTCCTGTTCTGGTACTGTCTGAATGGCCCCCATATCCATGAGGGACGTAACCTGTTTGTGTCTCTGCCCATTGATTTTATAGCAGATCTGGCCAACCATTTGCCATTGGCAGTGTGTGGAAATGGAATCTGTATCCCTGTGATACGATGTTTAGTACCCACTTGTCCTGGGTAATTAACTGCCAATTTTGAGCAAAAAGTGAAAATTTTCCCCCTATGGGTGTTGCCAAAAAGTAAGTGCTTGGTGCAGGCAGAGGGAAGTCATTGGGATTGCTTTCTGTAGGCTTGCGCTTTATCTCCTCCTGATTTGGAGGTGGATGTGCCCCCACTGCTTTGATCTGTATGAGTCTTGCTCCTGGTATCTGGAACTGTCCCTTTGAGCTCTGTCTGACACTGGGAAGGACCAATTTTTGTAGGCTAGTGTCTACTGAATCTTGGTGGCTGCACTTGTAAGAAGTCTAACAGTTTGCATAGACTTAGCTTTGTCTTCCATTTTCTTTAAAACCTCTTCTGCCTTAATACCAAATAGAGAATCATGCTGTAAAGGTGCGTCTTAGCAATTTAGCTTTAACATGATCAGGCAAATTTTGTTCCTTTAACCAGGCATGCCTACTAATCACAGATCCAGTAACTGCAGCCCTGCAGGAGGCCTCTAAAGAATCAAAACCACATTGCAAAGTATGCTTTCCCACTTGTTCAGCTGCATGCAATAATTCCTGCAATTCTTTATTTTCTGCACATTCTGAAATCAACATTTTCTGTTTCAGCAATCCCATAACATGTTATTGGTACTTGAAATTGACAGCTTAAGGCCCCCGATTGCCAAGGTTGCAGATGTATAAACCTTTTTTCCCCATATGTCCAGTGCCCTTTAATCTGTCAGAGGGGGTAGTATTTTTTGCTGTTGAGGCCTTAACTCCCTTTGGACCCTGTGAAATAGTTTCAGGATCAGCAGCAGGGTTTCTAAATAAAAACTGATGCGAGTCAGGGACCCTGTAATATCGGTCAGGCTTACTGGGAGCCGGAGGTAAGGAGTCAGGGGTTAAGCTAAACTCCGAAAACACATCATCCACAATGTCTAAAACAGGGGGAATGACTAAAGGCTTGTGCTGAGGGAGAAGGAAATCCCAGAGTCTCTTTTTTGATTCTGAGAAGTCTCGACTCTCCCAGTGAAAATGCTCCCTCAAAGTATGCAAGGTTTCTCCAAATGAATAATCCTCAGGAGGAGATGCAGATGGAATAGACTCCTCAGCATCAGAATCATCATAGGGAAGTAAAGATAATTCCTGATCAGAAGAGGAATCAGAAGAAATACAAACCTGATCTGAAGATTCATAATCAGTGTCTTGCCTTGGCCTCTTATATGGAGGGGGATGGGTACCTCTGATCAAGGTAATAAGATCTGTTTTTTAGGCATAGAGGCCCGTGCACGTGGCTCATGCATCATTTTTTTAGTTTTAGAAGTTGCTTTTGTCTTTGATTTTGCAGCGGTCGGTTTGATATACAAATGTTGAGGCCTGAATACACCCTCAGAAGCCGGTGCCTACTCAGCGGCGCTGGACCCATCAGAGGGAGATACATTCATCGGTCCAATACCTTGAGTATCTTGCGGCATGCCAGACTCCACATGGGTGTTGGTAGAAGCCTGCGACTTGAAAGTAGCAGGTATCAGGGGCTGCGAAAGCACCTCACTGAGTACTGGCAAACCGGCGACTGGCTTAGAAGCTCCGTCATTGGTTTTGGATCTCTACTGCCTTTCTCTGTCCTTTTCTTTGTGTTTTTTTATGTACTCCGGTAGTCGGATTGCTATCCGACGACATTTCTGGGTAGTTAAATCTATTTCCAAAACACTTTGATGCAAAAATATACTGATGCTTAATAGTGCGTTGGTTAAATCTAGCACAAAACCGACAGCTAGGCACGTTGTGATCAGGGCCTAGGCAAGTAATACAGTATAAATGGAAATCCTTACGAGGTATTTGCTTCCCACAAGTAATGCAATTATTAACTTTTTCTGACATTGGTATGGAGCAAGAAAAAAGTTTCCCCAATGGGGTACTTAGCTTTAGTGAAGACTTCGGTTCTGAAACCGAACTAAAATATTTCAGTAGTCGGCAGACCGGCACTTACAAAATGCTTCTGTTTCAGGCACCGCACAGCAAGAAAGACTAAAGAAAATGGCGTCAGTTGCATGTTTTATACCCCTGACGACCTGACGTCATGGAAGAGAAGACAGCAACTGACGCAGAACCCAAGAATTTGGAATTCAGGCCGACTAAGGGCAACCTGCCGGCAGATTACCCAAATATAATGACTGCAGCAGTGAAACACGAACAACATCAGGGAGAGACAGACTCTGGATGCAGACCTTTAAGGAAAACAATAATCATACAAAATATTATATTCATAAAGTAGCAGAAGGTATAAGGCAATATGGGAATGGAGAAAGGAGATTCTGCTGACAGGGATGACTGCAGTTAGGGATACAAATAATAGGCATAAGGGGGTAGGAATATATTGGAGAAAACTGGCAAAGGAACCAAGATACTGGAGCAAATAACTAGAGAGGGAAAGACGCCAAGAACTTATGTGGACTGCTGGTTAGAGATGGTCTTCCACATCAAGGACTGATAGAGTACAGAAAGAGAAAAAAAACAGGGGGATCCTAAACAAAAGACCAGCAGTGGTAAGTTTTTGGTAGAATCTAGAACAGAAGTTGCTGTTAAAGGAATTAGTACAGCATATAAAATATTGCATGTTAACTATAAGAATCAATCAGAAGTGGTTAGGAAGGATTGGGAAGAGAGGTTGCATAAGCAATTCACAAAAACAATGGGGGATGCATTTCTCTCCCAAATATGCAGCAAAATCTAGAAAATTTAGATCTTTGCCTGGAAGTATTTACATAGGTATTTTTATACCCCAAGCAAGCTCCAAAGAATTTTTCCTCAGGCAGACAGCAAATGTTGGAGGTGTGACAGGGAAGAAAGAGGTAACTGGGAATATAATTTATGGGAGTGTAATGAGTTGGCTGACTTTAAAGACTCCCTGCAGTCTACACTGTCGGAGATGCAGGGTGAGCAAACTGGAGTAACTAGGGAAATTATTTTTTTGAGCTAGGATACAGAATCGGAATTGCCTAGACACAGTAAGGCCTTGCAGAGTCTAATTATGACGGCTGCCAAAAAGCAATTACTAGAAAATGGAAATTAAAGTCAATCAAATTTACTAGAAGTAATGAAGATAGTAAGAGAGAAAACAACTGAAACTGGGATCTTTGGAAAAGGGTAGGAGCAAATTACATAGGGAAAATGGGAACTGTAGGATCAATACATGCAGAGGAGGAATGAGGGTTAAAAGAAGGTAAGATCTGATTGAGTTATGTAATGGTTGATTGACAATGACTGGATATATTAAAAGTGATGTATAATGTTTGCAGCTACAGTTGTGTTGGCATGGTTTGTAAGGTATGTTTGCAACTGAGATTCTGTTATGGTTTATTTTCATTTTTATAAATGTAAGATTGTCTATGTCATACATGAAAATGTAATAGATATTTAAAAACAAATATGACAGAGGAAACCCCACTGAAAAGGGGTCTTGGCTACAAGCATGGCACCAGACTGTCTTTTCCATGTGGATATACACAACTTTCCTGTTGTGGGTTTTCTTGCCTCCTTTAAAACCCTGAGCATGTCCTCAGAAAAGAGTTGCCTAAAAGGGATCAAAACCCCATCACCCACAGTGTCAGCTGAAGAGTAGACAAGTGAGGATGGATGACTGACCCTTTGTCCTGTGTGAGCTCAATTTGGTGAGGTCACCACAGGTGACCTGCCCAACTTGACTCCCTTGTCCTGTGTGAGAAGGTCAAGTTGGTGAGGTAACCTGTGGAGACTGCCACTGTCCAGATGCATCAAAATGGGGAACCAGAGCTGTCTTGGCCAAAACAGAGTCCAACTGAATATTCTGTGCAGGACTCTTGTAAGTAAAGGAAGATTAGGGATAAGAGAGAAACACTCACTTCCAAGGAAAAGAAAGGGCACCTGTCTTCCACGCCAGATGGCATGGGACCCTAACAAAAAAACAGGGAGTTGCCTGTTCCGAGGAGAGGCAAAAAGATCTACCTGAGGAAAACCCTACCAATGGACTATGTCCAGAAATACAACTCTGTGAAGCATCCATTTGTTAGTCTGTGTTAGGGACCTGCTCAAGAAGTGTGTCACTAGATTGTGCTCTGAAGGAATATACACTGCCTGAAGAGTTAGCCGATAACGGACAGCCAGATCCTAGGCCTGAAGAGCCAGCCTGCAAAGAATGTAAGACTTTTTTGCCCCCCCATTGGCAAGCCACATCACTGTGGTGTTGTCTGTGTAAGCCTTCAGGGGGCCTGCAGAGAACATGGGGTGAAAAGTCTGGAGGGGCAGAATTGCAGCTCTCATCTTTGATGTTGATATGGTGCAACGTCTGATGGGGGGCAGAGACAATGGACTTTTAGGTGACCACACGAAGCCCTCCCACCCCGTGACTGAGGCAATCTGTGAACAATTCATGAAAAGGAAATGGAGACTGAAGGGGCAAGACCTGGGTTGAGGGTAATCTGCTGAATCCACCACTAGAACTCCCCCTTTACACAAGAAAGGAGAGGCACTCTGAAATCCTGAGGGAGGCAGTGCTACAGCCAAACTGATACTAGATACCACTGAAGCATATGTAGTCTGGCAAGAGGGAGCACTGAAATAGAGGCCATGAAACCTAAGACTCAAAGAGATAATCTGGCTGGAACGGCAGGCAGGGGAAAGAAGGAAATACAACTATTAGGGGCAAAGCCTTTGGAGGTGGAAGAGAGGTCAACACTGACACTGTCTGAATCCTGCAACCCAGATATACATGATGCTGAGAGGGAGTCAGAACAGACTTTTAGAAATTGAATCCCAGACTTTGAAGGAGAAAGACTGTGAATTCCACAGCTTGTGACAAGCAACTGGGAGAAGAAGCCTGAATCAAAAGGTTGTCTAAATAATGAAAAATGTGAAAGTCTTGGGGTCCGCAAAAGACAATTACAGGAGCTAGGCATTTTGTGAATACCATTGGGGTAGCAGAGAGGCCAAAGGACAAAGCAGTGAATTGAAAATGAGACAAAGAAACGAGAAATGTAAAAAATGTCCTGAAGACGGGGTGAATAGGAATATAAAGGCAAGCAAACTTCTGATCCAAAGACACCAGAAAAACCCGGGGCAGCAACAGAAAAAACAGGGTTTGAAGAAAAAGCATCCAAAAAGAAGTAACACCAAGAAAGGTGTTGAGCAAAGAGATTCAGAACAGGTCTCTAAATGTCCTCCTTTTGAGGAACCAGGAACATTCTGCAGTAAAAAGCCTTTCCCCACTTGGGAAGGGGTATAACCAGCTGAAAAGTTCCCTGCTCCACCAGGAACACAAAAACCTCTGAGAAGAGAGATAGTTGCTCTAAGGGTGGTAAAGGAATCCCTGAAAAAGGAGGGAGAAACTTCCATACCATGAGGTAACCTGATGAGTGATGGACATAAACCAAAAAGCTGAGGTGATGAGGTGCCAGTTTGGAAGATAGAGGGAGAGCCGAAGGAACAAAGAAACCTGTCTGAAAGTTAAGGGGGACAAAATGTCAGAGAGAAGTAGGCTTCTCAGAAACAGAAAGCCTTGGAGCCAAAGCAGCCTGGGAAAACTTTGCAGAAGGAGCTCGCCTACTACCATTCCTGCCTTTAGTGGCCTGACAAGGCTGCCTATGAACAAAAGCAGACCCAACAGAATACCTTTTGAAGTTAGGAATAGGGGATACAAAAATATGCAAGGGCCTGCACAGCTTTACGATTTTCTTGAAGGGACTTAAAACACATCAGCAACAGCAGCAGTCCCAAAGAGATTGTTATTATCCAAAGGAACATCCGGCAATTTAGCCTTAATGTCTTCAGGTAATGACTGCACCTCATGAAAGACCCAAAGGCTGAAGCTCTGGAAAAGGCATCAGAAACTTCATAGCTGCATTTAATATAGTGGCAAGCCACCTAAGAGGTAGAACCCAAAATAGATAGAGCAGAAGACTTCCCATCAAAATCCGAGGTCAGAAATAACTTGAAAAGCCTGGGTAATCAAGGCCAGAGCATACCTGGTCATATGGGTATAGTAACCAATAGGTATAAAGGCCAAAGTGGAAGCAGTATAGACCTTCTTTCCAATTCTCTCCATGGCCCTACTATCCTTATCTGAAGGCAGAAGCTTGGAAGGGGGCAAAAGCTTCCAAGGCTTAGCAGAGGAGACTG
This sequence comes from Protopterus annectens, assembly GCF_019279795.1. Lineage (NCBI taxonomy): Eukaryota > Metazoa > Chordata > Ceratodontiformes > Protopteridae > Protopterus > Protopterus annectens. The sequence goes on along the minus strand of NC_056750.1, from coordinate 604,900,853 downwards.
ACAACAGCAGGATCAGCAGAAAGGCACAAACAGGAACTGACAGTTCTGAAGGATCTTATAAAACCTGTCAGGTTTCCTTGGAGCAAGGGGCAGAAAATCAAGAGTCTTCGATGCAGCTGTAACGGTGTTCAACAAAGCAGCCAACACAGGAAGGACTGAGGAAGGTTTAGGAGTGTCCACCTGAAGCAACTCAATGCTTCTGGATATCAGACACCTGAGAAGTCCACTTAGAGCATTCCATCATTCTGGCTACTGTGTCCCCAAAAGACAACTCAAAAGGAGACTCCGGGCTAATGGACTCCACTTCATCAGCGCCATAAGCCAAAGGAGAAGGCATCTGAGAAGTGTAAGATGAGGACCCTTCATCAGACTCCAGATCCTCGTCTGAAGAATCAGGTTCGCTAGGCCTTTTGTAAAGAGTTGAAGTTCAAGGGGGAGGTAGGCAAAGAACCCTTTGGGTAGGTTTCAGAATCATTAAGGCATTAAACAGGCCTCTTGAGGGTCTTTGGGATGTAAAGAATAATGTTTTGTCTGTCTTATTAGTAAGAACTTCAGCCCTAACAAACACCAGAGGTTCTGAACCCTGATGGGATTGAAGAGTACCTGGAACGTCTTCTGTGGCCAGTAGCTGTGGAATCTCTCTAGGGCCCTATGAGATAATCAACCAGTTCCCCCTTGACTTCTGGAACAGATGCCTGCAAAGCCTCAGAGGATGCGCAAAAAAAAAAAGGATCCATGCCAGCCTCCAAAAGAGTTGCGGCAGAAGAATCCAAAGTAGACAATGGATGGCATAGAGAGCCATCACCCACTCCTACAGACACATCTGGTGGAGGCTGGACAGCTAAAGAATCTAGCTCAGATTTCTCAAGCTTCTTGTTTTTTTAAATTTCTCCAAATCTTTAGGGCCTCTAATACCATGATGGGAATGGACCCCCTTAAGTCAGAGTATGATAAAGTTCGTGAAATTAGTATTGTTTCACTCTGATGTCAATGTGCCCAGTAGTGACTCCTCCTGCAATTCGTATGGAGTTACATGTATTGGTAACATACCCAAATATGATTGTAGACTTTTTTTTTTTTTTTTATAAGACACATTGCTCATGCTACTATTGGAACTATCTGGATCTTTCTTCTACATTGCTCTTGTTTCTGCCTGCAAATCCCGATATGTTTTATGACTTTTTCTCTCTGTATGCAGGTCACTGTAGTCACTGGGTTTGGCAATTTCAATGATAAATGCTACTTTTGTCTTCTTTTCCTGGACCACTATATCTGGTTTTCTAGCCTCTGTCTTTTGAACTGCTGGCAATGGATGATCCCATGTGATGTAGAACATAATTTTCTATGATGCCTTGTGCTCATATTGTCAGTGTCTTTCAGCCACTTCAGTACCATAATGTTTGCACAATCGCCAGTGCAACAGTCTTGCCACAGTATTATGCCTTTCAGTACACAGTCCTTCTGCCATTAGTATGTCAAACCAGCAACGAGGTGTGCAACTATTTCCAATTCTGTTTTACAAAACCTACATTGGTTTGTTTCTCCCACATTCAATGGACTTTGTAAACCAACATGTAAGTAGCCCACTATCTTGGGCAGCCAATATTAACATTTCATTTCTTGGTTTAAATTAGCTTGCCCTTAACCACTCCTGCATTCTTTCCTGATCAACACTAGGATCCTCCAGTAGTTTTCTAAACTTGCAACTATACTTATGCTTTTTCCACATTTCTTGCCTTCTCATCTGGTCCTTCACCTTATATTCTTTTGTTTTTTGGCACATTCAGTTTCTCCCTGATTTTTATCTACTTGTGGTTTGATTTCCTTTCCTGCTGGACGCCGATATGCTTCTGCTAGCTTAAGCAGGAAGTCATCTTATATTTATTTTCCTCATACTTCAAAACTTTCACTACATTTGGGTCTTGAGATGTCAACAGAGGTGTGTGTGTGTGTGTGGGGTTTCACGACTGCAGATCTACACATGTAATCAATTTTAAGGAGGCCCAAACCTTCTTCAGATCGGGGAATATATAATCTTGGTGTGTACTGATTTTTATAAATCATTTGGTGAGCATGAAGCATCCTTCTTGTTTTCTTATCTAATCTATCCAGCACTTTTTGGGCTCAATCAAAATGGCCAGGATGAGCAAATTGGTTTATAGCTTGGATTTTGTTCCTAGATATCAATGCTGTTGTCTTCTAAAGTACTCCTTACTAAGTTATTTGCATTTGTTCATGTTTTACTGTTGATTCTTCATCAATTCCCAAATATTTATGTACTCCCTCTTGCTCATGTTCTTTTATATCACATTCTTGTCCCAAACTGATGTTTTCTTGGTGTTGCAGTTTTCCTGTTTTAAAGGTTGCTTTTCACATTCATCAAGACCAAATGACATTCTTGTATCATATGAAAAAGTTTCGACTTCTTGTGCTTTCAGTTCCTCATCTGAGGAGCTATACAGTTTCAAATAGTCGACAAAAGATGAAGTCTTTGCACTATGTTGTTTTCTAGGAGCCAAATTATAGTCATAACCTAAGCTATTAAGTAGACAACTTAATGGATTAAGGGCAAGGCAGAATAGCAGTGGTGACAGTCACCCTGGAGTATCCCCCTTTGGATTTTTATCCCTGGAATATGTTGTCCTTTATCATGGCTTAATTGCAAAGTGGTCCGTCACTGTAATGTAGTCTATCAGTGCAGGGTGTATCATATACTTTTTTAAGCGCTCTTTTATTCATGAATGTGGGATACTATCAGATGCTTTTTTGTACTCACTCTATGCCACACAAATTTTTCCCCTATTTACAGTTTTCCACTAGGACTTTAACAAATGATACTTTGTTCCTTATGACTTTATTGCCCTTTTGTTCTATTGCCATAATTGAGTTTTCTTCTAAATGACTATAAAACTGTTGGCATCAATTCCAGTGTATAGTTTACACGTTGTCGGAAGGCAAGTTATTGATCTATAATTTTTAGGGTAGCTTGCAGGTTCACTCAAGTGGGAGCATTGTTTTTCCTGTTAGCCAGGTTGGTGTCTGTTCGGGGTGCGCATATAAATTCTTACTCATGGCTAAATCTTCGTGCAAAGATGTTAATACTTTTAACCAGAAGTTAGGTACTGCATTTGGGCCTGAGGTTTTCCAATTAGAAGCTTTTCTTGACTTTGTTTCAATCTCACTGGTTGTTACTTCATCCCATTTCATATCCTATACCTTTAAACTTATTCTTTTACTTCTATCCATTTAGCATCTTTGTTCCACAGGATCTTCGTCGATACTTCTCCAAAATGTATCTATCCATTTCTTTTCTTTTTTGGTGGTCTTTCAATTCCTTTTACCTTATTTCCCAATTCTCTATAACACTTTTTTGGGTCATTAATTGCTTATCTTGTACTTTTCCTTTATATTTGACTATGTATCTTCTAAGTTTTTCTGCCTGTGCTGAAATTTTTAGTTTATTTGCGATGGTGCACGATAGATCCTGATCTGTTCTAATACTGCACAGAACTTTTATCACGTCTATCTTGCAGAGTATTTTTGTTGATCTGCTCCCTCTTCTATACTCTTCTAATAATGGCACTTCTTGTCTTAGCTGCTTTATGGTTTTCTCTATTCAATACTTCCATGATGGTATTAGATTTCCCTCCTTTTCTCCCTCACTACTCTGTGTTCTTTGAAATAACTTTTATCAGTTATTAATTTAGCTGCACAGTAATATATCCTGTTTCCATTGAGATTCATGCAATATAACAGAAGTACAGACCCAATTACTGTACTCATTTTATCAAACTTCTGACTTTTTGGGTTTTATTGATCATCTGCAGTCTATTTCTTTCATTGATCTTAATATGTCTGTCTCTTAAGTCAAGCAAATCTTCTCTTAGTTCAGTTTCTTCTAAACTGAGGGCACATTTTTTGTTTTCCATTTCCTGTGGGCATTCTATAGAAAGATCTGCTGCATCATCATCTGGCACATTCTCTTCAATTTCATCCCATGTCATCCATTGCTCTGTCATACGAGAACTCACAGGCCTATCACGTCTCAACATAAACTGCTTCAGTTTCCACAGTTTTCCTGTTCCTTCCCTTGCTGTCCCACTTGTTTATACTGGCTTTCTGTGGAAGGTTCCAAAATATCTTCATACGGCACCTGACCAATTGCTTCCCATTCCACTGGTTCCCCCTTGAGTCCCACTGCTCTGTCCTGTTGTGGTGCTTTCTGCAGAAGACAAAATCCTAATGGTAAAACACACAAAAAATACACCAAAGAGATGGCAGTCTTGGAAAACAGTCTGACAAGTTTTATTAAGCACTTTTCATCCAGTTAGTAACATGGACACAAAGCAGATTGTCATTAAGAATTGGGACCTTATCACAGAGGACAGGGGCATTATAGATGAGGTTGGGTACTGCCTTAAATTTATTTTTAGAAAGATCAGGAACCTCAAATATCTACTCTAAGGGAATGGCACGTCTATCCCCAGGTATCCTGGTATGTACAAATGCGAGACTTTTACATATTGTAAATATATGGATTTGGGAAGGTCATTTAATGTGAAGATCATGAAATTCAATTGTAATTGGAGATTCAATTGTAACTCAAAAATGGTTGTTTAAAGTGCCAAGTATGTGCCTCTTATGTTGGCAAAACTGAACGCAATTTCAAAGAACGTGTCTATGAACATCTGTATAGTATTAATACAGGCAAATCTGAAAATGGACTAGCTAAGCATGTTCTTAATCACAATCACGTTTTTAAATTTCGTATTATTGAATTAGAAGTTATGTACCTACCATAACGTTCCATGTTAGTTGTCTTCTCTCGCCTTCTTTCTTGCTGGATGGGTTCGGAGCCGATCCTCGGCTCCGACTCGGCACTTGCTTTAGCTTAGGAACTCCTTTTACCAGCTCGAGGCAACCCTATATCCCATGATGCAAGGCGGAACTACCTCAGATCTCGTTTGGTAGCTAACCTACCCTGCTAAAGACTATCCTAACATAATTAGGAACACAAGTTCCTAATAGAAGTCCTCATATGAAGGCTCCGGAGGAAACAACCTAATAGGAACTCTTCAAGATCTGTCCAGGCCAGGGGAAAGGAGGGAGGGCCAAGAAAGAAGGCGAGAAGACAACTAACATGGAACGTTATGGTAGGTACATAACTTCTAAATGTTAAGTTGTCAATCTCGCCTTCATTCTTGCTGGATGGGACCGTCCCTAGCACCTGTATCCCGGGTGGCTCAATGGAACAGACTCTTGAGAACTGTGGAACCAAAACTGGCCCTATCTCTGGAGGCCAAGTCCAACTTGTAATGAGAGACAAAGGTATGGGCGAGCCCAAGTAGCTGCTGCACAAATGGTATCAATAGGTAGTCTATCCTGAAAAGCTGCAGAAGTGGATAGACTCCTGGTTGAGTGTGCTTTTGGCTTAGAAGATAGCTGTTTGCCTCTGAGAGAGTACACATAAGAAATAGTGGAAGTCAACCATCTGGATAAGGTCACTTTAGATACTGGAAGAACTATCCTGTTTTCTGCATAGGAGACAAATAATTGGTCCGATTTTCTGAATTGTTTAGTTCTATGCAAATAGTACCTGAGCTGACGATGGACATCCAAAAAATGCAGTTTCTGTTCAGCTCTGTTGGAATAGTTTGGGAAAAAGACTGGTAGGTCTATAGATTGGTTAATGTTGGTTTGAGATACGACTTTGGGGAGAAAGGAAGGGTTAGTTCTTAATGATACCCTGTCCTTATGAAAAACCAAATAAGGGGAACGAATGCAGAGAGCTTGAATCTCGGAAACCCTTCTTGCAGAAGTGACAGCCAGTAAAAATATAGTTTTCCAGGTCAATAACTTCAAAGAACATGAAGCAGACGGTTCAAAGGGAGGTAGTATCAAGGATGCCAACATTAAGTTTAGATCCCATTGCGGAGGAGGATGCTTTATAGGTGGTTTTAGGAGGAAAACTCCTCTCAGAAAGGCCTTGCATAACCTATGAGACATAATGTTATTGTCATGCAGGCCAACATGATACTTGGAAATAGCAGCCAGTTGTACTTTGACTGTAGATGACGAGGATCCTGAATGAAAAACCTCCGCCAGGAAATCTAAAACCGAATGTACAGGAGCAGTAAAGGGGTCAATATTTCTGGAATTCGCCCAAATAGAAAAACCTCGCCACTTGCTAGCATAAACAGTCCTAGTGGACGACTTCAAGGAAGACACTAAAATGTCTCTGAGTCCGAAATCATCGGTAGCCTGGCTAGGGTAGGAAGTGGAGCAACCAAGCAGTGAGGTTGAGAGAATGAATGGCCCGGTGCTGCTGACCCGATTGGTGGATCAAGAAATCCGGAACTGGGTCCAGATGCCAGGGCTGCACCAGAAGGTGACGATGCAGAGACGGAAACCAAATTTGTTGAGGCCAATATGGGGCAATGAGGATCAACTTGGCTCTCAAAACGGTGGCTTTCTGAATGACTTGTGGAATCAAGGGAAAAGGAGGAAAAGCGTATAGAAGTCCCCAGGGCCAATCCTGGGTTAGAGAGTCTCTCAGGGGTTGGCCTGGAAGGGGAAAGAGTGAAGAAATCGGGGCACTTGTTGTTTTGAGGAGTAGCAAAAATCGCAACAAGGAGTGCCCCACTTCAGAAAAATCTGATCCACTACAGATTGATTGAGAGACCACTCGTGAGGCATCAGAATGGATCTGCTCAGCCTGTCCGCTAATAGGTTGGACCTGCCGGGGATGTGCGTTGCTATCAGAAACCGCTGAGAAGAGATCGCCCATTGCCAAAGTCTGAGAGCTTCTCGACATAACGGATAGGACCTGGTCCCACCCTGTTTGTTGATGTACCAGACTACGGACATGTTGTCCGTCTGTACTGCAATAGTCCCCGTGGGAAGAAAGTCGTTGAGGGCTTGCAACGTTAAAAGCACTGCTCTCATCTCCAGGACATTTATGTGCAGATGGTATTCTATGGGTTGCCACGTCCCGTGGACCATCCTGCCCTGATAATGCCCCCCCACCCGATCAGAGAGGCATCCGGAGTGACTGTGGCAACTGGAGGAGGGGGAATAAAGGGTCGGCCCTGATGAAGAAGAGGGGAAGATATCCACCAGTTCAGATGAGCTCGGCACGACTGTGTTACCAAGACTTCGTGCCTCATCGGGAGACTGTGGTACGACCACTGCGTGAATAGCATCCACTGCAGAAGACGCATGTGGAAGCGAGCCAGTGGTAGAAGAACAATGGCCGCAGCCATGAGACCTAGAACCTTCAGTATAAATCTGGCTTTGATCTTGTTGCTTTGCAATAGAAGCCGAACGAATTTTTGGATGTCCAGAATTCTTTGATCTGTTAGCCTGGCTAACATTTTGACTGTGTTGAATTCTGCGCCTATAAAGGTGATAGATTGGCAAGGCAGCAGAGAAGATTTTTCGAAATTTACTGAAATTCCCAAACTCCTGCAAAGCTGTAGAGTGTAGTCTCTGGACTGAAGAAGCTGACACTTGGTGGTGGCGGAGAGGAGCCAGTCATCCAAATAGGGAAACACCTGGAATCCTTGATGTCTCAGATGAGCTGTGACCACTGCCATGCATTTGGTAAACACTCTGGGGGCTGAAGTGAGGCCAAAGGGCAGTGCTCTGAATTGGTAATGACTGGTCCCTAGCCGAAAGCGGAGAAACCTTCTGGAGCGTCTGTGAATCTTTATGTGATAGTACGCATCCTGAAGGTCTATAGAGCACATCCAGTTGTCCTTGCCCAGAAAGGGCAGAATGGACTGAAGCGTGACCATCCAGAATCTTGCCTTCTTGACAAATCTGTTTAGATTGCTCAGGTCTAATATTGGTCTCCAATCTCCTGTCCTTTTGGGGACCAAAAAGAATCTAGAGTAGACGCCGGATCCTACCTGGTCTGCCGGCACAGTCTGGACGGCTCTTTTTTCTAGGAGCTTTGAAACCTCCTGTTCTGCCAAATCCCTTTGACCGGGTGAGATGTCTGGAAGGGATTGTAGAGGTACGGGAAACCTTTCGAAGGGGATTTTGTAACCCTCGGATATGATCGACTGTACCCACATCTCTTGAGATAGGGATTGCCAGGCTACTGGGTACAGCGAAATCCTTCCCCCGACTGCCTCCAAGGGTGGACAGTCGGGCAACACCTCAGGGATGCTGAAAGGGCTTCTCAGGAAGAGACTCCCTGTTGCCCTGGTTCTGAGGACCCCCTGCCTCTAGGGCGTCTATTATTGTTACCCCTCTGCCTCTGGGGTAAACTGACCACGTGTGTCCGTGTAGCTCCTTGGGCTTTACGGAACCACATCTTCCCCTTCTGACCCTTGGGGTATGGTCTAGAAGGAGTGGAAAACTGGACTCCAACGGCAGAAAGAGTTTTACCGTCCTGCTCACACCTGGTCAAGGTATCCTTCACCTGAGGTTCGAACAAAGCCGAACCATCAAAGGGGGTATTAGTGAAGGACGCCTTAAAGGGGTCCGCAAAATTACAAAGCCGCATCCAGGCTTGGCGTCTAAGAGCAACTCCTGTGCCTGCGGCCCTGCTCGCTCCATCGGCCGCATAGGATATGAGCCGCATGGAGGAGTTAGATATGGAATTCAGGATTGCAAGCTGCGAGGCAATCTTTTCCTGAGCCCCAGCAGCTTAAGGATCCTGGACTACTTCACCCAGTTCCTTGAGAACATCTCGTTGAAGCCTGGTGAAGTGACAAAGATAATTCAGCGAACGCATAGCAAAGGTCGCTGAAGAAAACATCCGCTTTCCATACCTGTCCATGGTCCTAGAATCCTTGTTAGGAGGATGGACAGGTACTGAAAGATCCGCCAGTTCCTTCTTAGTGGCCACCGCCACCACCATAGCATCCACAGAGACACCCTTGGAAAGGAACTGTTTGTCCGAAGGGGCCGTGATGAATTTGGATGGTCTCCTGGGGACAGGTTCCACAGAATCTGGAGCCGCCCACGCCTTCCGAGCCACTACCTGCATCAGTGGGTCGAAAGGCGGAGACACCCAGGAGGTGGAGGGTCGGGATCCAAAAGCCTCCAGGTATATCGACTCATCCTTGGAGGGGTCAATGGAGGGCCAATTCCCCCTCTGTTTGAGCTCAAGGATGTCTGAAAAGGAGACATCCTCAGAGGGGGATCGTGGGGAACCCTCCGACTCATCTAAGTCGGTATCAGATGTAGTAGACTCAGGGGAGTCTGTGTGTTTCCTCTTACACGTCCTCTTCCGAGGGGGTTCCCCTGCAGGATCAGGAGAAACCTCGGAAGAGGAGGAAATTCCCAATGGGGAAACCTGGGGCGATGGATCCCTGGGCCTGAGAGCAAGAGGCTGGCAAGAGGCGTCTGCAGGCACTGATGAGGGAGGAGCTAGAAGGATGGACCATTGACCAGGCTCAGAGGCCAGGACACTCATCACCTCAAAGGCTCCCCTCCCCGGGAGGCCGGAATATCCCCGCTCCGAGGAAACAGGAATGCCTGGCTCCACTGAGAGGAAAGGCTCCGAGGCCGATGTCGGCGCCGAGCTTACCAAAGCCGAAGCCCCGACAGGGAGAGCGGGGTCGGACAAGGGTCCAATGCCACTAGCCCCCTCGGAGCCGACAAGGGAAACCCGACGACCGGATCCCTCCAAGGAAGGTCTCAAGGAGGACATCGGAGCCGAGGATGACGGAGCCGAAGGATGTATCGGCTCCGGCACCGAAACAGTCGCTGTCCCGAGAAGCTCCGGCTCCGAACTGCGATGTGGAGTCGGAGGAGGAAGTTCAAGGGGTGAGGCTATAGCCAAGTCTGATGAGACGGGCTATGGAGCATTTGGGCCAGTGCCTGAGACTTCAACAGCCTGCTTACCACCCTCTCCAAGTCGTGGTCAGACAGCCTGGAAGATCTCGAAGATCGGCTCCGATGGCTCCGCTCCGACAAAAGAGGAGACCCCGGAGCCGAGTGGATACTCAGTAACGAAGGGGACCGAGATCTCTTCCGGGACGGAGCCATCGGAGCCGAAGTCCCCTGAACTCCAGATGGAGCCGAAGGTTTCGCGGCCCCGATGCTGGATAAAGTGTCGGCTCCAGCCGGAGCCGACAAGGCTATAGTAGATAAGGTATCGGAGCCAGCCGGCACCGAACCCACTACCTTCGAGGCAGATACATCGGTTCCAGCCGGAGCCGATCTCGGCTCCGACGGAGCCGGAGCCACCGGAGGAGGCTTAGATACTGAAGCCTGAGCCTTCGGTGGCTTAGGTTTCCCAGACCCTGCCTTCGAGGGAGAACCTTCTGGCTTAAGTAAGCCACGGAGGATAAGTTTGTTCCTCCTTTCCTGCAGGACTCTCTGGCTAAAGGAGTGACACAAAGCACAGGAGTCCTGCAGGTGCAAAGGCCCCAGGCAATAAACACAAGAAGTGTGACCGTCTGTCAGAGACATTTTCTGACAGCACGAGTCACACTTCTTGAAGCCTGAGACCTTGCCTTCCCTAGACATATCCTAGGTGGAAGAAACACAGACAAACCCCAACAAACACACAAATTAATCCCCTACACACAACACACAGGAAGGGATTAACAACTGGGGTTTAAGGCCTAACTAAAACTTTTACACTAAGGCTTAAAAGAAGTTATAAAAGTTTGAAAAACAAGGGAATAGGGTGGGCTGTAATCACTACAGACTACACTAGGACTAAAAAAGGGGAAATAAAAATACTAACTAAGCTTCTCTTTCTTTTACAAGAAATTCATTTACCTCTGCTGGTAAAGGAGACCTCTTTCGCTAAGCGGCAAATGAGATCTGAGGTAGTTCCGCCTTGCATCATGGGATATAGGGTTGCCTCGAGCTGGTAAAAGGAGTTCCTAAGCTAAAGCAAGTGCCGAGTCGGAGCCGAGGATCGGCTCCGAACCCATCCAGCAAGAATGAAGGCGAGATTGACAACTTAACATCAGGTTGCTATTGACCCAAGGGGTGGACCTAGTGCATTAAGATTAGAATGGCTAGAATTGCTATGGCAAATATGTCTAAATGCATATAATCACCCTGGACTGAATAACCTTTGTTCTATTTGTTGAAGTTAAAAATTTGGAAAGATAAGCTTTGGTGTGTGTGTGTGTGTGTGTGTGTGTGCATGTATATATATATATATATATATATATATATATATATATATATATATATATATATATATATATATATATATATTATATTCTGGTAGTAGACAAAAATATTTTTATATTTTTGTTTTACATGAAAACTTTTACAATTTGCTTTACTTTATACTAATTTTGTTATAAATGTAATATTCATTTAAAAATAAGGGGGATGCCTATTTGAGTGTCAATGTTGTGTCACATGAGCATTAGGAAGGAGTATTTAAATCGGAGTACTTTTATTTTTTAATCTGATGAAGTTCAACTGGATGAAAAGCGCTCAACTTTTGTTGAACTGTTTTCCAAGACTGCCATCTCTTTGGTTTATTTCTGAGTGTGAATTAGATTTTCTGCACTGAATCCTTTACTTTGGAAGTACTTCATGACCTCAGTTTCTATTTCTTTAGCTTCTCCTTTTCTGCTTTTCCTCAGTCTTATTTTTTGTATTGTAAAGTTTTCCATGTCTGGATTCCTTTGCCTGCATTTCTCATCAAATTTCTTTAATGCTGCTCTTTTTGTATTAATTAGTTTTGCTTTTTCCTTTGCATAGATATTACACCATATTAAATCTTTTTCTTTCCCATGTCCATATTTCTTCAGATGTCTCCTGATCTTCCCGCTTCCCCTTACTTTGGTGACTCATTCCATCATGCTGTGATGCAACCTGTGTTAGACCTTCTACATGAAATCCTTTACTTTGAAGACATTCTATAACTTCTTCTATTTTTTAACTTCTACTGTAATCTTTTCTACATTCCCTCTTTGTGATACTTCTTATTGTGATATTTTCCATATCTGGATGCCTTTGTCTGTATTTCTCTTCAAATATCTTTGGGGGTGCTTTCTTTACGTTGATTAATTTGGCTTTGCACAAATATTGCACCATATCACATCTCTCCCATGTCCATATTTCTTTTTTCTACTTTTCAAAAATATCTAGGTTTCATCGTTCACTTAAGTAAAGGAAGGATCTTCACATGCTTCTTTTTCCAACCAGATCAAAGCTTCTTGATCTGTATACTGTTTTTCAACAATCTGTTGTATTGATGACCACAAATTTTTATTTGAAGCTTTTGACAGTTTTTCTTGCGGGAATATTTTTCTTTCCTCTAACTTACCTCAATCTTTTTGTATACCCTTTGTCTGGAAATTCTGGGCTTTTTGCATACATAGGTTCATAGGTAGGTACTAGGCTATCGGCCCAAGGGCCTACATAAGCCTAGTCAACAAGGTTCTCTGGCTCACGCCACCCAAGAAAGTTATTTTCCTGTACCACTGTCGAGCAGAGACACTAAAGTGATCCCCGGGGTGTGTTTCCTATTTCCCATCCACTCATCAAGATTTTTCTGGAAGCATGCTAATAAACTTTGCTTGACACAGATGGGTAGCCTGTTCGAGTATGGGAAGTCTCTTGGACAGGAATCTATTCCTCCAGCATATCCTGTTTATTGTGGTGACAAGGTTTAGGTCCCTAGAGCGTGTAGGTCAGAAGAATTGGGATTTCTTCAAATGTAGCATGTCCAACAGCTCTGGGTTTGACATAGCTTTATATGTTAGGCAGACATCACCTCGGAGTAGGCAATATGCTACGGAGTAAAGCTGGAGTTTTTTGAGACGGTCAGTGTAGGGCATTTGTTTGAAGCCAGTAATCCTCTTTGTGAGGTACTTCTGTTGCCTTTCCAGCTGCTGCTGCAGATGTCTTGTGAGGTACATTCCAAAAGGGGCGTTGTACTCTATAATGGGTCTAATGAGTGTCGAGTAGAGGGGAACAATGACCTCTTTTTCCTGGATAAGAACCATTTTATGATGGTGTGCCACATAGAAGAACTTCCTGACTACTGTGGCAATGTGACTATCAAAGGAGAGATTACTGTCCACCTGGGTCCCAAGGTCTCATCACACATTCAGTGTTAAGTAGACTGCTGCCTATGTGGTAGTTCATGGGTACAGAGTTTTTACCAAAGGGGATGACACTGCACTTTTTGGCAATGAGCTTGAGGCCATGGCCAAATAATTTTTGTTATCCAGTCCACTCTCTCATCTTTGTGGCTCTTCTTTGGCCTATCAGTTTTTGTGTTTTTTTGTGGACTACTACTTCCTTTTACAACAAGAGGGGGTCATCCTTCCCCTGGGCCTGGCCCCATTGCAGGAATTTTTCCATATTTCGAGGATTCTACACTTTCATTTTTTCCAGTCCTGGACCAGTGCGCCTACCACAATTGGGCACTTCTTTTATCCTGGGTCTTGTGCACACAGCAATCTTTTATAGTTTTTGACCTACTTCTGTCCATGCTATATAAATACAGTCTATATACCCAGTGTCGTCTTGGTGAGATTTTGTGAAAAACATGGTCCACCTCGAAGGTATTCACCAAGACTTGAGGATGAATTCAGTTTTAGCACTACTACTCTCCTTTGCTTGCTGACTTTTCATCTCTCCATTCGGATCCCTTCTTGCTTTATGGGAGTACCTCTGGGTTAATAGATTCCACTGAACTACCCTAGGCCAACTGTCTGCCTCTGGTTCTCAAGACAGATGGCCAGGGAAGATGACCATCTTTTAAGAGTCTTGGGCACAAACACCTTACAAATACTACAGGAGATATGGTCAAGGGAAGCACCCAATTAAGAGGCACTATTCAGGATGATCCTTATGGGTTTTCTGCCCCCCACTCAGACATCTTCCCTTCCTAAATGATGAACACCAGGTAACCAAAGGAAAAAAAAGACCAACAGTAAAAAGAGACTCCAACAGAGCACTTATCTGACCAGCTAGATATTCAGCACAGCAAAGAGCATTCCGATCGACGAGCGATAATGGTGTTCAGACTGGCAGCAAAGAAGTTCTAGGTTACTACAGCTGTACATCACCTTTATGCCCTACAGCCAATACAGGCAGCATACATGCGATGTACAGCACATACAATATTTAAAGGCTTAGTTATACTGGCCATATGTTTGGCTATAATTGGCAGGAGATCCTTACAGTTAAGAATACTGCAACAGTGATATAGGAGGAAGTCAAGTCTGTTCTCCACTGCCCATATGAAGAACTTTTTCCATTTGCTCTTATAGCTCTTTCTAGTGGACATTTTCTGTGAGGCTTTCAAAAAGTGTACCACTCTGGAAAGTAGTGATGAGTCCTTGGTCCATCAATGGAATTGGATACTCCATGCATTTAGTTTGAGGGACCTGATGGTTTATATAAGACTTGCTGGATGTATGAGATAGGAGATGTGGATGGGAATCAAGGATCATGAATGTTGCAGAAAAGAAGGCCATAGGTATGGGAATCAAACTTTTCAGGGCCAGAATGGGCCCATGGAAATTAACTTTGTCTTGCACATCAAAAAACTGGTGAGTAGGCATAAAGGAGACCAGGTGGACAAATATGGTCTGGAGCATCCCTTGGTAGCCAACCCTATTAAAAGGATGACGACAAAACAGCAGCTGCACACTGATGGGAGATGCAAAAGGTCACAGCAAGGCTGGCTCTAGCATCTGAAAATATCTGTTATTGCCTCTGAAGGGCCACTCGTGAGTCATAAGAATCCAGCAACTCAAGCTTGTCAGCAAGAATACTGGTTCAACTTCATGTACGTGTTACTATGACAGTGCTGTGATTGCCCACTACAGTACTCATGGGCTCTTGACATAATAAGCGGGAACAAGTCCCAACCTGTCTGCTGAAGTACCAGATTTCAGAAGTGTTTCCTGGATGGAAATCGCACCCTGAGGAAGGGCGTCCTGAAGTACCTGAAGTACCTGCAATGCTAGGACTGCCTTCATCTTCAGACCATTCTGGAGATTAGCCCCCTGACTGGTCTACATTCCATGAACCACCCTGTCCATGAAATGCTCCTGCCACCCCAACAGGAAATCTGTAGTCACCATAGCATGAAAAGAGAAAAAACAAATAGACGTCCTTGCAAAACCAGAGAAGACATTATCCATCAAGAGATGTGATGACAACAA
Organism: Protopterus annectens; assembly: GCF_019279795.1. Lineage (NCBI taxonomy): Eukaryota > Metazoa > Chordata > Ceratodontiformes > Protopteridae > Protopterus > Protopterus annectens. Next base: position 604,885,737 of record NC_056750.1, on the reverse strand, counting down.
AAGAAAGATAGCAAGACTGGATGGCAAAGAAGTTGTTAACAGAGACTACTGAACCTGCAGAACTCTCAAGGAACCTTGCACAAAGGACCAAGGTTATGGAAGCTGCCGTGGAGCCTAGAAAAATAGAGTCAGAGAAAGTGCTGGATTTGGAGTAATGAATATGTCATAGGCCTGCAAGTGAAAAGAAATCAGTCTTGATGGTCATAATCTCACAATCTGTCATACTGTGTCTGATTGCAACCTCTGAAATCCAGTGACTGAGTGGCTGCAAGCTTGACTTGTTGTAATTTATGAAAATTCCCAAGGATTGGCACAACTGAACCAAAGAATCCCTTGCTTGGATTAAGGACTCTCATGTTTGCACTGAGCAGCTAGTCATCCAAATACACGTTCGTAAGGAACCACTGCAACCAAAATTATGCTGCCACTACTACCATATACTTTGTGAACACCCAGGGGACTATGCACATTCCTAATGGCAGTGCACTGAACTGACTTGCTCCCAAGCTGGAAGCAAGGTACTTTCTGGACTGATGTGCAATCTGCACAAAACATGAACATCTATAGACCACATCCAGTCTCCCTTTCTGAAGGGAGAAAGAAAGGACGGCACTTAGATCACATGGAACCTGATCTTCACAAATGCATTCAGACAGCTGAGATCCAAAATGGGCCTGAGATGCCCGTTCTTTTTTGGAATGAAAATAAACGAGTAGCCCACAGATCCTTTGTGGTGTACTGGGACCTCCTGGATGACTTTTTCTTTGTAATCAGCCAGGACATTTTTTGTAATCAGCCAGGAAATTTTTTGAGCTGTGGCCCTTCTATGTCAGGGTGGAACATTTGGAAAGGTCTTGTAAGATGGGGTCTGCTTGGCTTAAAAGGGGACCATTTCACCTCTGGATATTGTTCTCTTCACTCATGAATCCTGTGTGATGGCCATACAATATTTTTAGGTTAAGAGAAAATTTCCAGGACTGCCTCCAGAGGGGAACAGGAGGGCAATTTTTCAAAGGACTTATCAGGGAGAAGACCTCTAAACCACTGGTTTTGTGGATCCACTCTACCTCTTGGGCAGCACCCATTGGAGTAATCCCTCAAGAGGGGGGGGGGGTTGATTCTGCTAAAAGGGGAGTCAGAGGCACAATGCTGGGATTTCTTGAACCAGAAAGGTTTCTCTCCTCTCAGATTCCTGGAGAAGGATCAAACTCTCACAGCAGACAATGTTTTGCCTTCTTGCTTGTTCTTAGACACTGTACCCTTTACCTTGGGCCCAAAAAAAGATGCCCCACTGTATTTGATATTAAGTAAAGATGTCTTAAAGCTGTCCATGAAATCAAATAGCTGCAAGAATTGCATGGCATCATACAGCAATGCCAGTGCCTGGTTCTCTCAATGCTCCATCCATTGCTTTGGAAATCAGCCTCTTGAGATCATTAGTAACAGACATGGCAGCCAGTTGTGATTCCATGGACTTCTTAGTCTCCGTTATCAGAGGTCTCCTACAGAAGTTTACTAGTTAGTTTGCAAATTCCCACTAGAACCTGGTAGTAGGAGATATGTATAATATTCCAAGAGAAAAAGTCCCAGAAACGGACGCTTTCCAGAATTATCCATCACTCTAGTCTTCATGCTAGGTGGAGAAACTGTACAGCTCTTTTCATTAGGCTTTTTCTCAGTGGCAACTTTGATAAGAGTCTACAAGAGGACTTCTGCTCCAATGTGGGTTGATCCTTGAGAGGGACAGTTTGTTGTCTGGTATAGGTGGGAATGGTTCCACTATATCAGGATCCCGCCAAGCCCTCTGAGAAACATCAATAAGCCAGCAAGACAGAACACTCATGAGGTAGATGAGCCACTCCAAAGAACTCAAAAAAAAAAACACAATCAGAAGAAAGGATGTCAAATAGCCAGTTCTCACTTTGTTTCAACAATGCCATCATCTCACCAAAGGAAATGCCCTCTGGAGGCATGTAGGGAATCTTCCTCCTTTATCAAGGTCAGTGTCTTCAGGGAGGGACTTCTAAGGGGAGTCCAAATGCCTCTTTTTGCTCTTAGGTCCTCATCAGTTGGGGGAAGGAGTTGAAGCTTCAGGAGGGTCTATGGCCACTTAAGTAAAGGATGGATACAGGCTGTATGAAACAGGCTGCCCCTGGGAGTAATGACAGCCAACAGTCATTGATACACTGGAAAGTCTGGGGAGTGAAGAGAGAGGGAAGTATCCCCTTCCAGAGTAGATTGTTGGGCCAGGATCTTCTCAAAGGTCTCAAATGCCAAGGATGGAGCTAACAGTGTAGAGGCGAGTGATCTCTGCTTTGGATTCGAATCCAGGATAGACAGATCAGATGACTGAACTGCCAAAGCCAATAACCTGGACGAAGCTGAACTGTCAAGAGCTAAAGCACCCAGGAACAAGAAAGATACTACCCCTAGATGACTGATGTCAGTCTCTTGGCTCCTACACACCACTTGCTTTAAAACCTTAAGTTAAGCGGGCCAGAAAAATTGTGATGAAGACACCAAGGCTTTAAATGTGGAAAGAGGAACAATCAGAGGGGAACCTTGGATCGAAAATCACGGGATAGAGACAGACCAGAGAAGGAACAACTATAATAGGAGTGGGAAGGCCATCTTCTCTCTGCCTTTGGATTTGAAGGCAGAGAACTACTCCCATGTGAATCTATGTCTTGACAAAGGCCATCAATACCTTGTCACAATCTATGCCTAGGACACTTTTGGAGGATCTGACAGATTTAAAGAACACTGAGGGGTAGTGGCCTGGAGGTTAAAAACACAAGAGAGCTCCTTCTTAGAGCACTGAGACCATGGCAAGGAAATTTTCTTTGAGGAAATGATCCTAGGTTACAACAGCTTCAGAATCACTCAAGGGAGGAATAGGAGGTCATGACCATGATGGTTCCGAAAAGGTTGGCCCCCAAGGATGAAGAATGTTGCAGGGACCTTATCTTTGGAGCTTAAGCAGAAAATAATGGAGAACATTCGGTTCTTTTCCTTTTAAATTAAAGTTATGTACGGCGGTAGCGTTGTTACCTCACAGCAAGAGATTATCCTGTTCGATTCTCAGCTGGGCTTGGGAGTGCCTTCTGTGTGGAGTCTGCATGTCCTCCCCGCTGTTGGGTAGCATTAGAAAGACATGCGTGCATAAATGGGCATGCCTTCATTGAAGGTTGGGCGTCGAGCTGGCACCTCGGCGTTTCGTAAAAATCTACTGCCAATCATTAGCGGACTGGAGTTTCGTTGTGGCGACCCCTTACTGGGAAAAGTGGGGAGGACATGCAGACTCCACACAGAAGGCACTCCCCCGCACTCTAGCCGAGAATAGAACAGGAGTACCTATTGTTGTGAGGCAACAACGCTACCGCTGCACCACCGCGGAAGTAATGCATGGTTATGGTGAGTACATAACTTTAATATCTGATGTTATCCTTTTCATTCATTCCTCGATGATTGGGACACAGTCCTCAGCTATGTGAATCTTGGTTTGCCCTCATGGAAGGATATTCTGGAGTATTGCATAACCAAAGACAGCTCTGCTTCTGGATGTTAAATCTAGTTTTTAATGCGCTATAAAGGTATGATGGTTAGACCAAGTAACCGCTGCACAAATGTCATCAATTGAAGTTCTAGACCAGGGGTGTCCAACAGGTGGTCCTATGGCCACAATCTGACCCCTTGAAGTGCTTTATCTGGTACTCAGTATGTCTTGCAACAAACTGTTTTGTATAGACAGATACATACTGAACATGGTTATGTGCCCGCCCCCCCAAAAAAAATCCTTGCCAAATATGGTAAGTGGCCCCGGAGCTAAAAAAGTTGGACACCCGTGTTCTAGAACAAAAAGCAGAAGAGGTAAGCCATGGATCTAGCAGAATGTGCTCAAGATTCATAGGTAGGTACTGGGTTATCTGCCCTGGGACCTATATAAGCCTAGCCAAAAAGTTCCCTGGCTTGCGCCACCCAAGAAAGTTATTTTCTTGTGCCCCTGTCTAGCAGAGCCACAGAAGTGATCCCTGGGGTGAAATTCCTATTTCTCATCCAATTGTCGAGATTTTTCTTAAAGAGGGCTAATGAGGAGCTCTGCTTGACATGAATGACCAGTTTGTTCCAGAGCATGGGAAGTCTCTGAGACAGGAATCTATCTCTCCAGCATGTTCTGTTTATTGTGGTGGCAAGGTTTAGGTCCCTGGAGAGTGTGGCTCGGAGGAATGGGGGTTTCTTTAAGTGGAGCATGTCCAACAGTTCTGGATTTGACATGGCTTGGTGTGTTAGGCAGAGGTCGCCTCGAGTAGGCAATAAGCGATGGGAGTAGAGCTGGACTTTGAGACAGTCTGCGTATGGCACCTGTTTGAGGCTGGTAATCCTCTTAAGGTATTTCTATGGCCTTTCTAATTGTAGATGTTTTGCGAGGTACATGCCAAACAGGAAATTGTACTCTATAATAGGTCTGATGAAGGATGAGCAGAGAGGAGCAATAACCTCTTTTTCTGGAGCTGAACCCCTTTGTGAAGAGGTGTGCCACGCAGGAGGATTTCCTGACTACTGTGGTGAGGTGATTATCAAAGGACAGACTACTGTCCACCTATGTCCCAAGGTCTCATCACCATGTGGTAGTTCATGGGTAGTGTTTTTCCCAAAGGGGATGACAATGCACTTTCTTGGCATTGAGCTTGAGGCCACGACTGACACCAATCATCAGTCTCAGTGAGGCCTCTTTGTAGTATGTCCACATCATTATGCAATTCTATTATGGCACCTAGTTTGCAGTAGTCTACGAACTTCGTTAGCCAAAGACCTGCTGTATTAGCCTGGACTTCTGAGAAGTAGATGCCAAACAGGAGAGGAACCCAGGACTGAGCCCTATGGTACTTCAATTGTCACTAGTCTAAAGTTGAATTTGGAGTTGGGCTACTTTCACTGTGTGAGTTCTGTCAGTGAGCCAATTGGTTACCCATTGTGTGACATAGGGATTTATGCCCAGTCTAGTGAGTTTATCTATAATTCCAGAGTAGGGGATGGTGTTGGAAGTGTTGGCGAGGTCAAGATAGGTTGTGTGCACCACCTTACCCTTGTCCATGGTTCTGGAGACTGCTTCAAAGAAGTCAATCAGGTTTAGGAGACATGACCTACCTTTTACAAACCCAAACTGAATGGGGTCCAGAGTTTGGAGATTACCATGTCCTTGTTTATAAGCTACGAGAGGATACGTTCCATAGCCTTGCAGACCAGGCTCATCAGGTTAATGGGGCAGTAGTTTCTGGGGTCCATGGTGTCATCCTCTTTGTGGAGTGGGATAACCATTGTTATGTGCCATTCAGTAAGCACAAAGCCCGAAGTGAGGCTATGATTGAACATGCTACTTGGGTGGGGTGCCAATACATTCTGTAGTTCGTGCAGAATGCAGCCTGGGATGTTGTCAGGTCCCACGGATGCTGTGTTCTTGGCTTTAGAGAGTGCAGTCTTTACTTGTGCAGCCATGACTAGGGGCTTTGCATTCTTCCGGTATAGTGATGGTGAGGGGGGCTGAAGTTTGCACTGAATCTATCTGCCAGGATGTTGGCAATATCAGCTGGTTCTGTAAATCTAGTGCCATTGTGCTGTAGCTCAGAGCAGATCTGAGTGTCGCCACTGAGCTTCTTGACATAGCTGCAGAATGCTTTGCGGTAGTCTTTCGAATCAGTGGTGACTTTATACTCGTAACCAGCTTTGGAGGATTTTATGAGGGATCTCAGCTTCTTACCGAGGCTGACCAGGGAGTTCCTGCAATCAGGGGATTTTACTCTTTTTGCAACAGCTTCTTTCTTCTGTTGTAGTGTTTGTTTATGGCAGAGGATCACCAGATTGGCTTCCTTTTTTTTTTTTTTTTTTGGAGGATAACATCTTGGTTCTGTTGGGGATGCATGATCCATGCACTCATTTATGTGGTTATACACTGCATTTGTATAGGATTCAGCAGTCGTACCTCTATTTTTCATCTGTATGAGTGTCGTGAAGCTTGCTACTTCTGTCTTAAGAAGCATGAAGTTGGCTTTGGAGAAGTTTTTTACGATGGTTTCCTTCATGGGGAGTGGGGGCAGGATATTTATGTCTAGGGTGATTAGCTTGTGGTTGGATCTGACCAGCGAGGAATTGACCTCTGGTGTGAACATCTGTTGCCCATATTGGTAATGACCAGGTCCAGGATATTACTGCCCTTGGTGGGGGTATGACAAGCTGATCCAGGGCATTGGAATTTATGAATTCCAGAAAGCGTTGAGCAAATTAGTTAGTACATGAGTAGTTTTCCCAGTTGATAGTGGGGTAGTTGAAATCTCCCATTATTAGGATATTGGGCTGTACCTTAATATTACCCAGTATATTAGTATACAGGCTTTGGTAGTGAGAGACCTCAATTCGGTGTAAACAAAGGAAATGCAATCAGAAATCCATCTGGCCAGGGTAGCTTTAGAAACTAGATATTCCAATATGTTCAGGGGGAAGGAGACAAAGTTGTTTTGATTTCCTTTGTTCTGTGGAGATAACATAGTAGTTGCCTATGTATATCTAAAATGTGTAGCATGTACTCTCCTTCGTTAGTAAAATTAGGAAAGAAAACAGGCAAATTAATGGCTTAAGTAATATTTGTTTTGGATGCTACCTTGGGCAAAAAAGATGGATTTGTTTGTTAAGGTGCCCAGTCATTGTGAAAAATAATGTAAGGAGATTTGGAAGATACAGTTTGGAGTTCAGAGACTTGTCTCACAGATGTAATGGCTACCAAAAACACTGTTTTCCAAGGCAAAAACTTGAAATCTTACTTAGCTGCTGGTTCAAAGGGCTGTCGCATTAACCCATGCAATAGGACTTAAATCCCAAGGAGGTGACTGATCTTTCACTGGAGATCTTAGTCAGAAGGTGCCTTTTAGAAAGGCCTTGCATAATTCTGAAACAGCAAGAGAGGAGGCATTTTCTCCCAAGTGAAAATCAGATATAGCTGCAAATTGTACTTTGATTGTGGAAAAAAGTGCAGTCGTGTACACTTACTATAAGTGTACATGTTCAAGTGTATTCACTGTTGCAGTCATCACCTGTGGGTTATCCCTGCTGTGGTAGCCTTCAGCCAGCCTGAACACCAGAGTCGATGTTTTTTTTGTGTCGGCTGCTGTCGCTTGCTGCCTGACGCGAGGTCATTAGTGCTATAAAGGAAGGCAGCCGACGCCATTACATCAGTTTTTCTTGCCCTAACCAGGCAGAGGCCCAAGTAAATATGGTAAAAGCCACCTTTAGAAACTTCTGTCTCCCTAAAGAAAGAAGATATAGAGGGGAAGGTGGGTGGGAAACCAGGACTGCAACAGTGAATACATTCGAACATCTACATTTATGTATAAGGGTGTGCAGGGTTTCCTCAAAGGAAAGTTCTGGTGGGGAGGCAGAAGGAATAGATTCTTCTGCATCTGAATCCTCATAAGCAGTAGAATCCTGTTCTGTCAGTATTTTAGGCGCCCCCCAGGCGTAGTCCGAGGCATCTGTTGTGATGACTTGATTTGCTTGAGGCTTGCTGAATGGAAGACCTGTGTTTGTTTGGCATGCTTGAGCCCACCACAGAAATTCCTTTTGCAGACATGGAATTAGTGGTATTATTGTTTCCAAACTGTGGCTGTGTTGAAACCAGATGTTTTTCAGGTACCATTGAAGTTTCCTCATATGCAGCTTTGCACATGGGATTAGTAAGATGCAAGATGCCATGAATCCCAGAGCCTGCAGGATTTTCCTTGGTCAGCCTGGTGCAATTTGCTAGTGCTGTAAAGTATTGAGTTAGTTGCCCCTGCTTCTCTGGTGTGAAGTAGGCCATCTGGGTGTTTGTGTCCAAGTTGGCACCCAGGAAAATTATCTTCCGAGAGGGTATTAGCCTTGATTTCTTTTTGTTGACTGTGTATCCCAGAGAGCTCAACAACATTATTACATAAGCCAGATGTTTCAAAAGAATGTACTTGCTGTCCGCTTGGATCAGGCAGTCATCCAAATAAGGGTATATTTGTATCCCTTGAAGTCTGCAGTAGGCAATTACTGATGCCAGGCATTTCGTGAATACTCTGGGCGCAGTAGATAAGCCAAAGGGCAATGCAGAGAATTGATAATGGGTTGAACCTGCAAGAAATCTGAGGTATCTTCTGCAATTTTGTCTGATTGGGACATGCAGGTATGCCTCCTTGAGGTCCAATGTTACCAGCCAAGACTCCTTGCCCAGCATGGGAAGAAGTTGCTGTAGAGTGAGCATCTTGAATTTTGGTACGAGTAGAAATGTGTTTAGGATGGACAGGTCCAAAATAGGTCTCCAATCTTTCCCCTTCCTTGGTACCAGGAATAGCCTGGAATAAAAACCTTGACCTTGTTCGTGCGTAGGTACTTCTTGAATAGCTTTCATGTCTAGGAGATCTGTAATTTGCCTTTGTGCCTCTGCCCTTTGATTGTGTGGCAGGTTTGGCATGCCTCTCATTTTTGGAAGGGTGTGAAAATGGATTCTGTAGCCTCTGTTTATAATGTCCAGGATCCATTTGTCTTTTGTGACAATATGCCAATTCTTTGAAAATAATGCCAGCTTTCCTCCTAAGGGGGCTGCCATTTGAGTCTTGCTTGGCATGCAAAGGGGAAAGTCATTGGGCTTGCTTTCTGAATGATTGCGAGTTATCCTCACCACCTTTTTGTGTAAGAGCTTGCCATTGTCTGCCTCTAAACGATCCTTGGGATTGTCCTCTGCCCCTCGGGCGCCTGTATCTGCCTCTTTGGGGTCTGTCTGTGGCTGGAAAGGACCAATTTTTGGAAGGCCAATTTCTACTGAAACGTGGGGGTTGTACCTGTAGAAAATCTCACAGTTTGCATTGATTTAGCCTTTTCCTCCATTTTCCTTAATACCTCCTCATCATTAGCACCAAATACATCCTTTTGAAGAGGGGCATCTAGTAATTTAGCTTTGACATGATCAGGCAAGGTTTGTTCCTTGAGCCAGGCATGTCTACGTACGACTGATCCTGTAACAGCAGCTCTACATGAGGCCTCTAGAGCATCAAAACCACATTGTAAGGTATGCTTACCCACTTGTTCTGCACTATGCATCAAATCCTGCAACTCCTTCAAGTCTGGTTGTTCAGGTTGTGACATTTTACTTTTCAATTGTGATAACAAAAACTGTTGGTATTTTAGCATATGGAACTGACAGCTTAAGGCCCTCATGGTTAAGGTAGCCGAGGTATATACCTTTTTTCCCCACCTTTCTAAGGATGTGGAATCTCTCTCGGAAGGTAATGGATTTTTAGCAGTGGAGGCCTTAATTCCCTTGGGGCCCTGTGAGATGGTTTGCTGGAGGCAGAGAGTCCGGGTTAAGGCAGGCCTCCGAGTAAACATCATCTAGGATGTCCAAGACAGGAGGTATAGCCAGAGGCCTGTGCTGAGGTAGTAAGAGAAATTCCCTAAGCCTTTTCTTGGAATCTGAATAATCTTGGCCTTCCCAGTGGAAGTGTTCCCTTAAGGTATGCAAAGTTTCCCCAAATGAGTAATCCTCTGGGGGGGATACAGAAGGAATGGACTCCTCCGCATCAGAGTCTTCAAAAGGGGAGTAAGAATGTTCCTGATCATCAGAGTGCTCTGAAATAATTGAGCCCTGATCAGAGGAGGGAGATTCTTCCTCCACTCTGGGCCTTTTGTCCAGAGGGGGTTGAGAACCCCTGATAAGAGTAATTAAATCCTCAGCCATTTTAAGCATCTGCTTTGTAGGCATGGGGCCTGGAGATGGGCCCTGTGTAGCTTGTCTCTTAAGAGTGCATGGCTGCTTTAGACTTAGTGAAAGCCTTGATGGAGAAAGAAGAGGAAGGTCTGAAGACACCTTGAGTGGAGGTAGACCTGTCCACATTTTGAGGTTCAACGCCAAGAGTGGCTTCGGTATCTGTAGTCGGGGTGTGGGCCGAGGAGCCTGCAACCTCGGGCACAGGAGACACCGCCAATAAACTGTCGTCGGTAGTCAGGGGTTGCGTAGGTGCCTCGCTGAGAACCGGACCACGTGTAGTCTGCTTTGGCGTGGTGTCGGTAGAGGCCGCGGACATCGTGTGACTGTCCTTATCTTTGCGTTTTTTAGGCAAAACTGGAGTCGGAATATCCGACAACATAATATAGTTAAATGTTTTTCCAAAATAATGCTGGGCGAACTCCGCCAGACGGTTAATGGTGCGTTTATTGAATGTAGCACAAAAGCGACAGACCGAGACGTCGTGGTCTGGGCCTAAACAAGGTATACAGAGGGAATGGAAATCCTTATGCGGTATTTGCTTCCCACATGAAATACAATTATTAACTGTGTCTGACATCGGTCTGAGGCAAGAAAAGTTTCCCCAACGGGGTACTTAGCTTTCAAGAAGACTTCGGTTTCAAAATTTTCATAATTTCAGGAGCTGGCCGACCGGCACTTGCGAACTGCTTCTGCTTCGGGCACCGCGTGGCAAGAAAGACTGAAGAAAATGGCGTCGGCTGGTTCCTTTATACCCCTGTCGCACTGACATCAAGGAAGAAGCGACGACAACCGACGCCGGACCTAGACTTTGGAATTCGGCCGACCGATGACCCACCTGACAGCAGGAGAACCCATCTGTTATGACTGCAGCTGTATGCACGATGAACATCCTCTGAAGCTACCAAGCCATGACCCTGCCCAGCTCCGTGCCTTGAGGAAGGAATCAGACCCAAGCTGACCAACAGCTAAGCTCCAAGGGGCAAGGACAGCTCCAATAACAGAGTGGAACCCAGCTCCCCCTCCCCCAGATCTGATGCAGACACTTTAGCTCAGTGACTCATCCTGATCCAAAGGAATCAGAGTGGAACCAGTCAGGAAGGCAGTCAGAGTTAAAAGATCTAGTCATCTTCAGATCCAATGCAGACACTCTTAGGCTGGGGATCTTGGATCTGGCCATCAGAGGGCTCTAAAACCAGATTGGAGAAGGGGAGATCACTACATAAGTGGACGGGAGGCTCACAGGTCTGATGGAAGACAGAGACGGGATAACACCCATCTGAATCTGAGCTCTGAGGAATTTCCTCATTATTCTACTACGTCGACCTCTGAAAGACTTCTGGATGACCTAATGGAAGAGGTGGGGACTAGGCTCTCAACTTGGGGTCCCTTGGAGAAAAGGGGAATGGAGCTGAGGAGAAACAGGTTCAATGGTGGACATGGGTGAGCGGGCTCAAGGAAACAGTTTGGAGAACTGTCAGATTTGACAGCGTGGGATCTGAGTGCTTTCTCCAAGGATCTGAAGAAATTGAATCCACTGCTTTTTGAATCTTCTATGGAGGCTCCAAAGAAGACGAAGGTAGAAGTACCCTTCACAGAATGGGTTGGGGAATCTTTTTCAACACTCTTTCACCTCCTAAGAGGATTTTACAGACTTACCAGCGGACTGAGCCCCTGAAGAAGAAGAGGAAGGCAATAGCATCCCCTTGAGCATTAAATTATTCCACCAATCGCAAAGTGCCCTAGAATTAAAGGCAGCGCAAATGAAGCAGTCGGTATTGAGGTGTAATGCTTCAAGACAGTACGCACTTCCCTGCGAGCACTGAAGTTGAGAATCTTATACCCACAGGAAGAGCACGTTTTCAAGCCTGTTTTTTTCGGCCATTTCAGAAGAAAAGAAAGTACCAACATCTTAGAAAAAGGGTTAAAGCCAGAAGTAGAAAGGAAAGTTTTTTTTTAAGTTGACTACCAGCAATGGAATTAAATACCCTTTAGATGGTAGAAAATTTGATAAAAAAAGACAAAGGGTAGAAAAGGGTGGAGAAAATGGTTAGGAAAGAGAAACCCAACTATTTACAGGAGAGGGAGAAGGGTAATTAGAAAAGGACAGATGAAATGTTTTTAAAAGTAGTGACTACTCACAAAAAGCTGAACGACAGCCAGAAAAGCTCTCAGAGGAGGTTCTATGTATGTACGTTACGGTGGCAAACGAGATCTGAGGTACAGTTAGTTGACTGGAGAATTATGGGTACAGGAAGAAGCTTGTGGATTGGATCTGAAAGTCTAGTGTATGTGGCTGACACAGATCTGATACCCAATTGTTGAGGAATGAATGAAAAGGACATCAGATCAGCCATTATTCTCTACCATTATCTGTCCTTCTCCTTAAGTTTGCCCCTGTCCTTATACTTTTCTTTTTCTGAAGATATAACTACCCGTTTCTCAATACCTTTGGGAAACTTTACAGGTAGCATTTCACTGGAGGAGCTGGTAGACTCTCCTGCTGAACCTGGAAGACCTCTACTAATCAACATAATTTTTTTCTGTCTAACAGGGCCCTATGGTAGAAGGACGAGCAGATGTGACAGATCGCATTCAGGTGTTCATAGGTTGGTACTAGGCTACTGGCCCTAGGGCCTATACAAGCCTAGCCATAACAATTCACTGGCTATTTCTTCCCACAATATTTACTTCCCTGGACCCCTGTCCAGCAGGGTGACTGACATGATCCCCGGGGTGAATTTCCCATCTCCCATCCAATAGTTAAGGTTCCTTTTGAAGAGGGCCAAAGAGGCGCTCTGCTTGACATGTATAGGCAGTCTATTCCAGAGTCTGGGGAATATCTGGGTCAGGTACCTATCCCTCCAGCATGTTTTGGTCATTGTGATGACAAAGTTTAGATCCCTGGAGCGTGTGGTTCTGAGGGATTGGGATTTGTGGTACATGTCCAACAGCACAGAGTTTGACATGGCCTTATTTGTTAAGCAGAGCTCGCCTCTGAGTAGACTATATGCGACAGAGTATAGCTGGAGGCTTTTTTTAGACAGTCAAGCATAGGGAATCTGCTTTAGGCCTGTGATTCTTTTAGTGAGGTACTTCTGCGGCCTTTCCAGTTGTTGCAGATGTCTTGTGAGGTACATACTAAATGGAGTGTTGTATTCTATAATAGGTCTAATGAGGGATGAGTACAGTGGGACAATTACCCCCTTTTTTCTGGATGAAAAGCCCTTAGTGATGAAGTGTGCCACATAGAAGGATTTCCTGACTGTTGTGGCGATGTGGTTATCGAAGGTGAGACCACTGTCCAACTGTGTATTCAGAGACTAAACAATAAATACACAGTGTGGATCGTGAGGTGGGATTTTATGCCAGCACTTAAGGTATTTTTGAACCATGACACTTTTTTCATAAAGACAGGGAATCCCAATGGACAATGTTCGTACATAGAAAAAAACTATACAGTAGGCTTAGGAAGGCTCCTGAGGGGTTAGACACAGAGAAACACAGAGAGAGAAAAAGAGAGAGAGAGAAAAACTTGTTTTTGATACAGCAATACAAAAAAAGGAACTGGACACAGGAAGGAAATAAAGCAGCAGCCCTAGAAGAGCAAAAATTAAGAGATAAAAGTCTTCACTTATCTGAAAAGAAATTTAGCTATTCAGATCACTGGAGATTGGGACTTGAGTAAAAAGGCAGCAAGCAAGATCTGAGGATATATTGCTAGAACTGTATGTTATTTAGGAGAGGAGTTCAAGTGCTCTGAAAATAATGCCATTTTGGATCTGCCTCAAGAAAAACAACCCAACATTTGAGATGGATGAAAGGGATGACATAAGATCACATGTTAACTAAATGCAAATCCTCCTACAACTTAATTTTTACTGTCAACTCTTTTCCATTAGTGAAACATGGAAGCCAGGGAACACGAATACTCTGAGTTAATGTACAAAAAGTTTGCTTAAAAGACTATGCAAGACTCAGACTTTACCACTTTTTTAAAATCTGGACCACAACAGTATACAATAAATTTAAAAATAAAAATGAGACACACTGGGTTTTAATGAATGCATGTTTCTGTAGTTTCTATACAGAAAACTTACTTCAAAATTTTTGCTAACATTTAAATTTCAAAATGCATCTTGAAAACAAAACTGTGGCAGATTAATTTATTCAAAGAAGGGTTTGAATTCTACCCAGCATTAACTGCAGGACAAAAATGATGACAAAGTGGGCAGATTATCTGTTTATGGCTTTTTAGAAAGCTGGAAAAGTACAGTTGTGTACCTACCATAAATGTAGATGTTCATAGGTTGGTACTGGGCTATCTGCCCGAAGGCATATATTAGCCCAGCCACGTTGTGCAGTATTCACCGCCCCTTTAGTAGTTCCCTAGACCCTTGTACTAGCAGCTAGTATCCTTGGCCCCTATCTAGTAGTGCTGTTGGTGTTAGAGTGTATTCACTGTTGCAGTCATTACTCTTGGGTTATCCAGCTGGCAGGCTACCCTCAGTCGGCCAGAATTCCAAAGTCTAGGTCCGGCGACGGTTCGCCTCTTCCCTGACGTCAGTGCACCAGGGGTATAAAAGATGCAGCCACCATTTTCCTTCAGTTTTTCTTGCCCGAAATGTCAGGTGCCACCAAACTGGTAGGCTGAAAAAATATGCCAACAAATATGCATGCACAAAGATAACATTTCCTTCATCTACAAGCAAATACACCACATAGGTTGTGTAGGTAGAAAAGTGCAGATAAGTCCCAGCAAAAAAAAGGGGGATGGTGGGGGGGTAACCTGGACTGCAACAGTGAATACACTCAAACATCTACATTTATGGTAGGTACACAACTCTACTATGTTTATCGTGTTTCACTGTTGCAGTCATTACTCTTGGGTTGAATCCCAAAGCTGAGGGAGGGTGGCTGGGCTAAATAGGATTAGGAGAGGCTATGAGGCCCTGCAGAACTGCAGTGGCAAAGCCTGCTCTGGACTTAGAGTAAAGAGGTAAGTGGTAGTGCTTTGTGAAAGTGTGCACTGAACTCCAAGTTGCAGTCTCTAAGATAACTTTGGTTGGTACTCCTCTGAGGAAGGCTGCTGAAGTGGCTGCTGCTCTGGTGGAATGAGGCCTAATGCCCTTAGGCACTGGATTTGCCATGCTGAAAATAGCAGAAATGGATGCAATGGCCTATCCATTTTGAAATAGTATGTTTTGTGATAGCCTTCCCTTGTGATCCTGCAGCATATGACACTAAAAGTTGCTCAGTCTTTCTGAAAGTTTTAGTTCTGTCCAAGTAGAAGCATAACTGCCTGTGCATGTCCAAAGAATGCAGAATTTTCTCACCCTTGTTCTGTGGATTTGGATAAAAGGTAGGCAAGTGAATGGTTTGGTTGAGGGCCACACTGGACACCACCTTAGACATAAATGGTGGGTTTGTCCTCAGAGAAACCCTGTCCGGGTGAAAAATGATAAAAGGTTCCATAGCCATTAGTGCTTGTAACTCTGAGACTCGTCTTGCAGAGGTTATTGCTAGGAGCATAGCTGTTTTCCAGGATAAGAATTTTATATCCGCTGTTGATGCTGGCTCGAAAGGAGGCAGTGTGAGTTTTTCCAAAACATAATTGAGGTCCCAGGCCAGAATTGGTGCTCTCCTTGGAGGCCTAATGTTTTTGGCCCCTCTGAGGTACTGCCTTATTAAAGGATAAGAAAAAAATAGGTGGTTCAGTATTGTAATGGGCTGAAATGGCAGAGGCATGAATCTTAATTGATGAGAAAGAAAGACCTTTGTTCAGCATCTCAGTTAGGTATTGCAAAATCTGAGGGATATTTGGTACACATGTCAATGCCTTGTTCGTGATTCCAAGCACAGAATCTCTTCCATTTTTCTGCATAAGATTTTCTGGTACTGGGCCTCCTGGCCTCCAAGAGAACATCCATAACAGCTTTTGAAAGAGGAGTGTTCTGAATGGCTACATTATCTGCCATGCTGCCAGATTTAAGGTCCTGAGCTGGCTGTGCAGAATCCAGCTGTTTTGTTGGGTCAGCAAGTGAGAAATTTGAGGCAATATCCATGCTAGACCTTGAGACAAGCTCTTTAGGATTGGGTACCAGTGCTGGCGTGGCCAGTCTGGTGCAATCAGTATCATTTTTGGCTTCTCTTGTCTGACTTTTAGGAGTACCCTGGGAAGGAGAGGCAGTGGAGGAAAGGCATATACTGTCTGATTTTTCCAGCTGAAGGATAGGGCGTCCACTTTCCATGCTTGCTTGTGATAAATCCTTGTGCAAAATTTCTGCACTTGGCAGTTGAGGGGAGGCGAATAGATCTATGTCTGGGTATCCCCATTTCCTTATCATGCTGAAGATTTGTGGATCCAGTTTCCATTTGTGGGGATCCATGAGGTTTCTGCTTAGTTCGTCTGCCAGTGTATTTGTTTTTCCTGGCAGGAATTGTGCTTGCAGGTGAACTTGAAAAGTCAATGCTGTGTCCCATAAGGCCATTGCTAGTCTGCAGAGAGGGTAGGAATGCGTACCTCCCTGCTTATGTACCACATGACCGTAGTATTGTCTGTCTATCAATAGCTGTCCTGGATGAAGCAGGTCCTTGAAAGCTGTCAGAGCATTTTGAACAGCTAGCATCTCTTTTTGATTGATGTGAAGATGCATCTGGTTTGCAGGCCATGTGCCCTGAATACATTTGCCTGCCATATGGGCCCCCCCAGGCATAATCTGATGCATCCATTGTCAGTGTCTGTCTGGCTGTGGGTAAACTGAATGGCAGACCCTTGTTGTGGTGACAGGCCTCTGCCCACCATCGAAACTCCTGTTGCAGGCAGGGAATGAGTGCAATTACTGTCTCCAGGCTGTAGCAATGCTGAGTCCAAACACTTTTTAGATACCATTGTAGTTTCCTCATATGCAGTCTGGCATATGGAATTAGTAGAATGCAGGATGCCATGAAACCCAAGGCCTGCAGGATTTTCCTTACAGATAAGTGGGTTTTTGTTGCCAATTTCATGAAGTAAGAAGTCAGTTGCTTTTGTTGGTCTGGCGTGAGATAAGCCACATGGGCAGTTGTATTTAAGCTTGCACCCATGAATATTCTCTCTTGAGAGGGCACTAGTTTTGATTTCTTTTCATTTACTGTGTACCCTAGGCCAATTAGTAATCTTTTTACAAACGCCAGATGCTCTAGAAGAATGTCTTTGCTTTCTGCTTTAGGCAGTCGTCCAGGTAGGGATATATTTGAATTCCTCTGTCTGCAAAACGCAATTACTGGTGCCAGGCATTTTGTGAAGATCCTGGGCGCAGTAGATAAGCCAAAGGGCAGTGCAGAGAATTGGTAATGCATTGAGCCAGCTATGAATCTGAGGTATCTTCTGCAAGATTGTCTGATTGGGACATGCAGGTATGCCTCTTAGGTCCAAAGTTACGAGCCAAGCCTTCTTGCCCAGCATGGGCAGTAGCTGCTGTCGAGTCAACATCTTGAATTTTGGAAAATCCAGAAACGTATTTAGTATAGACAGGTCCAGTATTGGTCTCCAGGTTTTGTCCTTTCTGGGCACCAGGAAAAGTCTGGAGTAAAATCCTTGCCCCTGCTCTTGTTGAATGGCCTTCGTATGTCCATGAGGGCTGTAATTTGTTTTTGTGCTTCTGCCCATTGATTGAATGGCAGGTCTGGCAAACCTTTTGACCTCAGAAGGGTGTGAAAATGGAACCTGTAACCTTGGGACACTATGTCCAGGACCCATTTGTCTTGGGTAACCATTTGCCAATTTGATGAAAAAAGTGCTAGTTTTCCCCCTAAGGGGGCTGCCAAAAGAAATGTGCTTGGATATGGTAGAGGAAAGTCAGTGGGACTGTTTCCTGTAAGGTTGTGATTTATCTTCTCTGCTTTTGGAGGTAGGAGCGCCCCATTGTTTAGGCCTGTATGAGCCTTGGGGCTGAGATCTGCCTCTGGGACGCCTGTATCTGCCTCTTTGTGGTCTGTCTGACACTGGAAAGGACCAATTGTTAGAAGGTCAGTTCCTGCTAAACCTGGGTGGCTGTACCTGTAAGAAATCTTTGACTGTCTGCATGGATTTTGCTTTATCCTCCATTTTTTTCAACACCTCTTCTGCTTTAGTACCAAACAAAGTATCATGCTGTAATGGAGCATCTAATAATTTTGCTTTAACAAGATCAGGCAGATTCTGTGCCTTTAACCAAGCATGCCTTCTAATAACAGAACCTGTAACAGTGGCCCTGCAAGAGGTCTCCAGTGAATCATAACCACATTGCAAAGTATGCTTTCCCACTTGTTCAGCTGCATGCAATAAATCCTGCATTTCCTTGTTCTCTGAACATTCAGTATTTGTCAACAATTTCTGTTTAAGCAGTGACATTAAATATTGCTGATATTTAAGCATATGAAACTGACAATTTAAAGCCCTTACAGCCAAGGTAGCAGAAGTGTAAACTTTTTCCCCCATCTGTCTAGAGCCCTAGAATCCCTATCAGAGGGGACAGGGTTTTTTGCAGTAGAAGCTTTAACCCCTTTGGGACCCTGAGATATAGTTTCTGGATCAGCAGCAGGGTTTTTATATAGGTATTTATGAGAATCCGGGACCCTGTAGTATCTATCTGGCTTAGCAGGTGCAGAGGGTAAAGAGTCAGGGGACAGGCCGGACTCTGTAAATACATCATCTACAATGTCTAGAACAGGTGGAATAGCAAGGGGTCTGTGCTGAGGAAGTAGCAGAAAGTCTGAGCCTTTTCTTGGATTCAGAATAATCTTGGCTCTCCCAGTGGAAATGCTCCCTCCTCATGGTATGTAGGGTTTCCCCAAAAGAATAATCCTCAGGAGGAGAGGCTGAAGGATGGATTCTTCAGCATCAGAATCCTCATAGGGAAGCATGGAATAATCCTGTTCAATAGAGGAATCAGAGGAAATGGAAACCTGATCAGAAGAATCATACTCTCTTGCCTAGGCCTCTTATCAGGAGGGGGATGAGAACCCCTGATCAAAGTATTTAGGTCTTTGGCCATTTTGAGCATCTGCTTTTTAGGCATGAAGTCTGAGTGGGAGAATGCTGTACTTGTTTCTTTGTCTTTAGAGCTACTTTAGTCTTTGAAGCTGAAGATGGTTTAATATATAGCTGTGTAGGTCTGAAGACACCCTCAGAAGCTGATGCCTGCTCAGTGGCTCCAGACCCATCTGAGGGAATGATTTCAGAGTGTCCAATACCTTGAGTATCCACAGGCCCAGTCGGCTCCACGTGGGAGTCAGAAGCGGCCTGTAGCTCTGAGGTAGCGGGCGCCAGGGGCTGCGAAAGCGCCTCACTGAGAACCGGCGACTGGCCTAGCGGAGGTCTCATCGGTTTTGGACCTCTGATGCCTATCCTTTTCCTTGTCCTTGCGTTTTTTGTAAACCCCGGTCGTTGGCTGTTCTGATGGCATTATATAATTAAACCTTCGGCCAAAATAATGAAAAGCAAAATCGAACCGATGCTTAATAGTGCGTTGGTTAAATCTAGCACAAAACAGACAGCTAGCAACGTTGTGATCAGGGCCTAGGCAAGGAATACAGTAAGAGTGAAAATCCTTATGAGGTATTTGCTTCCCACAAGAAATACAATTGTTAACTTTTTCTGACATCGGTCTGGAGCAAGAAAAAAGTTTCCCCAACGGGGTACTTAGCTTTAATGAAGACTTCAGTTCTGAAATTTGATTTGAAAATCTCAGGAGTCTGCCGACCAGCACTTGCAAACTGCTTTTGCTTTGGGCACCGCGTGGCAAGAAAGACTGAAGAAAATGGCATTGGCTGCATCTTTTATACACCTGGCGCACTGACATCAGGGAAGAGGCGACAGCGACAGATGCCGGACCTAGACTTTGGAATTCTGGCCGACTGAGGGTAGCCTGCCAGCAGGATAACCCAAGAGTAATGACTGCAACAGTGAAACACGATAAACATCTGTTGTGATAACTAGAGAAGACTTTGCAATTAAACAGTTTCAAATTACTAAAACTTTTTTTTTTTTTTTTTTTTAAACAAAATGTAAACTGCTCATTTCAAGCATCAAGACTAGGCTTTTGTATACAAATTCCATTACTTTACTGTTGCATACTTCTAAATTCTTCCACTGCATTTGGTCAAAAAGGAACAGGCACATCGGATATGTGGATTGAATGCATAAAAGGAGGTCCAAAAATACTTGTAAAAGTTCAGCATGACTGAAAACAAACATACATACAGAACACGCACACATACATCACACATATATATACATACATAAAATTGTGTAATGTTTAGAGGAATTAAATTATTCAGTTGTGCAATTATAATATAGTCACACGTCACAGCACAGTTCTACAGATTTTTTTTGGCATTCAGGACATTTGTCCATTTACTAAGCCTAAGCATAACATGATGTAGGAGTATGGAATTAAGCACCAGAAATCAAGTAACGAATGGTATAAAGTATAACCCTGAAACTTACAAAATGACTGAGGCATAAGTTAGTACAATGCAAGTGAACAGTGTACCGTGTTGTTGCTTCTATTGCTGATATGAAATTAAAAAGTGCAGGCCATCCCTGGGATAGCAGCTCAGAAGTAGAGATGGTACATGTATAGCAGCTGCACATTCTGAGCCACATATTAAAGGCACATATAACATGCAATTGTCTTTGACATCTCTCACTGCTTGTCAGCTACCAGTGATGAAATTCCTCCCCAGACAAGACAGTTCTTAAGCTGTTAACTTTCATCCATGGTGTATTCAAGAAGCCCATGCTGCCAGCTCTTTCATATCTTCATCTTCATCTTCTACCTTGTGGGCTGCACATTGGGGGAAAAAAAACACAAAACTCCACTTATCAGACAATTCTTCATCAGTCTGCCATTACAAAAAAAAAAGTTCACTGCTGTACATACTCTAGTAAAAAGTGTGCTCTAGCTATTACACCACTGCTTCACGCAGCCTGTAAGCATGTTGCAAGGCACCCACAAATTTCAAGGATATCACCTTAAAATATTTTCTTTTAAGACACTGCTGTTTTTCACTGCATAGGAGAGATGTGATGAGGCCAAATCCAGTAAAGAAAAGTTTAAAAAAAAAGATTTACCCTTACGTTTGTATTTTACAATTGCATGCAATTTTAAATGTGGGTGGGGTATACTTAAATTTAGCACAAAATAAAATACACCCACTGTTCTGAAATATTTTTCCCTTACATTTTCAAAAATGCTCCTTATTTTGGCCCTCGGAATTAGGCACTTCAACTTGGACATCTGAGACAGACCATGGCAAATGTCGCAAAATGTCCACCTGCCTCATGAAAAAAAAGTTTGCAAGTAACTTTCCATTTCTTACACACTTACAAAAATAAATGTTCTTTCCATGTCTTGCATCAGAACCAAAAAAATATATATACTTCTCATATTTCCTTTGCAGTGAGAGTTTGTTCTCAGCTTCTCTACTGTTTTCCCTTCATGATGGTACTAAAACTGATCAACAATAACAGGCCATCAATCTATGTATAAATACCAAGCTCATACACTGAAGGAGCTAGCCAGGGGGAATGAAATTAAGAAATTGTTAGCCAGCTCTTTCATCTTGGGAAATGGCATATGAGCTAGCTGATCTGAGTTCAACCACTAGTTGTGGCTTGGAAGGGGTGATGTGCGTATACCCTTACATCAAGAAAATCAGACATTCAGGTGCAAGGTGGTAGAAGTGCCATCACTGATCACTGTGCAATATCACTGCATATTAGTTTCAATAAGGAGCATCAGAAAGGAAACTAACCCTCATCTCTCAAGCCTCAAATATCTACCTAGTCCCAAAGTTCCTCTGGAATAATTATAGCCATCAGCTGTTTGAGCACATACAGGAATGATGTGTGGCAAAATGGAGAATGGGATCCTTTCTAGAAAAGGAAGGATAAGTAAGACTCAGTAAGAGATAAATAAACATTTAACAGAGAAGTTGAAGGACTTCCTAGGCTCATTACAGACTTCACCGTGAGCCTCTAGTGGACTACTTGCACAATTAACAGGGAAACACTCAAAAAGTACAGTTGTGCAAGTAAACTTATCATAACAGCACATATTCAAATAGATCAGTACTGCAGAAGATCAAAGATACATGGGACATATCCTGGCAATCAAACATCTGGCCAGTATAAAAACGCTTTTGGGTGCTTCTCTCACACAGATCCAATGGGGCAGGAGAGTGCTGGTATAAAAGGGAATCCATGGCACCAAAATTCAGTACTTTCTTGCTCCAACTAAAGGAGGCTATAACAGAAACTATGAAAATTCTGAAATTCTACACCCTTATCATAGCAAAAAGAGGGTGGAGGGCACTCCAGCCAAGGGACAGTAGTTGGGGTAAAATGCATTAAAATACACAAGGAAGGGTGGGTGCTAGTACTTCAACAGTGATCTAGCCAAACATCTACTGTTATGGTAAGTTTACATACACATCTGTATTATGTTCGTTTGTAGATCACTGTTGCCATACGCAAGGCTACATGGGATCACTACCAAAGCTTAAGCAGACAGGATGGACGACGCAGGGCACAGTATAGAAAACACTTCAAAATAGATCTAGCAAAACCTGTTCTGGCTCTGGAAAAGCCATCAGTCTTGTAATGCTTACTTTAAGTATGCACTGAAAACCAGGTTGCCACCTCCAGAATGGCTTTAGAGTATATCCTCTTTCCAAAAAGCCCCAAAACTAACACTAACTAATGCAGTGTGGTATAACATTCAGGGGTAGGGAAGTTTTTTCCATAGTGAAAAAAGCAAAATTAAATACACTGAGATAATCTAGACAGTTTGTTGAGAAACTGGTTGGCCTTGTGACCTTCATAAGAATTAGTGTCAGTTAGCGGAGTCTTTTGTTTTGTCCAACTAGTATCCGAGCTGTATATGAAAATCCAGTATGCAGAATGTAATATTTCTTCTGTTTTTGGGATGAAAAGAGAATAGTAGTAAATACACTGACTCAGAGTGAACCCCAATATTACCTTATGTGTAAAGGAACAGTTAGTTTTTAAGAGTCACTCTATCATTATGAAAAAAACAGAGATGAGCAGGCATCAAGGCTTGCCAGCTCAGACACCCTTCTGTCAAAGGTCAGACCAATGAGTAAAGCTTGCTTCCAGGTGAGAAATTTTTGGGAAAAACTAGCTGAATGTTCAAATGTAGGTAAATTTAGTTTCTCCAAAATAAAAGTCAGATCCCATGATGGAATCATCAATTTCCTAGGTGGTCTAACATGTAGAATCCCTTTTAAAAACTGACTTGAAAAGAAGTGGAAAGGTGGAGGGGGGGCGTAATGGTAGACAAGCTGAAGTAGTTATCTTGACAGAAGTTTATGATAAGCCAGAATAGTGCAATCTACAGAGGCAGTTGAGAATCAGTGGTACCCCTTTTGCCTTAGGTGGTCATGGTCTCTGATACGACACCAAGTACAAAAACGTTTGCACTTGGCTAAATTTGACTTTCTAGTACCAGGTTTTCTAGTCTGCTTTAATGCCTGTCACACACCCTTTGTAAAGAGGTGCCTAAATAGGATCAAAAACTTTAAACCAAACAGCAGAGTTCAGCTTTCAAATGTTGGGATGGACAGGAAATGCATTTTCTTGTGTGAGAAAGTCCACTCCCTGAGGAAGTTTTTGGTAATTGCCCCTGGTCAGGTGCATGACAGGGGAGAAAGTACAGTTGTACAAGAAACAAAAGCTATGTACTTACCACAATGATAGATCTGTGTTGTCTACTTCCATCCTTACTCAACGGATTGGTCTTCAGATCCAACTTCGGATCAGTCTTCAGCCACTAAAGACTTTAGATCCCAAGCTTGGGCTCTTCCCTTTACCCATAATCCCCATCCAAAGCCCAAAATTATCTCAGAGTTTGCCCAAGAATACAGACAACTCCATAACAAAAATAATGATGCTATAAAAGATCATACAAAGGTAATAACACAAAAGCTGATCAGGAGCTAAAAAGTGCACTTGAAGGGCCTTCAGAATAGGTTAATCAAAACAGGATAAAGGAAAAATTAATTCCATAATCAGGCAGTGAGATAGGTGTGAGAGGGGGTGAGGAAGGATGGAAGCAGACAACATTATGTTATTATGCTAAGTACCCAACTTTCGTATCTGATGTTGACTCTTCCAACAGTTACTCAAAGGATGGGGCAGCCTCCATTTAATATAACGGCATGGGTGGAATCATGGAAGGATATTTCAGAGGACAACTGAACTGAAATCTGCCCTGCCTCAAGTGTAAATTGTATTATTAATACGATATGAAAGTATGAACATATGACCAAGTGGCAGTTGCAGAAATGTCATCAATAGATGCTCTAGAAAAGAAAGCAGGTAAGGTTGCCACAGATCTATTAGAGTGAATTTTGATGGGTTTAGGTAAGGCTACACCCTTTTTCTTTGCATACATGTGCAGCAATGCAAGCAGACAACAGTCAAAGTGACTTTTGAAAATCCATGACCCAGTTTACTTGCCGAGAAGGGCACCAAAAGTGGATTCGTTTTTCTGAATTTCTTTGTACTGTGGATGTAAAAATGGAGCAGTCTATGAACATCTAACAAACATAACATGAGTTGTCTTTTACTGGCAAAATTTGGGAAGAAAACTGGAAGATAGATGTTTTGATTTAAAGAGGCCTAGGTAGCTACCTTTAGTAAACAGGAAGGACTGTCTCGAAGAGAAACTTTGTCCTTACAAAAAATGATGTATGGAGGTTTACAAGAAAGAGCTTGGTGTTCTGATACTCTCCTAGCAGAAGTAACTGCCACAGAGAATAAAGTTTTCTATGTTAAGTACTGGAGATCCACCTTGGCTGCAGGTTCAAACATTGGTTTAGTCAGGGTGTGATACCCCAAGGAGGGATGGGTCTCTAAGAGAAGTCTGAGAAAGGTCCCTCTTAAAAACGCTTTAGATAACCTGACGGAGGCAACTGGAGACGGATTCTCTCCAATGTGAAAGCTAGAAAAAGCTGACAATTGTGCTTTGGTAGCACAGTAGCTGGCACCATTTTGAAAAAGAAAGGCTAGAAAGTAAGACTGCTGGAAGAGGCACAGAGAAGGGTCTAAATTCCTTAAAGTAGCCCAAATACAGAGCCTTTCCCATTTGCGTTTGTAAATCTTCCTAGTAGATGGTCTTTGGAATGAAGTAAGAATGTAGATTACTTGGGAGGTGAGCCTGACTGACTAGCCATTTGAGGGTTTGAAAGTCTGGGACAGGTAGGCAGAGTGTGAGAGAAATGAGATCTGGGCTGGGATCTAGCACCCATGGAGGATGTTTCAGATGCGGCCACAGATAGGGGAATCATACTTGTCAAGGTCAAAATGGAGCAGTGAGGATCACCATGACAGTCTTCTCTAATGCTAGCTGAAGAAAGTTTGGGATTAGAAGAATCAAGGGAAGTTGCAAGAGAGACCAGGGGGGCCAAGTATGGATCAGAGCATTCCTGGGTGACTCCCCGTCCAGAGGGATTATGGCAAAAAAAACTGCTGCATTTGGTGTTGTGGGGAGGAACATACAGATTCCAGCAATGTCAGCCCTAGAAGTAGCAGATCTGATGTCAGTCTATTCCTCTGTTGCAGTATTCTTTACGAGGGAGCTGCCTGCCTCAATAACCTGACATCGGCCAGTATACAAAAGATTTTTACTACTTGGAGGTGTGTGTGGTACATCGCACATAGGCTGCTGTAGGACATAGGCCATAAAAGTAACATATGCACACACCATCCTCATAACTTTTGCCACCAGTCAGGATGCTTCACCCGTACGTACGGTCTGTTTATCGAAGTGGTTACTGTCTAGTATTTCAGATAAGTTCCCCGGTGGGGAATTCTCTACTTTTTTCACTGTGGCTAGGTTTAATGTCATCCAAGAAAGGCAAATGTCAATGTGGATGTCAAATTCTACAAAAAAACAATGTAGACGTCAGATTCCACAAAATGAATCATCAGCAGTGCCTTTTCTGTCTTGGGCCTACCCACGATCATAAATCTTGTTCTGCCAGGCCTTTGTGCCTAAAAAATTAAGTAGGTTAGCTTCCCTTTCTATTTTAGAGAATCAGTGCTTGAAACTACTTGTGAAAAGTGCTACGGAGAGTTCCTCAGGGCCTAAGGCTGTCTCGCTTGTGAAGCGGAAGGCCAAGAAGCCTAGGCCTGAAACTTCAGCTGCACCTCCTGCGGTGGACATCTCTCTTGAGGCAGTTGCTAGCCCGGAGAAACTTTCAGCCCCTATGCCCAATTTAGAGGCCCAGCCCATAACAGAGGCTGCCTTGGATCAGGATGATAGCATGTCCATCGAGGTACTGCAGGCATCCAAGTATGGATGTCCATGGGAGAGCCTAGACCTATGATTACAGAGGCCCCTAGGGGGATCTCCCAAATATTGGTTAGGGAGAATATTGATTCCAACATCATTGAAGCCAGGCCTATGTCTGGTCCTCCGACCTTACACACAGCTCATCTGCACACTAAGAAAAAAAAAAAAAAAACTAAGCATTTGTCACCTACCACTAACCCACTACAGGACTGGAAAAATTTTACACAGGGTATTTTTAATGCCCTTGTCTCTCCTAGGCCTCCTCCTGGATTTTTAGTACTGACCGCACCCTGGGTTTCTGCTCCTCAGAAGAGGGTTAGGGAAGAGGTTTCTTCCGAAGAGGAAGAAACCGAAAAGGAGTCCCTTGCTTACTCATCTCAGATGCCCTTCCCTGCTGATTATGCTTCCCCAGAGGAGAACTCCAATGGTATCAACTCACCAATGGAAGATCTCATCTTCAGTGAGACCTTGGGTAAGATGAGAGAACATTTTAAATGATATGGCTGTCCGATGTCTGAAGGTCAAAAATGGTGCTACAACTTTCAAGTGGATACTCCTAGTCTATCAGCTTAACCTCCTATCCTACCTGCCTTCTTAGATGCATTTGCATCTCCTAGCAAAACCCCGAACTCCCAGCCTCTAGCACCTAAGAAACCAAACAGATTCTACAATGTGCCTAAAGACTGTTAAGTTTCTTTTCATAGCCCCTTCTGCAATCACTGTGGCTTTCTACGTTACTTCCCTCCGCTACCCTTCTTTCCCTCTAACAAAGACAGCAAACATATGGAGAGGTCAGGCAAAAACTATACACTTCTGCCACCCTAGCCTTTAGGGCTACCAATTATCAAACACACATGACTAAATACACCTTGGAAATTTTGTCCCAACTTGAAAAATTACTTCAGATATGCCAGACTCGGATTAAAGTCCTTGGCCTCATCCCTGACTGGGCACCCTCTCAAGTGGACCGCCACTCAATAAAATGTAGCTACAATGCTGTGGAAGTGTCAGCTAGGGCAGCTGCTACAGGTTCAGTCCTGAGAATATTTGCCTGGTTGAGAATGCAACTGCTACTAGAGGACATGAAATCCAAACTCATGAATGCCCCCCTTGGCCAGTCTAGACCTGTTTTGGTCCTGCTACTGCAGGATTGTTTAAAACCTTACAGGAGAAGGGTAAAGAGATGCAGGAAGTGAAACATCCTGGTTTTCCCCGTACCAAAATTCCAAAGGAATTATCCTTCTAAACTGTGTATATTAGAAGGCAGTCATGGCCTCCTCCAGCTAATGCAAAAAAGTCTGATAAGGGACCTCAGCAAATTAGGACTCCCCAGCAAGCACCATCTCAAAAAGCATCCTTTCCAGAGAGACCAGGGTCCATCTGACTAACTGGCTCCCAAACCCCGCCCCCCCCCCCTTTCCTTCACCTTTCCCTTTCAACTCCAGCTTGGGAAAACAACACAGGATACCTGTGTGATCTCCATCATAAAAAAGGGTTATTTCATGGTATGGAATTCACTCCCACCTTTCAGGGGCGTCCCACAACCTCCCACAGACTAAATGCCACATCTTCCAAAGGTGCTGCAAGACCTGTTGGATCAAGGCACCATTCAGCCTATAACATCCAACCAAGGGAGAAACTGGTTCTACTCAAGATGTTCTTGGTACTAAGGAATGAAGGCCCATGGAGACCCATCCTGGATCTCTCCTACCTAAACACCTTCCTGAAAGTGTCTACATTCAGAATGTTCAACTTTGCAAACCATTTACCCTCTGATCACCCCATAAAAGCCTATATGGCCTCCACAGACAAAGGATGCTTACCTACACATACCCATTCATCCCAATCACAGGAAACTTTTACGATTCTCTGTAGCCTCTTTGCACTTTCAACTTACTGCCTTGCCTTCTGGTCTCTCCATTACCCGAAGGGTATTGAGGAAATGCCTAGCCCCAGTAATTTCTTTCTACAGACTTCAAGGCATTCAGGTCTTACCTTACCTGGATGACCACCTCTTTCAAGCAGTCAGTCCAAAAGCATTAGAGTACAATCTAAGCTCTGTCATCTCCATCCTACAATCTCTGGGTTTCAAAATAAACTACCAAAATGTGTTTTCCCCATCTTAGGACCAGTTATTTCTGGGATGCAGCATACAGACGGACTGTATGAAGGTCCCTCTTCCCACTCAGAAGGCTCAGGAGCTCACCCCCCTTTTTCCAAAGCCTCACCCCACTAACTCACATCACTGCCAGGACCTTTCTCAGAAGCCTGGGCTTCATGGCATCCACCATCCTAATGAGTCCTCTGGCAGAACTGCACATGAGGAAAGTATAATGATTCCCGAAATCAGTGTGGATGCAACATGCACATCCACTCGAGTTCCCAGTTCCCTTTCTCCCTTGCCTGAAGACGGAGATTGTCTGGTGGATTCAAAACTTAACTGCCAACCCAGGTCTCCCACTCCATCCTCTACCACTGGTCCAGGAGATGTTCACAGACATCTCAGACACAGATTCACTTTAGAACATCGAAAGCTCATAACACTGAAATTCAAAACATTTGAGACCAAAAATCTTGAAAATTCAACATACTGAAAAAACTCAAAACACTGAATCCCGTAACATTGAAAAAACATAGGAAACCAACATTTAATATATGCCAGCACAACTACATACACAACCCCCCCCAAAAAACCCCACATATTACACTTCTCCAAACAGCAGGGGGGGCAAGCCCCCCTGCGCCACCCACACCCCTGCTATTTAAATGTATAAACTCCGAGATTGCACTACATATAAAATGGCAAACATACCATTCTGCATTTCATGATTGTCTGTTTAAAAAACAATCCTCAACCTTCTCTTAGAAACACTACTTCACTGTTAAAACATTACTATACATCTCTCTGATACTTACCGGAGTTTATTAGGTAACTTCAGTTATGTTCCCTTCTGACTTGCTGTACTACAATATAACACATCTTAGTGTAGTGCGATCTCGGAGTTGATATATTTAAGTAGCAGGGGGTGGGGGTGCAAGGGGGCTTGTCCCCCAGCTTATATTTGAAGAAGTGTAATATGTTTTTTTTGTTTCTGTATGTAGTTGTGCTGGAATATAGTACATGTTGCTTTCGTCTGTTTTTTCAATGTTCTGGGATTCAATGTTTTGAGTTTTCAAGATTTTGGTCTCAATGTTTTGAATTTCAATGTTATGGGCATTCAATGTTCTAAAGTGAATCCCTCAGACATAGGATGGGGAGCAGCTTTCAGCTCCATAAAAGCACAAGGAAACTGGTCCCCCTCTCAAAGAAGGGAACACACATCAATATAAGAAATGAGGCCACTACTGCTGGCTCCTCAGACCTTTCAATCCCACTTCATTCCAGGCCCTCTAAAAAAAAAAACTTTAAAAGACAACATGACTGTTCACTGGTATGTGAACAAGCAGGGAGGGACAAAGTCATATCTCCTTTGCAGACTAGCTCTGCAAGTGTGGGAACTGGTGGTCAAAGCTCAGACTCCTCTCCAAGCTGTGTATATCCCCTTCCAGCCAGAATGTAGTGGCAGACACTGAGTAGGTCTGACACACAATCCCACAAATGGATGCTTCACAGGGAAGTGTTACTAGACATTGCCCACAGATGGGGTACTTCACAAATAGTACTTTTTGCCCACAGATGGGGTACTTCACAAATAGAACTTTTTGCCTCCCCATGAACAGACAGCTTCCACGATTTTGTGGCAGAGATCCACATCCTCTGGTCTGGAAGGTGGACGCCCTCAGCTTTTCATGGAAGGTGATGTTTCTGTATGCATTCCCCTCCCCCTCCTCTCATTCCAAAAGTACTGCTAAAGACTCCGCAGGACAAACCAAAAATCTTGATGGTGACCCCCTTTTGGCCAAGACAGCATTGGTTCCCCTACTCCTGCATTTAGCCAAGGGAATCACAAGTTACCCCACACAGTGGACCCTCCCACACAACACAAAGGAACTCTAATCCATCTCCACTTGTCTTCTCTTCAGCTGATGTTATGGGTGATACGGTTTTAATTCCTTTCAGATACCTTTTTTCAGACGATGTGCTTAGGGTTCTGCAGAAGGCCAGGAACCCAATACTAGAAAATCTTATTTATCCAAATGGAAGAGATTTTCAATTTTGTGTCTTTCTCGTAACCAGGACCCACTTGCAGTGGAAGTCCCACTGGTTCTCTCATAACTGTGTGAATTGCTGGATGCTGGCTTAACTCTTCAGTAAAAGTGCACCTGTCAGCAATTTCTTCATGTCTGCCTCTTCCTCCACCTTTAGCCTCTAGATTTGAGGCTAAACAATTCTTAGGAGGAGTCCTTCACACAACCCCCCCCCCCCAGGAAACTTGTTCCAACCCCCCCTGGGATCTTAACTTTGCATTTGAGAAACTGACCCTAGCCCCTTTTAAGCCGGCAGCTTCTGCTTCCTTGAAATACTGCTCCTTTTGCTGACTGCACTAACCTCAGCCAGAAGGGTTTCTGAATTATGGCTTTCCCTTTGTTTCTTGGTGTTCCACAAAGACAAAGTGCCTCTCTGTACCAATCCTACCTTTATGCCTAAAGTGGTAAATGAGTTATCCCTCAACCATTATATTCATTTACCTACCTTCTTCCCTACTCCACAAAACTCAGCAGAAAGGATTCTGCACACTTTGGATCTGCACAGACAGCTTAGGTTCTACCTTGACAAACAAAGAATATCAGGATATTTGACCAGGTATTTGTCTCATTTCACCCAAGAGCTTTAGGACTTCCTGTCTTCTAAACACACCATTTCCAGCAGGATCAAGAAAGCTATTTCCTTCTGCTATGAGAACCATGGAAAGAGCCTTCCTTCGGCTATGAGTCCCATGGAAAGAGCCTCCCTTCCCCTGTTAAGACACACACTGCCAGGGCTGTTGCTTCCTCAGGCACCTTCTTCAAAGGACCGGGAACTAACTCCATTCTGGAGGCAGCTACCTAGTCTTCAGTCCATGCCTTCACCAAACATTACAAACTGGACAACATCTCCAAATCTAGGGCAGGGTTTGCCAGGGCTATTCTCCATGGTTTCATGGAGAACTCCACTGCCCCTACCCTCCTCCTAATGAGCTTTGGTACTCTTCATCATGTAAAGACCACTGCAACAGAGGAATAGGAGGACATAGATTAGTTGTGTAAAATCTTACCATAAAGGTATATGTCCTTATCTTCTCTGTTGCAGTATTCCATCCCTGCTAAGATGAGGCAGTTGTCCAGGTAAGGATAAATGTGAATTCCCTGAAATCTGCAGAAGGAAACTACTGGAGCAAGGAATTTTGGAAAAAAAAAAAAGAAAGAAAAAGAAAAAACTTGCAGCCATACAATGTCTAAAGTGTAAGAATGTTAAATTGAAAGAGTAATTCAGACACAAACATTTTAAATAATGCATGATGTTTTTGCCAAAAAGGATATGAGGGTTAAGTATCCTCGAGATCCAAAGTCACTAAAAGGCCTGGTTTGGAAGTAAGGGTGAAAAACTAAGGTCAACAGTTTGAACTTTGGAATTTTTATAAAAGTGTTTAAAACTGAAAGATCAAATACTTTATCTCTTCTTTCTTGCTTACTAGAAAAATCCTGGAGTCAAATCCCTTTCCCCACTGGGACCTGGGAAACAAGTTCTAGGACTAAATTGGAGTAAGTAAATAGGTTTAATTCTTTGGATGACAAGGGATTCCTGAATTTTTCTGGGGGAATTCCCATTACTATTTGTAATCACTGGATTATTTCTAGCACCCAAGCATCTGATGTTATTTCCTTCCAATAATTTAGGGCAACAGCCACGTTGCCTCTTGTTTGATGGGATGGCCAGGGTGGGAAGAGATGTTTAGACGGTCATGCACTTATTATATTGGGTGGACCCCTGGGGAGCCACTGTTTTTTTTCTTATTGTCCCGACATTTCTTCTTGTATTGCTACTTTCCAGAGTTTTGTTACTCTGATTTAAAAGGCTTTCTGAAAAAAGACAGAGGGCTAAGGGGACAAGTCCTACTACACTTGGATATTGTTGATAGAAAGTTGTTTTATTCCCTGCATTATTTTAACCTTTCTTCCAGGTGCTTTAATAATTCAGCAGAGCAGCCACCAAATAGGACATCTTTCTCTAAGGAGGGCATTAAATATTTGGGATTTAATTCATTGCTTCCTGCAACAGTATAATCATTGTGAAAGCAGACTTCCTGCATATCCTGCATGAGTACACTCATCACTGGGCCCCTATCAGTTGATAGAGTTTTCAGAAGCTCAAACTCAATATGGTCAAGACCATATGATCTACTTTCTGAAAACTCAAAAGTTTTTGAATGGAGATTGCAGTACAGCGAGGATCAGGAAATGTATCCTTTTCCTCACTATAGTGCGATCTTGGAGTTGGAATATATAATTTGCAGGGGGTGTGGGGGGGGGTCACACACAGCAATCACTGTGAAAATATTTTCATATATAAATGCTCTTTAAAACAGTTACGATTACTACCTATATTTTCATAACTGCATTAATTTCTTAAAATATGTGTGGCCTACAGAAGAGCAAACAATGCCATCTTATACAAAACATTAAGGCAGCTGGTGTTGCCACTGATGCATACTATCCAACACAAATGGTTTTGTAGATTAATATTGTTTTGAAATGTAAATTATATGCGTAATTTAAATCATATCAACACTTCAGGGTATGTTTTGTTACTAGAAATGCAGAAGAAAAACTAGAAAACTCGGAATTGGAGAGAAGTAAACTGTGTGTATATGATATAGAGATGTATATATTTTGTTTGCAACTATATCTACACACACACACACACACACACACACACACACACACACACACACACACACACACACACACACACTCTTTGTTGTCTGGCTCTCAGTCTGTACATGCCCACACATAGGTGTGCTTTTTACTAGGCAAATTGCAGTGCTAATCTAGGGCTTATGATGCGTTGTACAAACACCCAGAAAACGCAACTTTCTTATAAAATAAGGCACAGCAGCTCCCTGTAGCAGAAATTAGTTAACATTAGCAAGCTTGAAGGTAATAAACATGAGTAAAAATTCCATATGGGGGAGTGGGCCAAGGAGGAGGGAGGCGTTACTGTTTTAGTGACCTCAGCCTCAAAACATACAACTGTTTAAGAACTTACTATAACAATAGATGTCCAAATTAATCACTGCTGCAGTATTGCTCACATGTAGAGGCATCTTGGCAAGAATACAGTACATCTGGCCAGAACACCAAAGCATGGGCATCTTCCTTTCACTCTGTGTATCTGCCTCATGACCCAGATATGAGGGTGCATGCTACTACTTAAGGGATGTATAGGCGTAAAGCTCCTCAGAACTTTCTTGCTCAAGGCAGACAAGAAATTAGACAAAAAACACAGGTCCACCCACACCAAAAATAATGTGGGGGTGTAGATATTGCACCAGTGATCAAGTCAGGGAACTACAGTTATAGTAAGATCTTACACAACTGTACTATGCCCATCATATGATTACTGTTGCACTACTACTCAAATAAGGCAAGATTACCAAAACATTTAGATTATTTTGGAGGAGAAATGAAGCATGGAACTGGAGTCCAGCATCTCTTGAAAAATGAACCTGTCAAAAGACAGTTCTGACAATGGACATGGCATTAATTTTATATATTTGGTAAAAGTGTGAATGGAAGAGTGTGCGTCTAACTTCAAAGATGGTCTTTTAATCCAAACCCTTAAAAAAAGCACCCTAAGAGGCAACAATCCTGGTAGAATGAGTTTTGATCTGGCCTGGAAGGGATTTTCCATGAAAGGAATAACAGAAGTTAATAGTGAAATAAATCCATCTGAAGATTAGGTTCATACTAGGCTATCTGCCCTAGGGCATTTATAAGCCCAGCCAGAGTGTGTGTGGCTTTCGCCACCCATTTTAAATTAATTTTGCTATGCCCTTTTTCGAGGTTAGTATACTGTGCCTCTGTCTAACAGTGACACAGAAGTGATACCCGGGATAAACCTACGATCTCCCATCCACTCATCAAGATTCCTCTTGAAGAGAGTCAATGAGGGACTCTGCCTAACCTGGACTGGGATTTTATTCCAGAGTGAAGGGAGCCTCTGAGTTATGAAATCTGTCCCTCCAGCATGTCCTATTTATTTTAGTGCTGAGGTTCAAGTCTCTCGAGCGCGTGGCTCGATGGGATTTGGATTTTCTGAGGTGCAGCATGTCCCGTGTGGCTCGATGGGATTTGGATTTTCTGAGGTGCAGCATGTCCATTAATTCCAGGTTGGACATGGCTTTATACGTCAGGCACAGATCGCCTCTGAGCAGGTGGTATGCCACTGAGTAGAGCTGGAGTTTCTTTAACCGGGCAGCATATGGCATCTGTTTGAGCCCTTTGATCCTCTTGGTGAGATACTTTTGGGGTCTTTCCAGTTGCTGCAGGTGTCTGGTAAGGTACATCCCAAAAGGGGCATTGTACTCAATTATGGGCCTGATGAGGGATGAGTAAAGAGCCACGATGACCTCCCCTGATCTAGATGTGAATCCCTTCATGATTAGGTGGGGGCTATATAAAATGTTTTTCTAACCACTTTGGCCACGTGGTTGTCAAATGAGAGATTGCTATCAACTTGGGTCCCCAATTACTTCTTCTGTACTTAATGGATTACCACCTATGTGGTAATTTGTGGGCACTTTGTTTTTGCCAAAAGGGATGACTATACACTTTTTCGCGTTGTCAGGCCATGGCTCTGGCACCAGTTGTCTGTTTCTATGAGGCCCTTTTGGAGGATGCTTGTCGGCTGGAGAGTCGATTATGGCGCCCAGTTCGCAGTCATCTGCGAACTCGGTCAGCCACAGTCCTTCCGTGTTGGCCTGTACCTCCGAGAAATATATACCGAACAAGAGAGGTCCCAAGACTGAGCCTTGTGGGATGCCACTTGTAACTGGTTTGGAGTCTGACATGGCTCCAGCAATTCTAACCATGTGGGTTCTGTCCTTGAGCCAGTTTGCAACCCATCTAGTGATATAGGGGTTTATATTTAAGCTGGTGAGCTTATCTATAATGCCTGAGTGGGGTATTGTATCGAAGGCTTTTGTGAGGTCCAGGTAGGCTGTGTGAACCACCTTCCCCTAGTCAATGGCCTTGGTGACTGTTTCAAAGAAGTTGACCAGGTTTAAGAGGCAGGATCTGCCCTTAAAGCCGAACTGGGTAGGATCTAGTGTCTGTAGGTCCCCAATATCTTTATTTATGAGGTCCACGATGATCCTTTCCATAGCTTTGCAGACCAAGCTAGTCAGGCTTATGGGGCGATGGTTTCCAGGATCCGTTGAGGCACCACCTTTGTGGAGAGGGACCACTGTTGCTGTACGCCACTCTTTGGGTACATATCCTGTAGTAAAGGCTGAGATTGAACAGTAGTTTATGTTTAGGTTTAGCTCTTCTTGGAGTTCATGTAGGACACAGCCCGGGACACCATCTGGTCCCATTGATGCTGTGTTTTTTGCTTTGGAGAGGGTGGCTCTTAACTTAGCATCTGAGATGTCAGGGGGGCAGCACTCTGCTGGGATAGATATTTGCCCTTTTGGTGGGGAGGGGGGGGGAGAGGTTTGTGCTGAACCTGTCAGCTAGCATGTTGGCAATGTCTGTGGGTTCGTTGTATTTTTTGTCATTTTGGACTAATTCTGAGCATATCTGGGAATTCCCACCCAGGTTACTAACATAACTAAAGAAAGCCTTGTGATTATCCTTAGTGTCCTGTGCAATTTTTCTCTCGAAGCTGGCCTTAGACTATTTTATGAGTGCCCGTAGTTTTTTGCTAATACTGATCAGAGATGCCTTCCCTTTTTGGGATTTTGCTCCATCATGTAGTAGCTTCCTCCTTCTATTGTATAGTTTGTTTATGGCTGGGGTCCACCAGACAGGACGTCTGCCTTTGGAGGATTGGGTCTTGGTTTTATTTGGGATTGCATGATCCATGCATTCCTGAAGGTGTTCATAGAATGCGTTTATAAAGGATTCTGCGGTCTGGGCCGTATTTTCCACAGGCCCAGGGGCTTTGAAGGATTCCACCTCGATTTTGAGGAGTGTGAAATTTGCTTTAGAGAAGTTTTTCACTGTGGTTTTCTGGGCAGGGGGTGGGGTCGGGATGTGAATATCCAGTGAGATTAGTTTATGGTTGGATCTTACCAGTGAGGGATACATTTCTGGTCTGGAGCATAAAGTCCCCATGTTGGTGATGATCAGGTCCAGTAGGTTTTCCCCTCTTGTGGGAGTGGTAACAAGTTGTTCATAGCATTTGAGTTTATAAATTCTAAGAACCTTTGGGCTAGGGTGTTGTAGCTAGAGTAATGCTCCCAATCTGTTTGGGTAGTTGAAGTCGCCCAATATAATGGTGTTTGGAGAGACCTTCATATTTTCCAGTGTTCTCAGGAAGGCCGAGTGGGGTTCCTGGGTTTGGGAGGGTGGTCTGTAGCGGGCTATAAACTGGAAGGCAGTTTTACCCACTGTTAGTTGCACATGGATAGTCTCTGATGCTTCGTGCTCTGCCACCAACCTGGAGGTATGGGTATCTTTGACTAATATTGATACTCCCCCTCCTTTTGTGGTTCGGTCCAAGTTTTGGGGCCGAAAAGCATGGTATGAGGTATAACCTGGTAGTGCTGGGGTGCTCTTGGGAGCCTTGAACCAGGTTTCTGTTACTGCACAGATATCAATGTTCTCCATGCTAAGGAGAGTTTCGAGTGCATGCATCTTGAGGTTTAGACTTCTGGCGTTGAGTAGCATTACTCTTAGTCTGGCCTGGAAGCTGGACTCCAGTTCCATGCTTCATTTCTCCTCCAAAATGGCCTGCTTGAGAACAGTGAAACCTAGCCTTTCACCTTGAAAGCAGATTAAAAGCGGATTCGATTTTTTGATAGTCTTAAATTTTGTCCAGATAGGACCTAAGCTGTCAATGAACATCCAGCAAATGCAGAATTCTTTTCTCCTTATTTTAAGGTTTGGGGAAGAGCCTCAGGACAAGAAAGGTGTGTGTGTGTGTGTGTGCGTGTGTGTGTGAGAGAGAGAGAGAGAGAGAGAGAGAGAGAGAGAGAGAGCGCTACATGCGTGTGTTCTTGACAACCTTGTTTGTAAGCAAGATTTTTGCCTCCAAGGAAGTTATGTATGTGCATCTCTCACATGCTATAAGAGTTTCTTTAAGGACTGAAAGGCTGATTTCAAAAGAATTGCTACATTGTCTTAGGCTGGCCCTATCTACCAAGCTAGCCACAGAAAAATTAGGAAATTGCATATCCATGTTGTCAGGTCCTGTATTAGAGTTGGAATATTATGGTTTATGGACCTGGTTTTACAGGTGTCACCTGAGTGGTGTCCAGGTTTAAAGCTAGATGTTAGACAGTGCTATAATCTAGTATCAGTGCTGTTTGATGCACTAATTACCCTAAGCTTAGCTTTGTGCAAAGTCTTTGTGTTGCAAGTTAAATTCCTAAATAGTAGCTTTATGGATAATTTTATAAATTAAGCATTTGCTACTAATACAGGGCATTGCTGACTACCACTGTGCGCCAAGCAGCTCCATATAAATGCACCTAATTTATAGCGGATAGAAAAAAAAAGATGAAAACTTCTGCGCTCTCTGGCCTTTAAATTGACTATAGTTTGAGCTCCCTGGAGTACGTCCCAAAACCTTCTGCCACAAGAGAGATAATCCTGGAATTTCCTAATGTAAAAAGATAGCAAAAGTAATTAAGTGCAAATTAACATCAAACAACTAAGCCCTTAAAAAAGGCCCTCTGGTTGATGAAACAATCTCACTTTATACCCCCCTATGCTTTTCCCAACTGACAGATCAGGCCACCTTTCTACTCCTACTAGGACTGCAATCGCAGTCTTTTTAATGTAAACACACACCTTATTTAGCAAAAAGCGAAAAGGTATCAAACAAATCAAACTAGCTGCAGCAAGTTATTCTCACGCCTGTTTGTGTGCCCCAACTCAGTCAGACCAGGCTACCTTTCTACTCTCACTAGAATTGCAGTCAAAGTCCCCTTAAACGTAGAAACACAATTTAGTTAGCCAAAACTGAATAGGTACTAAAAACAAATCCAACAACTAGCTACAAGTAATTAAGTAATTACAAGGTGATTCAAAAGCAGTCAAGCAATGAGGAAGATGCAGACAATTTAAGGCAATGTTTAAGTACAAGTACGGCCTAAAGGGAGGGCATTCCCAGTTTTATCTGTCAGTAGCCAGTAAAATGAGAAGATAAGACTGGGAGGAGCTTGTATGGCCAGGTATACAGAAGATGAGACTGGGAGGAGCCAGATATACAGTTGGGGTGGGCAGCTCAAAAGTACAATAGGAAAAGGCTGGGTGGGTTGGAAAAATTTTGGAGAGAGCCAGTAAAAATACAATAAAATGAGAGCCCACTCAGAAATAATTAAAACATCTTGGCACAGCACAGAAACCACTTTCAAATATTATAGTATAAAAGCACTGGAACTATAAAAATGCCTTCAGTCAATAGCTTTAACTTCAGACATAGAGCAAACAGGAAATTCACAAAACTGATTTAAATGGCAAGATAAGTGCAGTATTTTAAATATAATGGAAATGTCCTTCCTTGGATGTAAAATTCAGCTTAAATGCTTTGTTTTCAAGCTTACAACAGTCCCAAGACCAAAATGGACGATTGCTTGGGTAATGCAATATACGAGGTTGGCTGGGTTAACTACCATAAGCTCTAGTTACAACTTACACAATTGGCCAAAGATGGCTTTTTGTTTTATGTTTGAAACGTTAAAACGCAATTAAGTACAAACTGGAGTAAAAAACGTAACTTGTACAATAACCAAAAAGTACAGTTTTGTACCTACCATAAATGTAGATGTCCGAACTGGATAGCATCTGCAGTCATAACAAATGGGTTGTCCTGTCGTCAGGCAGCCCTTCGGTCGGCCGGATTCCAAAGTCTGGGTCCGGCTTCGGCTGATGTCGCACTTCACCCGACATCATCTCTGCTGGTCTTCAGGTATAAAGGCATCAGCCGACGCCATTTTCCTCAGTGTTTCTTGCCCCAGATGCCAATTGCCCTCTTGGAAAGCTAAATTTTGGATAAATGCCAATGTTTCCAAAATAGTAGAAGGCAAACACAAAAAATAAACATGTATGTACATATCAATAGTAAATCCAAACTGGAGTCACCACACGGAAAAGTCAAGTAAAAACGTTCTTTATTTTTCCATAAAACCACACATAAAACCACACAAGCGCTTTCACCTGATGAAGCGTAGTACATCTACGTGAAAGCGCTTGTGTTTGATTTACTATTGATATTTTGGCTCTTTTTTCTGAACGGAGTCTTTGTTTTGTTGCGGCAGTTCTTCATATATATGTATGTACATATATACAAACAAATACACCATAAGAGACTCCCCCCCCCCCAGCTAGCTATTAGGAGGGTAAATACCCTAGGAGTACCGTAGAGGGGAAGGAGGGAGGGTAATCCTGACTGCAGATGCTATCCAGTTCGGACATCTACATTTATGGCAGGTACAAAACTGTACTATGTCCTTCATGGATGCATCTGCAGTCATAACAAATGGGTAGAATACCATAGCCAAACTAGGGGAGGAGGAATAATAATTATGGTGTAGTCAGGATCCCTTGCAGTACAGCAGTGGCAAACCCTGCTCGGGATCTAGAATATAGAGGTAAATTATAATGCTTGGCAAATGTATGCACGGAGGTCCAAGTAGCCGCCTCAATAATGTCCTTGGTTGCCACTCCTCTTAAGAAAGCTGTGGTAGTGGCTGTAGCCCTTGTAGAATGAGGTCTTATGTTCTGTGGAATTGGTTTTCCATGGTAGGAGTAACAGAATCTTATGCAATTTCCTATCCATTTGGAGATTGTCTGTTTGGAAATTGCTTTTCCTTCCCTTCCTGTTGCATAGGCTACAAAGAGCTGGTCAGTTTTTCTGTTACCTTTGGTTCTGTCCAGGTAGTAGCGTAACTGTCTATGTACATCCAAGGTATGCATTATTCTTTCACCTCTGTTTTGTGGATTGGGAAAGAAGGTAGGTAGGTGGATTGCCTGGTTTAAAGACACTCTGGATACCACCTTAGGCATAAATGTAGGATTAGTTCTCATGGACACCCTATCTTGATGGAAGATTAGGAAGGGTTGCACTGCCATTAAGGCCTGTAGTTCCGAAACCCTCCTTGCTGAAGTAATAGCCAGTAGGAAAGCAGTTTTCCATGACAGGTGTTGTAGATCTGCTGTTGCTGCTGGTTCAAACGGAGGGAGTGTCAACTTTTCTAGTACAAAATTCAAGTCCCATGCTGGTAATGGTGGTTTCCTAGGAGGTTTTACATTCTTGATCCCTCTGAGGAACTGCCTGAGTAGAGGATGTGAAAAGACAGGAGGATCAGAGCTGTATTCTGCTGAAATAGCTGATGCATGTATCTTGATGGAGGAATAGGACAGGCCTGTATGTAGAAGCTCTGCCAAGTACTCCAGAATGTTAGCAATATCTACGTTCGACACATCTTTTCCTCTTTCAGTACTCCAAATGACAAACCTTTTCCATTTTCCTGCATAGTTCCTTCTTGTTGAAGGTCTGCGGGCTTCAAGGATAATGTCTTTAACCCTTTGTGAAAGGTTTGGGTTAGTTACTGCTATGTGATGTTCCAGGCAGTCAGTTGCAAGGTTTTTAGGTTTGGATGTATGATGTTGTAGTTGTTCTGAGTTAACATCAGAGGCATCAGGGGTATTGACCACATTTTCTCCCGAGACATGGTCCTCAGCAATGGGTACCAGTGTTGTCTTGGCCAGTTCGGCGCTATCAGAATTATCCTTGGACGTTCCTCTTTGATTTTCAGTAGTACCTTGTGCATCAAGGGAAGAGGTGGAAATGCATATGCTGTCAGGCCTTTCCAGCTGAAGGATAGAGAGTCCACCTTCCATGCAAGTGGGTGGAATGTCCTTGTGCAGAATTTTTGAGCTGGTGATTTTGTGGGAAGCGAATAGATCTATTTGTGGCATTCCCCATTTCTTTGTGATGGTCTTGAAGATGTCCGGGTGTAGCATCCATTCGTGAGCATCCGAGGTGGTTCTGCTTAAAATGTCTGCTAGGGTGTTCTCTTTTCCGTACAAATATTGCCTGTAACTGGATGTTGTAGCTGAGAGCCAGATTCCAAAGGTCCAAAGTCATTCTGCATAGGGGTAAGAATGAGTGCCTCCCTGTTTGTTGATGTACCACATGACTGTGGTGTTGTCTGTCCTCATCATCAAATGACCTTCTTTGAGGAATGGTCTGAATTTTAGGATTGCCAGTTTTACTGCCAGCATTTCTTTTTGGTTTATGTGCAGGTGCAGCTGGTCCTGAGTCCACAGTCCTTGTACGCATTTGTCCATCATGTGTGCCCCCCATCCTAGGTCTGAGGCATCCGTTGTGATGGTTTGGTTTGCTCGAAAGTTGTGGAAGGGTAAGCCTGGGTTTGACTGGCATGCCCGAGCCCACCATAGGAACTCCTGTTTTAAGCATGGGATCAGTGGTACTTCTGTTTCTAAGCTGTGACTGTGTTGAGACCATAAATTCTTTAGGTACCACTGTAACTTTCTCATATGCAGTCTGGCATGTGGGACCAAGATTATGCATGATGCCATGAAGCCCAAGGCCTGCAGAACTTTTCTTGCTGTTAGTTTGTTCTGTTTTGTTAATGCCAAGAAGTAAAGAGGGAGTTCTTTTGTTTTTCTGCAGTTAGGAATGCCATCTGTTTTACTGTGTCCAATTCCGCCAAGAAAGTTCTTGTCTGGGATGGTGTCAGCCTTGACTTTTGTAAATTGACTGTGTATCCCAGGGCTTGAAGCAAGTAAATGACCCTTTGTAAATCTGTTGTCAGCTTGCTTTTGTTGTCCGCTTGTAACAGGCAGTCGTCCAGGTATGGATAAATTTGGATTCCCTGTACTCTGCAGTGAGCGATTACTGATGCCAGGCATTTTGTGAATACTCTGGGCGCAGTAGATAAGCCAAAGGGCAATGCTGAGAATTGATAATGCTCTGATCCTGCAGTTATCTTCTGCAATTTGGTCGAATGGGGACGTGCAGGTATGCCTCCTTGAGATCTAGAGTTACCAGCCAACACTCCTTGCCCAGCATGGGAAGAAGTTGCTGTAGGGTCAGCATTTTGAATTTTGGGACAATGATGTATGTGTTTAAGATGGACAGGCCGAGAATAGGTCTCCAGTTTTTCTCTTTTCTTGGTACTAGGAAGAGTATGGAGTAGAATCCTTTGCCCTGTTCTGTTATTGGTTCCCTTTCCACAGCTCTCATCTTTATTAATTCCGCTATCTGATGCAGGGCTTCTATTTTTTGATTTGGGGGCAGGTTTGGCATTCCTCTTTTTACT
The DNA here is from genome assembly GCF_019279795.1 of Protopterus annectens. Lineage (NCBI taxonomy): Eukaryota > Metazoa > Chordata > Ceratodontiformes > Protopteridae > Protopterus > Protopterus annectens. Next base: position 604,843,183 of record NC_056750.1, on the reverse strand, counting down.
GGTAAAGTGTGGAAGTGGAACCGGTAGCCTTGGTCTATGGTTTGCAAAATCCACTTGTCTTTTGTAATATAGTGCCAATTTTTCGAGAATAAGGCTAACTTTCCGCCTAATGGTGCTGCTATTTGCTCCCTGGTAGGCGGAGTCAGAGCCAAGTCACTGTGATTGTCCTGTTGCAGTGGCAGTGGTTGTGTCTGTGCCTCGGTTATTGCCTTGGGCAGGTTCCCCAAATAGACTGGCCTTATCCATAGGAGCATCCAATAGCTTAGCTTTAACATGATCCGGCAAGACCTGTTCTTTCAACCATGCATGCCTTCTTATAACTGTGCCAGTCATGGCTGATCTAAATGAAGCCTCCAGTGCATCATAGCCACATTTTAAAGAATGGTTACTAACCTGTTGGATGTTATTCACCATTTCTAATACATATTTCTTATCTAAAGATTCATCAGAGGACAGCTTTTTAATTAACTGATCAAGCATAAACTCTTGGTATTGGATCATGTGGAACTGACAGTTTAAAGCTCTAGCTGAGAGAGTAGCAGAGGTGTAGACTTTTTCCCCCCCATCTCTCTAAGGACCTGGATTCCCTTTCAGAGGGAATAGGGTTTTGCTGTGGTCGAGGCTACTGCCTTAGGCCCCTGGGATATAGTTTCGGGTCTGCAAGTGGGGCCTTGTATAGGTGGTGATGAGTGTCTGGCACCCTGTAAAATCTATCTGGTTTGGCAGGGGCTGGAGGTAAAGAATCAGGTGCAGTGCAGACATCATTAAATGCATCGTCCACAACAGATAGGACAGGAGGTATAGCTAAGGGCCTATGTTGTGGTAAGTGCAGAAAAGTCCTAAGCCTTTTCTTGAATCTGAGAAATCTTGTCCCTGCCATTGGAATTGTTCTCTCATGGCATGTAAGGTTTCCCCAAAGGAGAATTCCTCTGGTGGAGAGGCAGCTGGAATGGATTCTTCAGCATCTGAATCTTCATAATTGGAGAAAGGAGCCTCTGGCTGGTCTGTAATGTCTGAGTCATCCGCAGAATCATCAGAGGACACAGGCTCGGGGGGGCTCTGCTCTAGGTCTCTTTTCTGGGGGCTGAGAGGCCCTGTCTGGGTGAGATTGGGATCCCCTAATTAAGGATATTAAATCTTCTGCCAGAGTAAGCATTTGTGAACTAGAAGTGGGCCTGAGTGAGGGAGGTTTAACAGGCACTGATTTAGCTGATTTGGCTGCTTTAGCCCTGGCAAAGGCCTTAATAGACATGGCTGCAGGAGGCCTAGCAGCACCATGTGCTGGGGTAGAGATATCCAAGGGGATGGTGTCTGATAGATCAGTAGGAACCACAGTTGTAGGCAAAATTTCTGAGGCTAGTTCAGGTAAGGTAGCAGGAGCCTCAGTAGTACTGATGGATTCGGCTGTAGATTGACCAGTTTTCTCGGTTTCGGCCGAAACAGAGACACTCGCGGCTTGCTTAACCGTGGTTTCGTCCGAAACCGCGGACGAGTGTCTGTCTTTTTCTTTGCGTTTTTTAACAATTTGGGGAGTCGGAGGATCCGACGGCATAATGTACGCAAAATCTGAGCCGAAAAACTGTTCAGCAAACTCCAACCGACGCCTAAGCGTTCGTCGGTTGAAGGAAGCACAGGCCGAACAGGCTGCTACGTCGTGGTCTGGGCCTAAGCAAGGCAAACAGTAAGAGTGGAAATCTTTATGAGGTATTTGTTTCCCACAAGTTAAACAGTTATTGACTTTTTCTGACATCGGCTGAGGCAAGAAAGAGTCCCCAACGGGGTACTTAGCTTTTTAGAAGTCTTTGAAGTAGTATTCGGTAGTAGTAATCTCTGGATCTGACCGACCGGCACTTGCGAACAGCTTCTGCTTCGGGCGCCACGCGGCAAGAAAGACTGGGGAAAATGGCGTCGGCTGATGCCTTTATACCCGAAGACCAGCAGAGATGACGTCGGGTGAAGTGCGACATCAGCCGAAGCCGGACCCAGACTTTGGAATCCGGCCGACCGAAGGGCTGCCTGACGACAGGACAACCCATTTGTTATGACTGCAGATGCATCCATGAAGGACATCAAAAGTATCCAACGGACTCTGAGAAGCAACAGATAAAAAAGACTGAAGAAGTTTAATATGAAGCACTTTTCATTGCCGTGCTACGGCAACTTCATCAGATAATTACACACAAATTTCCTTCCAAGTTTAAGTAATAAATCAAATCACATGATTAGCTGTCAGCCGTTTTAAAACGTCACAATTCGTTCAAAATACAAATGTAAAGTAAAATGTAACATTTTTTTACATGTTAACTTGAATTCCAACAAAAAAGTACAGTTTTGTACCTACCATAAATGTAGATGTCCGATAGGTATGCATCTGCAGTCATCACATCTGGGTTGTCCTGCCTCAGGCAGCCCTTCGGTCGGCCGGATTCCAAAGTCTGGGTCTGGCCTCGGCTGATGTCGCACTTTCCCCGACGACAGAGCGCCTGGGATATAAAAGCATCAGCCGACGCCATCTTCCTCAGTTTTTCTTGCCCCAGATGCCAGGTGCCCTCTAGGAAGGCTAAATTTGGATAAATGCAATAAAATTCCAAACATTTGCAAAAATATATATGTACATGTATATACAAACAAATACACCATAATAGATTCCCCCAGCTAGCTAAAAGAGGGGTAAGCACCCTAGGAATACCACAGAGGGGTAGGAGGGAGGGTAAACCTGACTGCAGATGCATACCTATCGGACATCTACATTTATGGTAGTACAAAACTGTACTATGTCCTTCAAGGATGCATCTGCAGTCATCACATATGGGTAGAATACCATAGCCAAACTGGGGGTGGAGGAACTAAATGAAGGATGGTGTAGTTAAGATACCCTGCAGGACTGCCATAGCAAAACCTGCTCTGGATCTGGAGTATAAAGGCAAATTGTAATGCTTGGCAAATGTATGCACGGAGCTCCATGTAGCAGCTTCTAAAATGTCTTTGGTAGCCACCCCTCTTAGGAAGGCTGTGGTGGTGGCTGTGGCTCTCGTGGAATGAGGTCTAATGTTAGCTGGCACAGTCTTTCCATGAAAGGAGTAACAAAAACAAATGCAATTTCCTATCCATTTGGAAATTGTTTGTTTGGAAATTGCTTTTCCTTGTACCCCAGCAGCATATGCTACAAACAACTGGTCAGTCTTTCTGTAACTTTTAGTTCTGTCCAAGTAGTAGCGTAGTTGTCTGTGTATGTCCAGGGTGTGCAGAAGTCTCTCCTCTTTATTTTGTGGCTGTGGGAAGAATGTAGGCAAGTGAATAGCTTGGTTCAAAGATACCCTGGATACCACCTTTGGCATGAATGTAGGATTGGTCCTCAAAGAAACTCTGTCCTGATGCAAGATAAGGAATGGCTGCACCGCCATTGAAGCTTGTAGCTCAGATACTCTTCTTGCGGAGGTTATAGCCAGAAGGAAGGCTGTTTTCCAAGACAAAAACTGTACATCTGCCGATGCTGCTGGTTCGAAGGGAGGAAGTGTTAGTTTTTCCAACACTAAATTCAGGTCCCAAGTAGGTAGAGGTGTTTCCTTGGAGGATTAATGTTTTTGATTCCTCTTAGAAACTGTCTTAGTAGAGGGTGAGAGAAGACAGGTGGATTTAGATTGTATTCTGCTGAGATTGCTGAGGCATGTATCTTGATGGAAGAATAAGACAGGCCACTGTGGGACAATTCTGCCAAATATTCCAGTATATATGCCATATTTATCACAGTCACATCTAGGCCCTTTGCTGTGTTCCAGGTGTGAAATCTTTTCCATTTTGCTGTGTATGCCTTCTTTGTGGAAGGTTGGCGAGCTTCCATAATAATATCCTTCACTCTCTGGGATAGGTTATCCTGAGGAGGAGTCATGGTATTCTCCAGGCAGTTAGCTGCAAGGTTTTCAGGTTGGAGTGTAGAGTCCTGAAATTGTGCTGCGTCAGTAGGAGTGGCCATAAGGGGAGAGGCCATGGTTTCGTCTGTGACAAGCTCTTTAACAGTGGGTACCAGTGCTGTCTTGCCCAGTTTGGGGCTATCAGGATTACTCTGGGCTGCTCCGTCCTGATCTTCAATAGGACCTTGGTCATTAGTGGAAGAGATGGGAAAGCATACACTGTTAGAGCTTTCCAGCTGAAAGAGAGAGCGTCCACTTTCCAAGCTTGTGGGTGGTATGTCCTTGAGCAGAATTTCTTCAGTTGATGATTTGGGGGGGGGGAGCAAACAGGTCTATTTCCGGCCTTCCCCATGATTGTGTGATTTGTAAAAAGATGTCTGGGTGCAGCATCCATTCGTGTGCATCCATGGTAGTTCTGCTTAAGCTGTCTGCCAGTGTATTGTCTTTCCCTGGCACGAATTGGGACTGTAGCTGTATGTTGAGTTTCAATGCCAGTTCCCATAGGTTCATTGTCAGTCTGCAAATAGGGTAGGAATGGGTGCCTCCTTGCTTGTTTATGTACCACATAACTGTGGTGTTGTCTGTCCTTATGAGCAGGTGGCCTTGCTGAAGGAAAGGTTTGAAGGCCTCGATTGCGTGTATCACTGCCAGCAATTCCTTTTGGTTTATGTGCAGCTCTCTGTGACCATAGCCCTTGTATACATCTGTCCTCCATGTGTGCTCCCCAGCCTTGGTCTGAAGCGTCCGTGGTGATGGTTTGGTTGGCTCTTGGCTTGCTGAAGGGCAGCCCACTGTTCGACTGGCAGGCTTGAGCCCACCACTGGAATTCCTTTTGAAGGCAAGGAATGAGTGGGATCAGAGCTTCTAAGCTGTGACTGTGCCGAGTCCATACACTTCTTAGGTACCATTGTAATTTCCTCATATGAAGCCTTGCTTGTGGTATCAGAAGAATGCAAGATGCCATGTAACCAAGGGCCTGCAGGATTTTCCTTGCAGTCATCTGAGTTTGTCTTGTGAGATTCTGAAAGTAAACTGGTAGCTGTTCTTGTTTTTCTTCTGTGAGAAAAGCCATCTGGGTGGTTGTGTCTAGATCCGCACCCAGAAAAGTTATTCTTTGGGATGGAACCAGTCTTGATTTGTGGATGTTGACTGTATATCCCAAGGCCTGTAACAGGTGAATGGCATCGTTCAAGTCCTTTAACAAAGTTTGCTTGCTGTCCGCTTGTATTAGGCAGTCATCCAGATAAGGGTAGATTATAATCCCCTGAAGTCTGCAGTGTGCAATTACTGATGCCAGGCATTTCATGAATACTCTGGGCGCAGTAGATAAGCCAAAGGGCAATGCTGAGAATTGATAATGCTCTGACCCTGCAAGAAATCTGAGGCGTCTTCTGCAGCTTTGTCGAATAGGGACATGCAGGTATGCCTCCTTGAGGTCTAGAGTCACCAGCCAAGACCCCTTGCCCAGCATGGGAAGGAGTTGCTGTAGAGTCAGCATTTTGAATTTTGGCACAATGAGGTACGTATTCAGTGCGGACAAGTCGAGAATAGGCCTCCAATGATTTTCTTTTCTTGGAACAAGGAATAATCTTGAGTAAAATCCCTGGCCTTGTTCTGAAAGAGGAACCTTTTCTATGGCTTTCATTTGCATTAATTTGGTAATTTGCTTCAAAGCCTCTGCCCTCTGATTTGGTGGCAGGTTTGGCATGCCTTTTCTTTTTGGCAATGAGTGGAAATGGAACCTGTATCCTTTGTCTATTATTTGTAGTGTCCATGTGTCCCCTGTAATGCTGTGTCAATTTTTTGAGAATAAAGAAAGTTTTCCGCCCAAAGGTGCTTCTAATTGAGCCCTGGTCGGCGGAGTCAAAATAAAGTCATTGAGTCTGTCTTGGTGTAGCAGTTGTAGTTCCTGCACTACCTCTCAGGAGGTATAGCTAAGGGCCTGTGCTGAGGTAAATGTAAAAAGGTCCTTAATCTCTTTCTGGAATCAGAGAATTCCTGACCCTGCCATTGAAAGTGTTCTCTCATAGTGCGTAATGTTTCTCCAAATGAAAACTCTTCAGGAGGGGAGGCCGAGGGAATAGATTCTTCAGCATCAGAATCCTCGTAGGCCGAATAAGCCTCCTCCTGGTGGTCTGACAGAGCAGAGCCATCCGTGGACTCATCTGAGGACTGTGGATCAGAGGGCTCAACCCCGGGCCTTTTGTCTGGAGGTGGTTGAGAGCCCCTGTCCGGATGAGGTTGGGAGCCTCTAATTAATGAAATCAGATCCTCTGCTAGGGTAAGAATCTGAGAGCTAGAAGAAGGTCTCTGAGAGGTAACTCTGGGAGGCAAAGCCTTAGAAAGTTTAGCAGCCTTAGCCCTAGAGAAAGCCTTAATGGACATGGAAGCAGGGGGTCTGGCCGCACCACGTGCAGGAGTAGACTTATCTAAAGTAATGGTGTCAGAAGGTTCCTGGACACCGGTATCAGTAGGTAATTCAATGACCGACTCGGCCGGGGCCTCCAGGGCAGAGGTAGTCGGTTGTGTGGTTTCGGTAGTAGGAAGTACCAAGGACTCTGTTTCAACTGAGACAGAGACACTCGCGGTATCCTGACCGAGGTTTCAGCCGAGACCGCGGCCCGCGTGTCGGTCCTTGTCCTTCCGTTTTTTGACTAAATGCGAAGTCGGAGTCTCCAACGGCATTTTATAAGCAAAACTAGCCCCAAAAAACTCCTCTGCGAACTCCGACCGATGTCTAAGAGTTCGTCGGTTGAAGGAAGCACAGGCTGAACAGGCCGAGACATTGTGGTCTGGGCCTAGGCAGGGGAGGCAGTAAGAGTGGAAATCCTTATGAGGTATTTGTTTCCCACAGGTTAAACAATTATTAACTTTATCTGACATCGGCTGAGGCAAGAAAGAGTCCCCAACGGGGTACTTAGCTTTTTCGAAGTCTTCGGTAGCTGAATCACAGGAGCTGACCGACCGGCACTTGCGAACTGCTTCTGCTTCGGGCACCACGTGGCAAGAAAGACAGAGGAAGATGGCGTCGGCTGATGCTTTTATACCCCAGGCGCTCTGACATCGGGGAAAGTGCGACATCAGCCGAGGCCAGACCCACACTTTGGAATCCGGCCAACCGAAGGGCTGCCTGAGGCAGGACAACCCATATGTGATGACTGCAGATGCATCCTTGAAGGACATCAGGCACATTGATCAAAATGACACATGTACCCAACCAAATTCCCACATCCCCTCCATTACTTATTTAAAATAACGTCACACTATGTATACTTTTTCTCTCTATACTTTTTCTCAGGTGTTAACTATTATGTAGCATCTTATCCAAACATGAATTGTGTTATATTAAAAATATATTGTACTAAACAAAAAATGTTGCATTATACAGAAATTAAGTATTGTATTATACCAAAATAATAAAAATACCACCATTCAACAAGTCAATGACATTATAACCTATCTTTTTAAACTTCTAAGTTTTAGTAAACAAGCTATATTACAAGTGTCATTAAGACCAGGGCTTAAAAATGCATTAAGTCTAATTTGCCATGCTAGTTCTCATTCCTCTAATAGATTAAAAGGACCACCTCTAAGGTCAATGTTTACTTGATCAATTGCTTTAAATAAAAACTTGTGGCTTTCATTCAATACTGAATGTCTTGCTAAGGGGTTGTCACTTATTTGTCTCTATAGCACAGGTATGTTCATATACTCTGTCTCGGAGCCTACATAGAAGACTGGACAAAGTAAGCACCTAGCGACATATACAACTTGTTTGGAGTTGCAGTGAAATTTATGTTTCAACCTATATTTACTCCCATTGATGCAAAATGTTTCACTTACATCCATAAATTTACACATTCTACAACAGCCACATGTAAACATACCTGTTTTGTTTAAACATGTTGTTCCCTTCCTTTCAAGAAGGTTCTTGAGGTTAAATCCTTTTCTGAACACCAGTTTAGGAAACTCCCCAGGTTTTTTGGTCAGGAGCTTATTATTAGTTATAAACTCCCAATTCCTGTACAGGATAAATCTGTGTCGCTGTCCCTACTGAAAATAGTAATAAAACCGATCTTAAAATTGCTATCCCTTTCTTTAACTGATGATTGTTGTACAATAAGGTCCTGGTTTACTCTGGACCCCAAGTCAAATCCATGGTCGACGTTATTCTATGGTACTCTTCCCCTTAAAATGGGCTCAGTCAAGCCTATTTTTTATAAAAGAAACCTCAGCAACTAAAGTCTGCACTACACAAGCAGGGTATCCCCGCTGTTGAAACATATTACTCAACAGCTCACATTCATCACCAAAATCAGACTCTAATGTAACCATCTTAGCAGCTCTAATGAGCTGGCCCTACACTATAGAGCGTTTTGATGAAAAGGGTGACAGCTCGAATAGTGGAGGAAAGAGTTACAGTACATGTCTTTCCTATAGACTCTTGACACATATCTACTGTTAACACTATCTTTGGACAATTTAATGTCCAAATATTCTATACTCACTTTGTTAAAGTTAGATGTAAACCTAAGAAACTCTGTAGCAGAGTTTAAGTAAGTGATGAAAGTCTGAGCCTGCTGTTCATTCCCATGAAAGATGGCAAAAATGTAGTCCAAAAAGCATGTGTAGAAAATGAGGTTCGACCTGTGGTGGGTGTTCTTAAAAATAAATTCTTTCTCCCAGTATGCCATGACTAAACTGGCAAAACTGGCACCACAGGGTGAATCCATGGCTACTCCACGCTTTTGTAAATAAAATTCATTGTTAAAGACAAAGTAATTGTTCGTAAGAATAATATCCAATAAAGTTTCAACAGTATGCATCTCCTGAACTGGTGCACACTTTGATTTTAACATAAGGCTCACCCATTCGACCCCATCCAAGTGTGGGATTAAAGTGTAGAGGTCCTTAACATCAATGGTGAGAAAACTGTACTCACCACTGAACTCAAGGTCATTTATCTTTTGTAAAAATGATCAAGAATCTCTACAAATCTGAGGTGCTGACTTGAGGTACTTTTTTAAAATGATGTCTACCACTTTAGCACATGGATATGTGATTGAACCTCTCCCATCTATTAGGGGTCTCATGGGTGGGTCAGCCAGATCTTTGTGCACTCTGGGGATACCAAACATAGCAGGTATTCTGGGCCAAGGTATAGACATATAATTAAAGGTGTCAATGTCAATTATTGACTCAATGAATAAATCATTGAAATAACCTTTTATACGGCTATATGCTGTATTGACTTCGTTAAGTGAAGCTTTCAAGTATGCTTCACCATTTAACAGAGATTGCATTCTTTGGATATAGTCAACCTGGTCAAAACTGCTACTCCTCCACCTTTGTCAAGCTTAACTACCCTGACTTGGGACGATCTTAACAATTGTAGCATTAATTGCTCATCTGAAGTAATATTAGGTTTCATATTATATGTACGAGGACCAAAAGAGTTAGAAAAGTGTCTAAAATCTAACTCACAAACTTGCTCGAATGTCCTAAGTGTTGGATGTACTGGGGGATTGAATGTGCTAGGAACTCTCAGCTCCTGATTGATATTTCCAGTGTTGCCAAACAGCACAGACAAATTGAGCTTCCTAACAAATAATTTTAAGTCCATTATTAGTTGAACCAAGTTCAAAGATCTACTTGGAACAAATGTGTTGCCCCTAGCAAGTTAAGTTTATAAGGACCGGATCAATCCTTATAGAAGAATAGTTGAATATGTTAAAGTCCCCTGTTAGATTAGTAACAAAATTTACATTAAAATGTAATTAGGCAAGTAATGTACATAATCCACTTGAGTTAAAAAAAAAACAAAAAAAAAACAGTGGATATTGTTTAGAGTGTGACTAAAACAAGGAATTAAATGACCAATACTGACAACCCACTTAAGAGATCAGAGAAATAATGTATACTGTAAAAGCCAAATCAATGTATGGCTGTAGCTTCGGATTCAAGAGAAAATGCAGTAAAATGACAGCCCACTCAGAAATGATTTAAACACACACACAGTACAGAAACTACTAGAAAATGCTATAGTACAAAGCACTGCACCTATAAAAATGCCTTCAATTAATAGTTTTAACTTCAGATAGAGAACACAACAGGAAACCCACAAAACTGATTTAAATGGCAAGATAAGTGCAACATTTAAGTGTAGTTTAAATGTACTTCCTGAAATGCAAAATGTAATCCAAATGATTTGTTTTCAAGCTTCCAGCAGTCCCAAGACTAAAGATGGCTGACTGCTTGTGAGATTTCTGGCCTTTCCGAAAAAAAGGTCCAGCCTTGGATGGATGGTTTGTGACGGGTGAAAGAAAAATCTGCTTAAAATCTTGCACAATTTTCCCCTTTCAGCCTTAACCACAAGTATTTCCAAAACACAGCTCCAAGTCTTGTTCTCTATTATGGCATCAACTAGAAAATCTTTTTCATTTACTGTATGGCAAATTATGCTTTTCTAGTATCAGGTCTCTCTGCCTCACTCAACACCTGCTGCATGTTCTCAGAAAAAAGTGCTTAAACAGGATCAACAACCTAATAGCCAAGGAAACAGATGGGGATTTTTCACCCATGCAGTTACATGAAGCTTTTGAATGTTGCGGTAAGTGAGGGATCTCTTGCCTTGTGTAAGCATGTCCCTGCTGTGAGGGAGTTTTTGGTAACTGCCTCCGGACAAATGCATGAAAGGGAGAACTACCCTAAGCATGCTTAGCAAGTCCTGCTTGATCTGCAGAATGAAGTGAATATCAAAGGAAAGAGGGAAAATCATAAAGGAAAATTCTCATCCAGAGAATGTGCCCTTTTTCCAGGCCTTTGTGCAAAGCATCCTAGAACAGAACTGATTTAGTTGTGTGTTGAGACAGAAGGTGAACCGATTTACTTAGGGAGCTCCCCACAGATGGGCAACTCCTGGAAAACTTCTAGGAGTAGCATCCACTTCGGCAGATCTATCCTGGATCTTCTCCAGTCTGCTACTGTGGTCTGCTCTTATGGAATGTATGCCAACTGTAATAAGTTTCCAAATCCCTGGCAATTGCGGCTACTCTGCAAAGGGGATAAATTCCTGCCCCCCCCCCATGTATATTTATACACTACATTACTGTGGTGGCCCTCTGTTATTGCCAACAGTGGCTCCATGTTCTCAGCTGATTTAGAGCTTTAGCAGCTTTTACTAGGGCCATTATTTCTAAGAAATTCATGCGCTTTGGTGAAATAAAGTTCCCAAATACCCCTGGATCTTGACTCCTTGAGACACTGCACCCATGTAAAGCCGGAGGCATCTGTAGTGACCAGAGGAGGGAGTATTGGGTGAGTGGAGAAGTCCTGGGTTTACAAAGACTTGACTGGCCCACCAAATAAGTTATTTCGTTATACACTCAAGAACAGGAATTTGAAAAGTTAAAGGATGCAGATGTTAGGCACAGATGGGTTTGAATAGCCACTAAATTTTCCTCAACAGCAGTGTGGTAAATAGACGTACAATCCTCAAATTCTACTGCTGTGGATATGCTTTGATGGGACTGATTTACAAAAGTTTTCAATGTAAGAAAACAGTTTCTTAGAGGTAAGAAGGTTGTTGGTGAAAAGTACAGAACACAAGCTAGGACAATCCAATGGGCAGTGACCAAAAATAATTTTTTCAGTTAACCTGAAGCGCAGGTTGCTGAATAGATGCATAGTAAGGAGAAGACATGTTACAGTGTCTCTGGTGATGATACAGAAATGAGGCAATCAACCAAGCAGTACAACAAATTTGCAAAAGGCTATGGGCTGGGGCAAGGCACTTGGTGAAGACTCTTAGGGCAGTAGAAAAACTAAAAGGTAAAGATGTAAACTGAAATTGCAATCCCAAGGCAATGAATCTTAGGAAATGTGATTTTTGTAAACTGAAATGTTCGAGCAGACATCTGAGATCTGGCATGACAGAAAAAACTCTGGATGATAATAGATGAAAGAGGGTTTTGTAAAGTCAGCATTTTGAATTTTGGACCCATCAGTTCTAAAATGGGCCTCCAGTTGCCTTTTCCAGGGACCAGAAGTAGAAGCCTCTCTGTTACTGATAAGTAGTAAATGCCGCCATTACCCCTGAGATAGCAGATATGAAATAATTAGACAGAAAAAAATGGATTTGGTTCCTGGGAGGGAGGGGGGATCCCAACTTGAATGGGAAAAGATATTCACTGTTACTTGTAACCATGCTAAATGGCTTTTAGAACCCAAGAGTTTGTCAATGATTTCCAAAGACGACGACAGCAGGTAACATCTGTTTTTAAGTTTGGGAAGAAGGCAGGGGTTGGTTGTTTAAGAGGTAAAGATGGTCTTGGGCTTCTTCCACAGGCATCCAGGCTGCTGGTTGCACAAGAGCCAAGTGGAGAAAATCAGCAGCTTGAGCGCAAAACCTTCAGGACTTTCTTATCTGCAAGAGAGGCTACACTCCTGAGAAGTAAAGTTATGCATATAAAAACAAATCCTTATCTTTCCATAAACACACGAAAATGGGAGTGGAGGGAGGGAGTGGTTACTGCAGCAGTGATTTAATCAAACATCTACTGTTATGGTAAACATATACCCCCCCCCCCCCGTTCACTCCAAATCACAGCTGCAGTAGCCTAAGCTATATGGGTAGAATACCAAACTTTAAATGATTGGGAGGAGGAAGGACGAGGGACCAGGAGCCCCTGGAGAATGGTACTAGCAAAACCTATTCTAGGCATGGAAAAGGGATCTAGTTTGTAATGCTTTGTAAATGCATGTTCAAAAGACCAAGTAGCTGCCTGTAGAATGCTTCCAGAGTCCACTCTTTTCCAAAATCCCATAGACAAAAATCAAAGCCCTCATAGAATGAGCCTTGACCTTGCCTGGAAGTGTCTTATGTTGGGTACAAACAAACTGCAAGGGAAAAACATATGGAAGTAGCCTGTTTCGACGTGGGCTACCCTTTGTTCTCACCATCATAGGAAATAAATACCTATTCTGCTTTCCTGACAAAATACCCAAGTTACCTACACACATCCAGATTAAAAATAATCTTTTCTCCTTGAATTTTAGGTTCACAAAAGACAAGGAGATAGGTTGATAGTCTTAAGTCAAGTCCAAAACCACTTTATGTATAAATGAGGGATTTGTTCTCAAAGAAACCTTGTCTTTATGAAATACCAAACAGGGCTGACCCACTACAAGAACTTGTTCATATACTCTTGGAGATGTCAGAGCAATCAGTAACACTGTTTTCCAATTAATGAACCATAAATCAAACTGATGAGCTGGTGTAAAAAGAGCTAAATTTAATGCTTCCGAAACAAAGTTGAGATCCCAGGTAAGCGGCACCTGTTCTCCAAGTGGCCACACATGTAACCCCACTTTAAAAAAAATATTTAACCAAAAATATGAAGAAAGGGGAGCATTCATGGGCAGACATACTGAAATGGCAGAGAGGAAGGAATATGAAAGCCCAGAGAATAACTCATACAAACTGCAAAATCAGTGGGTACAGAAATCCTGAATGGGCCCTGGTACTTCGTACAGTGCCAACTAGCAAATTTTTTCCCTTTACCAATATCATATTGCAGAGCAGCAGTCTTTGCTCTATTTAACAACTGCTGTATTTTCTCAGAAAAAAAGAAAGTGCCAAAAAGATGCTACAGTTAAATCATCCAGGTAGTCAGTTGCAGTTGTTTGAGGTTGGGATGTATCAAACACTCCTTGTCTAGAGTGTAAAACTGTATGAGGAATCTCACTGTAAATGCCCTTTGCTAAGTCGGCAAATAGGGAGAAAAAGAAGTTATGTACTCACCATAATGTGCCATCGGAGTAGTTGTACTTCATTGGTCTTCAACCTGTGGGTTACGGATCTGTATCAGATCTGAGCCGGCAACTTTTACTAGCATCTGCTCCGAGCTCCAAACTCCTCCCCTTACTCATAATACACCTCCACTGCCTTACATCCCCAGATCGAGTTTGCTGAACCTTATACTGATAACCCAACCTGAAAAATTACTTGTGACCTATACTGCAGCCCGTAGGCTGATCATATGCCAAGGTCCGGGGGAAGGAGGGAGGGACGGTTGAAGACAAAGTACAACTACTCAGATGGAACGTTATGGTGAGTACATAACTTCTTTATCTGAAGTAATTTACTTAATTTGGTCTTCAACCTGTGGGACAGAGTCCCCAGCTACTAAACTCCTGGGAGGCCCCCATGGAAGGATATTCCAGAGCACCATGGAACCAAAGGATGCTTTCCTTCTGGAAGTCAAGTCCAATTTTAATGAGAAATACACATATGAGATGAGGACCAAGTAGCTACAGAACAAATATCATCCAAAGACACTCTAGACCAAAAGGTTGCAGAAGTAGCCATAGACCTAGTGGAATGAGCTTTCACCTGACCTGGAGGAGATATGCCTCTGTCCTTATAGACCTGAAGGATGCATGAAGAGATCCATCTAGCAATAGTGACCTTGGAGATAGGTTTCCCCAAAAAGGGTTTATAGAAGGATAGAAATAATTGATCAGATTTACAGACATTTTTTTGTCCTGTGTAAATAGAATCGCAACTGTCTATGAACATCCAACAGGTGGAGCTTGTATTCCATCTTGTCAGTAAAATAGGAAAAAAACACAGGCAAATTGATGGTCTGACTGATATTGACTGGTGATGCCACCTTAGGAAGAAAGGATGGATTGGTTCGAAGGAAAACCCTATCTTTGTGAAAAATCATATAAGAAACTTTGATAGACAAGGCCTGTAATTCTGAAACCCTTTTGGCAGAGGTGATAGCCACCAGAAAAGCTGTTTTCCAAGATAAAAATTTCAGATCTGCAGTTGTGGCAGGCTTGAAAGGCTGAGCGACCAATGCTTGAAGAACCATTGTAAGGTCCACATGGGGGAGCAGGGTCTTTGACCAGGGGCGTAATAAAGTGATGTCTTTAATAAAGGCTTTACACAGTCTGGAAAAGGCTAAGGAGGCAGAATTCTCACCCACATGAAAATGAGAGATGGCAGCCAACTAAACCTTGACAGTAGAAGAACTAGCTCCGTGTTGAAAAATATCAGCTAGAAAATCAAGAATGGCGGAAATAGGGGCCGTGAAAGAGTCTAAACTCCTTTGAAAGGCCCAGAAGGAAAAATGATTCCACTTGCTGCGATAAACCTTCCTGGTCCAAGACTTATGAGCAGCCACCAGAATAGATTTAACTGAGGAACTGATAGTCCAGGAGTCCTAGCAATCACGGGAACTGGAGTAGCCAAGCAGCAAGCTTCAGATTGTCCAGATTTGGATGAGGCATCGCCGAAGGGTGTGAAATTAGATCCTGAATGGGATCTATGATCAAAGGCAGAGCCAAAAGGCGAGACCAAAGGAAGGGAAACCATACCTGGAGTGGCCAGAACGGGGCAATGAGAATCACTTTGCTCCTCAGTCGACGATCTTTCTGTAGAAATCTCGGAATTAAGAGGTACTGGTGGATATGCATACAGAAGACCGGGAGGCCAAGCATGAACTAGAGCGTCTCTGGGGGACTCCCCCGACATGGGGTTCAGAGCGAAAAACTTGCTGCACTTAGCGTTAGAAGGAGATGTGAAGAGATTGCAGCAAGGTTGACCATTACCTTAAGATCTGTTCCGCTACCGACAGATTCAGAGACCACTTGTAAGGTATGAGAATGGCCAGACTTAAACTGTCCGCTAGGATGTTGGACTGTCCCAGAATGTGCGTTGCGTTGAGAAAGCGACTGGTGGAGCTCACCCATTCCCACACTCTCATGGCGTTGCGACAAAGGGTGTAAGATCTGGTCCCTCCCTGTTTGCTGATAATACCAGACCACTGACATGTCTGACTGAACTGCAATCGTTCCCAGAGGAAGAAAGACATGAAGGGCCTGCAACGCTAGGAGGACAACCCTCATCTCTAGGACATTTACGTGCAAGCTGGTCTCTATGGGGGACCACGGGCCTTGGACTGTCCTGCCCTAACAATGCCCCCCCCCCCACCTGAGTAGGGAGGCATCCGTGGTCACTGTGGCTTGGGCCAGGACTGGAACAAAGGGTCGGCCCACCAAAATGTCCAAAGAGCACATCCACCATATGAGGGACAACCGACAGACTCGGCTGAGTTGAATTGGATATGCCAATGGCAATTCCAACAGGGACCATTACACAGCTAGAGTCCACTGTAGAATTCTCATGTGTAACTGGGCACATGGGAGAAGAGTTATGGTTGCTACCATAGAGCCTAGGGCCCTAAACACCGATTCAGCCACTGGGAGATGAGTGGTAGATCAGGGAGAAATGCATCCTCAGGTTCTGAACTCTCTCCAAGGTCAGGAAGATTTTGCACTGAAGAGTATCTATTCTGGCACCAATGTAGTCTATCACCTGTACAGGATCTAGGAAAGATTTGGATGCATTGACTGTGATCCCCAAACACAAGGCAAGAGTCAGGAAATAATCCTTGGCTTGGGAGAGTAGACGCCTGGTGGGAGCAGTGAGGAACCAATCATCCAGGTATGGATAGACCTGAATCCCATGAAGCCTCAGGTGAGCTGCTATCACAGCCATCACTTTGGCTAACACCCTGGGGGCTGTGGTGAGACCAAAGGGTAGGGCTCGAAATTAGTAATGATCAACTCCTAGCCAGAAGCAGAGGAACATCCTTGAGATTCTCTGCATTTTTATGTGATAGCATGCATCCTGGAGGTCTAACTAGCACATCCAGTCGCTCTCTTGCAGGTATGGTATGATGGACTGTAATATGACCAACAAGAACTTCTCTTTGGCAACTGAAAGGTTCACGGTAGAGAGGTCCAGAAAGGACCTCAAGTCCCCCATTTTCTTTGGCACCAAAAAGAACCCGGAGTAGAAGCCCGATCCGGACTGATCTGGGGGGATGGTTTCGATGGCTCATTTTTCTAGCAGTTTGGAAATTTCCTGTGCTGCTGCCTCCCCTTTGCAAGGGTGGTACATCCGGAGGTGTCCAAGAGACTTGGGGGAACCCACAAAGGGGATAGAATATCCTCTGGATATGATCTGAAGCACCCAGCGGTCCTGTTATGGACTCCCATACCGCTAGGTGCAAGGACAATCGTCCCCCGACTGCCTCCAGAGTAGAGCAGTCGGGCAACTCCTCAGGGTTGCTGTCCAGGTCTGTCCGAGAAAGGTTCTTGAGACTCAAAATTCTTCAGACCCCCTCTGCCTCTGGGCCAGTGTCCACTCTGTCCCCCTCTGCGCCTCAGGGGGAAGAAGAGCTCTGAGTGTCCCGGGAATACTGTGACTTCCGAAACCACATCTTCTCTTGCCCTCTCTGGTTCCGGGAAAAGGACCTTTGAGGGTTCGAGAAGCGGATCCATATGGCAGACACTGTCTTCCCATCCTTCTCACTCTGGACTAGTGTCTATGACGGTCTTACCAAAAAGAGTAGCGCCATCATAAGGGGCATTGGCAAAGGAAACCTTAAAGGGTTTCTGAAAATTGGCATAACTTGAGCCAGGCATTGCGCCTCATGGACACGCCGGACCCAGCCGCCCTAGCCGCTCCTTCCGTAGCATGTGAAAGGAGTTGCATGGATGTGTTGGAGACTGCTTTTAAAGTGGCCATCCAAACGGAGAATGAAGCCTTGCCTTCCTGCAACATGGATTTGGGGGGAGACTCCTCCAGCTCCTTTACCAGGTCACGTTGGGATTATGGCGACATGAGCCAGGTAGTTCAGCGCCCTAATCGAAAAGGTAGCTGAAGCGTAAACCCGCTTCCCTAGGCAGTCCATCATCTGTGACTCTCAGGAGGATGAACCAAGGGAACTCTCCTGAGCAAGTTCCTTCTTAGTGGCTGCTGCTACCATTATAGCGTCTACAGGGGAGCCCTTGTTCCATGCTGGTCTATGGGGGGGGGGGGGGCTTAAAATCTTGTTGGGTCTTTTTGGGATAGGTTCCATGGTGTCCGGTTCCTTCCATGCACGCGAGGTGAGAGGGGACACCCAGGAAGTAGAGGGGGCCCGTGCTGAAAGCCTCCAGGAACATGGACTCAACAGAAGAAGGTTTGGGGGCAGACCAACCTCCCCATTGGTGCAGGAGTTCCATGATGTCTCCAAAGGAGACATCCTCAGAAGGTGACAGAGGGGAACCTTCTCCATCATCCAAGTCCGTGTCCTCCGTGAGGGACTTGGGGGGGGGGGGGGTCCAAGTGCCTCCTCTTACATGTATGCCTGCAAGGTACCTCTCCGGTGGGGCTCTCTGGGGGGGCCTCTCAAGCCACTTGTTCCTCAGGGGGAGCCATCTGGGGCACCTCGAGCATGGGCTGTCCTTCTGGTAAAATGATGGGGACCATAGACAGAGCAGAGGGGTCTGGGTGTAGTCCGAGGGAGCAGTCAGGGGTCTCGATCCAGTGGAGATGACCCTTTCTACCACGTTGAACACTGAATGAGAGCGAACCTCCTGAGAAACCAATAAGGAGACCAGTCTCCCCAGGACCAAAGTGGACAGAGCTCTGATAGAGGGAACTTGGCCCAACAAAGGCGTAGCCGATGAAAAAAAGTTCCACTGCCTTGTATCCGATACCCAAGTTCCAGATCCGAGCTGGTTGGATCCGAAACGCTCCAGGCAGCTGTTGGCGTCGAGGAAGCAGGTACCATTGGAGCCGACCACCTGACCAAAGCCATCCTCGGATTCGAATACTCCAAACCCGCAGGTAAATTCAGAGAAGGAGATATCGGAACTGAGCTCCCACCTCCAGAGGGAGGGGGGCTAGCAAGACCCCCATCTGGATCTGAGTACTGATAAACCATCATTTTATCCAGATCAACCTCTGACCAAGACCGGGTGAACCTTGATGATGTCACAAACTCTGACCGGGTGGGTCGAGGCACTGAGGCCCTAGAAGCTGAAAGTGTCTCCTCCAGCTCTGGGGAGAACATTGGAGATCGGAGCGGAGGGGAATCACGGATCTGTAACGTATTTCGGGTAAAGGTAGGTCCGAAGACCTCTTTCGCTTTTCCCTCGCCTTTGACTCTCTCTCTCCTTCTCTCAGCCCCTTGTCCACTCTGTTTCCACAGGCTTTTGAACAGGAGGTTGAGTCTCATCCTGGGAGGGAGGAGAAGCCAGGAGAAGAGAGGAAGGAGAGGCGGCCTCAGCAGCCGCTGTAACAAAGCTGGAGATGAGGAAACAGTCTCTGAAGGGGGAAGAAGGCCTTTGAGGGACAACTTGGCCTTCCTATCCTTAATGGCGTGGGGGTTGAAGCCCGCACATATAATGCAGTCCACACTCAGATGGGCCACACCTAAGCACATAACACATAGTGTGGCCATCCGCAGGGGATAATTTATGGCCACACTCAGTGCAACGTTTGAAGATAGGCTTGTCATCCATAGTATCAGAGAAAGAAACCTTAAGAAAAAAAGTAGTTTCTTTCTTACTGATATACACACACCCCACTTGCCACATGTGTACACAGAAAACACTGAGGGGGGGGAAGGGAAGCAAAAAATCCACACAATACAAACTACTCTAACTACCCTAAAACTTTAACTCGATGCACCAAGCGAGGGGAAGATAAAGGGGAACCTATACTAACATTACCTAACAATTTTTAAATAAAAAATATATGAAAAAAGGTTTTACCCACTTCACTAAGTTGGAGCTCAAGAGATCACGATGCATAAGCTATTCGTGGCAAACGAGATCTGGGGATGGAAGGCAGTAGAGGTGTATTATGGGTAAGGGAGGAGTTTGGAGCACGGAGCAGATGCTAGTAAAAGATGCCGGCTCGTTTTCAATACGGATCCGTAACCCACAGGTTGAAGACCAAATTAAGTAAACTACTTCAGATCTACTGTTACCAGGGCCAGAAAGAGTCACCACAATGATTCTTAGATTCCATCTGAATCTTCAGAATGGCCACTGATATCACTGGAAAGGGTAGAAATGCATAGAACATTTCTTTCCAAGGAAACAGAGAAAAAAAAAAGTTATGTACTCGCCATAACATTCCATGTGTGTTGTCCATCTTCTCCTTCATTCTTACTAGGTTGGGTTCGGATACGATCCTCGGATGCGTGTTAGTCTATTTCAAAGCTAGAGGTCCTCTACTAGCTTGTGGCCAACTCCCTATCCCAGCATGCACTGGAACCATTCCCAGATCTTGCTTGCCCTAAAATTATACAGGTATGTCTAACTCCTACGAAGGATTCAGAGGCTGATGAAGAAGGGCTGAGTACAAGGGGATCAAATTTGACAAGACCCGGTCATCTAGGAGTAAAAGAAAGAGAAGGGGGAAGGTGGGTGGGATGTAACAATGAAGGCGAAGATGGATAACACACATGGAACGTTATGGTGAGTACTTAACTTCTTTATGTGATGATGTCCTATCTCGGCTTCATTCTTACTAGGTCGGGGCAGCTTCCCTAGCACCTTGTTTTTTTGAGTGGCTCACAGGGAAAATATTCCTCAGAATCATGGATCCAAAGGAAGCTCTTCTCCTGGAGGCCAAATCGACATTGTAATGAGTAATAAAGGTATGGTGGTTAGCCCAAGTTGCTGCAGCACAAACAGTGTCAATAGGCACCTTTGCTAGAAAAGCTGAAGTAGCAATGGTTCCTGTAGAATGAGCCTTAAAAAAAAGTTAAACAATCTGATAACCACTTAGAAAGTGCAACTTTAGACACAGGAGGATCCTTCCTTTGAATCTGAAAAGGAAACAAATACCTGATCAGATTTTCGGAATTCTGCAGTTCTATGCAAGTAAAACCATAACTATGTACATCCATCCAGTTGATGTAACAAGTACTCCTTTGTTTTCATAATTTGGGAAGAAAATTGGTAAACCAATACTTTGCTTCCAACTCGTTTCTGAAACCACTGTAGGCAGAAAAGAGGGGTTTGTTCGTAGACACCCTGTCTCTATGGAAAAGCAAATATAGGGGCTTTATGGACTATGCTTGCAACTCTGATACTCTTATAGCGGGGGTGACAGCCACCAAGAAAATGTTTTTTCAGCTCATAAACTAATTCACAAGATGATGCTGGTTCAAAGGGTGGAAAAACTATACAAGACAGAATGAATTTTAGATCCCAAGATGCTACAGGATCCTTAACACGTGGTCTTAAAATAGTAGCCTTAAGAAAAGTCTTCCATAGCTTACAATACATTATATTAATGCCAGAATCACCCAAATGGAAGTTTGAGATCGCTACCAGCTGAACCCTATTAGAAGCTGCTGCTGCACCCTCTTTGAAAAGTTTTGCTAGAAGTGTAAGAGGAAACTAATAGGAGCAGAAAAGGGATCAGTATGGTTATGGGTAGCCAAAAAACAGAATCCTTTCCATTTGCTCTTGTAAATCTTCCTCTTTGAAGCCTTATGAGAAGAAATTAGAATGTGTTTAACCTGAGAGGAGAGGGTTGGGAGCCTCACTATCGTTGGAATCGGAGCAGCCATGGTGTCAGTTTGAGGGTCTGAATGATGGGATAGGTGAAGCATGAAATCAGTAGGTCTGGAACTGGGTCCAGAACCCATGGGTTCTCCCAAAGATGAGGCCACACACAGGGGAACCAGATTTGGCAAGGACAGTATGGAACAATGTGTATCAAGTCCCTTCCCAAAGAACTGGCTTTCTGAAGGACTTTGGGAATTAGAGGAAATGGGGGGAAAGCATAAAGGAGGCCTGGGGGCCAATCGTGTACAAGTGCATGCCTTGGGACTACCCTGGGGAGAGTGAGGGCAGAGGAGCTGCTGCACTTAGCATTCATGGAGGTCACAAACAGGTCGCAGCAAGGCTGGCCCCATTTTCGGAAAATGTTCTTCGTTACTTCCTGTTTCAGGGACTACTCGTGAGGCATCACAAAACGCTCTGCTGAGTCTGTCCACTATTACATTGGATTTCCACGGGATGTGCATTGCTACCAGAAAGCAGTGGGAGGAGGTAGCCCACTGCCATACTTCTCAGGGCCTCTTGACATTGGGGGTAAAGAAATGGTTCCTCTGTTTATTTATATACCATACCACTTACAAGTTTTCCGTCTGGATTGCAATGGTTCCCAGGGGTAGAGAGCTCTCGAGTGGTTGCAATGCTATAAGCGCCGCTTTCATCTCTAGGACACGCATATGCAAGTGGGCCTCGTGGTTCTACCAGGTGCTTTGGACTATCTTTCCTGGATAATGCCCCTACCCAACCATATCTGGGAGGCGTCTGTGGTCATCGTGGCCACTGGCTGGCACTAAACAAACGAATGACCTAGAGTCACTTGGGTGGAGAGTAGCCATGATCAAAGGTGCTTTTTGCAAGATTATTTTTGTGAGACACTGGTAATTCCTGCACAGACCACTGAGTGGATAGCAACCACTGAAGTATCCGCATATGTAGACGTGTTACGGGAACTAAAACTATTGCTCTGCCATGATCCCTAGAGCTTTCTATACTCACTGGGGCTTTATTTCTTCTCAAAAGATAGCTCACCTGGTACTTTAGAGATTGGACCCTTTCTGGTGGAAGGCTCGTTGTCATGTGTGTCAAGTCTAATTCTGTCCTTATGAATACCACATGCTGAGAAGGCACCAAGCCAGATTTTTCATAGTTTATGGTAATCCCTAGGTGGGAGGATAGTTGCAAGGTTGCATTTCTGGCCTTGATTAGCAGATGCCTGGTCATGGTAGTTAAGACAGTCATCTAAGTACGGAAACACCCGGAATCCTAGAGGTCTCAGGTGAGCCACTTCTACTGCCATACATTTGGTGAATACTCTAGGGGCTGTACTGGGGACCAAAGGGCAGAGCTCGAAACTGGTAGTGACTGGCTCCTAGCCAAAAGCACAAGTGTCTCCTGAATTGCCTGTCCATTTTTATGCGACAGTACACATTCTGGAGATCTACAGAGCACATCCAATAGTCTTTTGCCAGGAATGGGAGAATCGACTGCAGTGTTACCATTCTGAAATTGCTATTCTTTAGCGATTTGTTCAAAATGCTGCAACCCAGAATGGGCCTCCAGTCCCCATTTTTCTTTGGAACTAAAAAGAATCTTGAGTAAGATCGAAACCTAACTGGTCTGCGGGGTCTAATAACTTGTGAATTTCTTGAGTTGCCTGTTCCTTTTGACTGGGTGGAATGACCAGAACCTTTTGCATCTTTAGAGTGGCGAGGAAAAAGGGATTGTGTAACCTCTGGATATGCTGTTTTGTACCCATTTGTCTCTTGTTAGTTGTCGCCAGGTAAAGATGAGAGGACCCCCAACTGCCTCCAGAGCTGGACAACTGGGCCTCCTTTCAGGAGCACTGAAAGGGACTAAAAAAGATTCTGTCATTCTGATTTTGTGGACCCCCTCTTCTCCAAAGTCAGTGTCTTCCATTATTTCCCTCCTGCCTCTGGGGGAGCTTTCATCACGTGTGTCCTGAAAAGATCTCAGCAATTTTTGAAACCATACCTTACACCACTACCTTTCTGGCCTTTGAGATAAGGTCTAGTAGGCATAGAAAAATGGACTTCTATGGCAGTCTTTCCTTCCTATTCACACCAGGTCAGCATGTCCATCTTAGGCCCGAAAAAGGATGAGCTGTCAAAAGGGGTATTTACAAAGAAGACTTAAAGGGTTCCTCAAAGTGAAATTACCAGATCCAAAAATGTCTCTAAGGAAATTCCAGAACCAGCTGCTCTACTCGCTCCACCAGCATCATACAAAATGAGTCTCATGGAGGAGTTAACGGAGTTTTAAGGTTGCGAACTGCGAAGATACTTGGTCAGCAACCCCTTCAGCTATTGAACCTCATCTCCTAGATCTTTCAGAAGGTCCCTTATGCAGTCTCGTAAAATGGGTGAGAATTCAGCAATCTGACAGAAAAGGCCACTGAAGAAAAAATGCAGTTTCCGTACCTGTCCATAGTCCTGGGCTGCTTGTTTGGAGGATGGACAGAAGACATCTCAGAATTCCTTCTTAGTGGCCACCGCCACGTCCATGGCATCAACTGGGACTCTTCTCGCCAAAACAATTTATCAGGGGGGGGCTTAATGAATTTATTTGGCCTCACGGGAGTACGCTCCAAGGAATCTGGGGATCCCCATGCCTCTCGAGGAGCCAGCTCAAGGAGTTAATCGAAAAGGAGTTACCCAAGAAGTTGAAGGGTGAGACTCAAAAGCTTTCAGGTATACGGAACTCCTCCACGAAGGGTTAGTGGACTTCCAGCCAACTCTCTGCTTTAACAATTCCAGGATGTGACCGTGGGGACCCTTCTTGCCTCAATGAGGTCCAGATCAGAAGTGAAATACTCCTCTGGGGAGTCGAACTGCTTCCTCTTGCAAAGTCTCTTCCGAGGGACCTCCTCAGAAGGATATTCTGGGAAGGTTTTGGAAGGGTGGGGGGTACCCTGTGGGAAATCCTGAGGCCTAGGGTCTCTGCATCCCTGTGGATGTAGGGGTAAAGAGGCAAGCAGTGTTGCTCTAGAGGAAGGAATATTCGAAGAGGACTGTGGCCCTGTCTGTGGAAATAGTACCCTCCTCATGACCTTGGACCTCCCCATTCCTGATCCAAGGATGTCACCGGATCTTAAGAAGCAGAAGAACCCCCCCCAGAACTAATAACAACAGACTCAAGGCAGTAGCCAAACTCATCCTAGCCGAAGCCCAGAGCGGCAAAATGGGATCTCACAAATGTCCAATCCGACTAGTCTCCCTGGACCCTACTGTGGAATGACTGCTCCTAGACCCCTCCACCACTGATGGAGCAGAGGGCGTAGTTGGATCAGTGGAACCCATGGTGGGTCTCGGATCAGACACTTCCACTAGTGCCCACTCCGGACCTTCTGACTCCAAAGCCAGCAGTTAGATCAGAGGAGGACTTGGAGCAGAGCAAGTGGATACCGTAGGATCTGAAGCCCTGGGGATCAGATCCAACAGTAATTCGGCCAGCACTGGTGTCTGTAAAAGCCTTTCTACTATCCACTACAAAACATCACAAAGACTCCTAGAAGATCGGGTTGAGGGAGTGGGGATATATCCTTTTGCAAAATGGCCTATCGGCTCCAAGGTTGGGGATGGGCTCCTAAGCTCAAACTCTACTGGAACCGAACAAGAAAGTATCGGCGCCAATAAAGCCCTGTCTGATCAGATAGAATTTGGATCAGAGGATAACAGTCGTGGAATTTTGTATGCTGGATCAAATGCAGAAAAAGAGGAAAGTCTTTCTTTCAGATTTTTGTCAGATTTTACAGAAGGTGACTTAACAGATTTAGACGAACTGGGAGCTTTTTCCAGTCCCTCTTAGGTTTTTTTTTAGCAGACCTTTTAAAGGCAACTTATTTTTTTTCCCCCAGGAAGGCTCTACGATTAAAACAGTGGCACACAGACCACGATTCAAGAAGATGAACATATATATATATATATATATATATATATATATACATACACACATACACATATATAACTTCAGCTAGTGGAAAAAAAAAAAAAAACTTCTTAGTAAAAAAAATACATCCCTCTGTAGTTCTTTTAGCTTTCATTCTTTTATTCAGTATCAGAACTTCATCAGAATGGATCAAATGTCAAGGGTCCAGAAATATAAAACAAAAAACGCTCATGAATATTAACAAGTACTAAAATGAACCAGTGGTGAAACAATAAACTTGTACAGTAATGCATAAGCATCACAATTATGCTAAACATAATGTCCATGCTAAATAAACTGTTAGCTTAAACAGTAGGATTTCTCTTTACAGTGGGAATTCTTTATACCTAATAAAAATGTCACTGTAATAATGCATAACCCAAAATGAAATAGTGGAATCCAGTGTATGAAATGTATAACAATAATGACAGCTGTAGTGCACGTTTTACAGAAAGAGTAGTAAACCTTATTGAAACCATTTTAGTGCACGTCTTGGGTTGAGGGACTCATTCAACCCTGGACTGAATTCTGCCTTTAACCTTAATTGCCATTTCAATTCCTGTAATTGTAATTTACAATCAGCATCACCAGAAAAAAGAATCAATTTGTTCTATCACTAAGAATTTAAAAGACTCAAAATCATTACACACTCAGTTATGTTTACTAAGGGCATTTACATAGTAATTATTCCTAATGGCTCAACAATCTTCTTTAATTCTGTCACTAAGTCTACGAACAGTTTTGCCAACATAATAATAAGAGCAGGTAGAACAGATCACACAATACACTACCATGCTGGAATTACAATCATACATTTTCCTAAATGTTACTGTGACATTACAATGTGAAAACATGTAGGAATCTCCAACAAGAATGTATTTGCAACAGACACATTTACCACAAACATGCATTCCTTTAGGTTTATTAACTTTGACCATAGGTGTCACCAAAAATTGGTTGTCATTAGTTTCAAAGTAAGATTTCGGGGTTCTAGCTCTTTTATAAGAAAACGTAGGTCCTAAACCAAGTTTAGTTCCGATGTTAGGATCACATCGTAAAATCTTCCAGTTATTAAGTAAAACCAGTCTGATATTGTCCAAATCTCTGCACATGGGTAAACAATAGCTAAGGGTATGGTTTGACAAATCAACATGTTGGTGTACATTATGTGGAGAAGCAAAACCATGAGAGACAATAGGCTGGAACTTAATGGGTCTATCATCTGTGACTTGTTTTCTAATAGAATTAATCAAACCCATCGGGTAGTTTTTCTGTATGAATAACATGGATAAAAGTCACATTCCTTGTTAAACATTGAGTCATCACTGGTCAGTCTCGACACCCTAATGAACTGACTCCTTACCACATTCTTCATGAAAAACGGGTGTGTACTATGAAAGTCTAGATAGTTGTTCCTGAAGGTACTTTTTCTATGAATGGATGACACAAAACAGTTGTTGATACTATCAATAAAAATATTAATGTCCAGAAAATCAACAGAATCACCATAGTTGCCAGTTACAAATTTAAGGAAGCCAATACCCATGGACAGGCTGTCGACAAACAATTTAAGGTGTTCAATACTACCTTCCCACAAGAAAAAAAAAATAGTCTATGAATCTCTTGTAACATTTCATGAGAAAAAAGCCAGGCAAATGAATCAATTTGTCGGTTTCCCACTCTGAGAACTAAATTTGCAAATGCTGGGGCCATTTTAGTCCCCATGGCCACACTCCCCTGACTTGATGGTAAATATCCTTATTAAAATGAAAAAAATTGTTTTCCAACACCAGTGAAATCAATATGGTCAAAGTATCAATCCTAACTTTAGGAAACTTGGCATATTTGCATAGGTAGTGCTTAACATAGTCAACACCCTCCACATGAGGAATACTAGTGTATAATGCAGTAATGTCTAAAGTCACTAGGATACAGTTGGACAAATCCAGGTTAACATTGAATACCGTGTTTAAAAAATCCCATGAGTCCTTAATGTAAAAAGGTGTAATTTGTACCAAAGGATTAAGAACAAAGTCAATATATTCCGCAATATGTTCAGTCTTTGTTCTTTTGTTGGAGACAATAAGCCTGAATGGGGGATTAGAAGGGTTTTTGTGCAGTTTGGGTATGCCAAATAATTTCCCCAAACAAGGATTGCAAGTCAACATAAAAGTAAATTCTTCCTCTGAAATATGACTATTGTCTTAAAGGGAATGAAGTGTGTTGTCAATGTGATCAAAGCATGAGTTAACTGTTGCTAAGGAAACTTCTTCATAGTAGTCCTTTAACAATTCCTCATTGATCTTGTTGATGTAAACGTCTTGGTCCATAACCACCACACCTGTTCCTTTATCTGCTTTCATTACCCTTAACGAGGTATCATTTGACAATTCCAATAGAGCTTTCCTTTCATTTTCAGTTAAATTGAACCACTTTTGCTTAGATTGGGAATGTAAAGTGTTCCTAACATCCTCTTCACAAACTCTAAGAAACGTAGATAAGGTGTTGTTTAGAGGTGGGTTA
The DNA here is from genome assembly GCF_019279795.1 of Protopterus annectens. NCBI lineage: Eukaryota > Metazoa > Chordata > Ceratodontiformes > Protopteridae > Protopterus > Protopterus annectens. The sequence goes on along the minus strand of NC_056750.1, from coordinate 604,815,383 downwards.
ACAAGACTTTTCTTCCTTAAAGTGGGTTTGTAGTAATCAGAGTTATTTTCCTGTGAATCAAGAATAGACGGAGACTGAAGAGAAGCATTCTCTACACTCTTATCATCCTCTTCATCAAACAGTAGTTTACAATTCAATTTTCTGATATATAACCTGAGGTCAAGTAACACATTCGCTAAATCAGCTCTTTGAGAGGGAATGAAAGTAAACCCTTTCTTAAGTACATTACGATGATCAGTAGACAATATTTTATTTCAAAAGTTGAACATGGACATTAAATCAGATTTTAAATCAATATGGTCACCCAAACACTTAAGGTGAGATGACTCAGTCTCAGAGTTTTTGGTCACCTGAGTGTGTGTACTGGGAATAGGACATATATCTCCATCTGAGAAAACAGAGCAACAGGTATCATCAAAATGTGAATAATTAAAGGGAGTCTCCTTAACAGGAATCACTTGCAACTGAGTCTGGAGATCATATGTCTTGGGGGAAGCTGCGAAAACCTTGAACTACTCCCTTTTCCTTTTTCTTTTGTGGGTAAAAGAACCTCTCAGGGTATCTGCTCCATGACTGTCCTGCCTGGGGTGTGTTCTTGATCTAAAAAAGAAGGTGAAAAAGACTGGACTGAACTACTAGGACCAGGAGTAATATTACTAGGACCAGGAGTAATTTAAGTATGAACATAGGCGGGAGGGTTAGCTTGAACTGACGGAATAGCTAAACCAGGAGTGTGGGAGTTAACTGAAGGAATAGTAATGCAAGCAGTGTTAATGAGTGTTGGCGATTGACCTAAGAAGTCCCTAGGGACCACTGTAGTAGAAAGATGAACAGTAGAGACTGGTAGCACATTAGGAGAGGTGTGAGTAAACCCAGTGTTTGAAATCATCTCCTTATTTCTTACAAAGCCTTTAATTGAAACACTTTGTCTGTAGTGAGTAGGATGTGACAATTTTTTATTAAGCTGAAAAGCCCCATAGTTACCCGATAACACAGCAGTGTCTTTGTTATCACTGACCCGTGGGTGTGAGTATTCTCCGTAATACTTTCCAGGGTGAAATAGGGAGTTTCTATTGCAAGTCTTATAAACATTAGGACCCCCTATTGCCACTGAAAGCTTCAGAATTAGCCAATGTAAATCTGTTGGGGGCCCTACCATTGTTTTCAAAATGGTCTTT